>NC_135805.1:143263825-143578825 GCF_964213995.1 Mustelus asterias
ACTTCACTCATGTCTACAAGAAAACACATGTTCTGCCTTCTGTGAGATATCTCTCCTTCCATTCATTGGGCACAGAACATTCTGTTTGTTCATTCAACACCAAATATATCAAAAAATCAAAGTCTGCTGTTGTAAAGTGGAAGCTCGGAATAATCCATAATCAACTGCGTGCAATTTTCCTCACTCTAATGCATGATGTCATTGTTTAATTTTCTTCCTCACAGTTCACCTCGTCACAATTTTTATCCCGTTTCGCAACGGATGTGGTCTTTCTAAATCTGCCACTCGTTATCTGGTGGCGATGGCAGTGACAGATCTACTGGTCATTATCCTGGACTTGATATTGAGGAAAAATTCCAAATTTTCTTTCGGAACAGTTGCGTTATCTGAAGTCCATCCCCGTGTGCAATATCCACGCTGTCCTGCATTTTACAGTCACTGACTGCTCTGTCTGGTTCATTAGCACTTTCACCTGAGATCGATTTGTGCCCATTTGCTGCCAGAAGCTGAAAAGTAAATATTTCAGTGAGAAAACGGCGGCTGTGGTTCTGGGAACAGTCACTGTGTTGAGCTGTTTAAGTAATATTTTCTGGTGTTTTATGTTAACAGGGCGGTATTAGAGAATGACCCATGGTTTTGTGGTTACACATGGGATGTTCTAGAATCTCCAGTCTGGACAACAATTGAGTTCCTCCATTGCATTCTAAATCTGTGTATTCCATTTGTCCTGATTCTGTTGCTCAATGTATTCACTGTCAGAAATATTTCAGTGAGCAGCAAAGCCCGCAATAAACTGCGGATTCGCAGCAGTGGTGAGAGTCCCAGAGACACAGAAATGCAGTTTGGAGGAAGTCCATGACTTTACTTTTTTTATGTCGGACAATGTTGTGCTGTTATGATCAATGTTAATGCTTTATTCCACGTGGAGTTGCATGTATTATATATGCTTTAAATCTATATATCTAGATTACTTTGTGATGAAATTGGGCCTCATGCTGAAACTGCTGAGTTGCTGCACAAACACTGGTATTGATGTTGTGACACAATCCAAGTTCAGAGAGCCGTTGAAGAATCTGCTGAAATGTCCCTTGACTCCAATACTATATTTTGTTCAATGATGGGAAACAAATGATACACCAATTCCAAAAAAATCCTCTATTCATTACAACTTTCAGGTGTGATAAAGTGTGATAACGTTTTGTTTCAATGCGAAAATAAAGCATCCTGTTATTATGGTATGGGTGTGACACATCTCACAATCAGAGCAGACCATTGGGATTGGGAAATATAACACCATTTGCACTGACTAGAAAACGGACTATTCCCCCCTCACAAAATCCCCCCTACTCTCCCACATCAAGCTAATATTATCAGGTGGCATCACGATCCAAAGTGTCGCTGCCGCACAACATTTATAGAGCCAGTTGGAATCCTGAGCTCCAGTTACAATGGACCAACCAGAAACCAGGATAATATTTCATAGAAAAGCGAGGTCCCTGTCAGGAACCGAGGTCAGAGAGAGTTGATGAGGTCATAGAGATGGAGTGAGTCCAGAGAGGCCTCACGTGCAGGTGCAGTCACCAAGCTCCCACAAGCCAGCTGGAGGGCAGTGATCAAAATAGTGGACAACATCTCCGCAACAGGATTGTGGGAGCAATTTGATGGTCAATTGCACGCTGAATGCTTGTGACCTAGAGCGATAGACACTGAACTGAAAATAAAGTTTAAAACGAAGAGAATGTTTGCACAACAATTGACATGTTTCCATGTAATTAATTACAATATGTTAGTCAATCCCAGTCTCATTAGTTTGGAGCACTCTGCTGCTTTCTGCCTTTTGTATTCAAGCTCAAGACCATTTATTGTAATTTGAAAGATCTCCATCCTGTTTCCTTCCCGTCTCTGAGTTTCATAAAGTAGGTGATTAGACACTCATGATGTATTCCTCATCGATTTAAGGTTTGTAATGGTGGCTTTTCCCTGAATTCCATTTCGCAATTCAATTTGTGTGTTGTGGCAATGGATAGTTGCAATGCTCTAAATTTGCAAGTGGCACATGGATGACTTCATTTTGGTTTCATTGGTTTGTGCAAAGTGTATCTAAATACGGAATTAATATATATTTTTAATCGTCCCCAGATTTCCGATGCGACAGAGATATAAAAATGAGATTACGATTTCAGATAATGAGCTAATAAGCAATATTAGATGTTAGAAAACATAATTAATGAAGTGCAGTTTCATCAAATATACACAGCGTATTTTATAAACTTCAATTGTTTTTCCAGTCCAAAAATAGTCATGCTTGCAATATCGATCTCCTCTCTTTCACACGATAGATCATACTCATACTGACAAGTCATTTCCCTACCTGCCCGCCTAGCTTGGACTCAGGTTCACAAGTTATCTCTCCATATTTCTGCCTATGTTGAACTCACACTGAGAAGGCGTTTCCCTGTCTCTCTGTAGAGCTCTTGCTCACACTAACAGGAAACGTGTCACTCTGTCTGTATAGCTGTTACTCATTCTGTGTTGTTCTGCACCTGACCGTGTCCAGCTGGGACTCACAATGACAAGGCATTTCCCCATCTGACCGTCGAGCTCGTATTCATACTGACAAGACGTTACCACATCTGCCCGTCTCGCTGTTATTCAACTGACTCAACCTTTCTTAATCTGTTTTTCGGATATTGCTATTACTCACACTGAGATGGTCTTTCCACATCTGTCTGTCAAGCTGGGACTCACACTGACAAAGCCTTTCTCCAATCTGTCAGTATTGCTGAAATTCACACTGACAAGACACGTCCCAAACTGTCCATCTGGCTGGTACTCACACTGACAAGATTATTCCATCTGCCCGTCTAGCTGGTACTCACACTGGCAAGACTATTCCATCTGCCCGTCGAGCTGGTATTCGCACTGACAAGACTATTCCATCTACAAGTCTAGCTGGTACTCACACTGACAAGGCTACTCCATCTGCCGTCTCAATGTTCTCATACTGACACACTCACACGACTGCTCCCTCTGTAAGTCCAGCTGGTAGTCACACTGACAACACTCTTCCATCTGCCCGTTTTGCTGGTACTTGCACTGAAAAGACCCTTCACTGTTTGCCCATCGACCTCCCACTGACAGGACATTTCCCCAATCTGTCAGTCTCGCTGTCACTCACACTGGCAAAACATTTCAGCATCTGCTTGTGAGTGTGTGTATGTTATGTGTTTGTATGTGTGTGTGTGTGTGTGTTGAGTGTGTGTGTGAGTGTGAGTGTGTGTGAGTGTGTGAGTGTGTGTGTGTGTGTTGTCTGTGTGTTTGTGTTGTGCGTGTGAGAGCATATGTGCGCGAATGTTTGCGTTTGTGTGTGGTTGTACGTGTACGTGTGAATGTTTACGTGTGTTTGAGGGTGTGGTTGTGTCTGTGTGTGTGTGTGTGTGTGTGGGTGGGTGGGTGGGTGGGTGGGCGTGTTACTGATTATTTTGGATGTGTGTTTGCATGTGTGCATATGTCTAACATGTCCAGTATATTATATTTGTTCTTTTTGCAACATAAAGTCTGGTTGCACATGGACGTGTTCAATAATGATGTCTCTTTTTGCTTTTTGTCAAAGTGATAGAAACTCTTTGTGAGACTTTGACAAAGGCAACACTCGTTCTGCCCTGCCGCTAGAAGTCACAGATATATGAATATTGAACCAATGGTGCACAACTTTAAATTGTAACATAAGGCACAATTAAGAGGGAGAAAATAAGGATCTGAATAGCAACAAAAGTAAAGGGATCTTATCATTCATTTTGACAGGGTTCATTTTTTTCAATAAGAGATCGTGAAATGTTGAGGCAATTATTGGTTTAACAGCACAGAATTCTGAGCTCAATAAGACCAGTAACTATCGTCATACTTGCCGTTTTAGAAAGTAATTCCCCGTTTATTCTTTATTATCCAAACGATTAGGATACATATTTTCATTGAGTTGTTTACCTCTTGTTTCGAGGTCCCTCATTTTTCTTTTTTTTCATGAGATATGAGTGTCGCTGGCTGAGCCAGCAGTTACTGTCCGTCCCTAAAAACATTGAAGAATTACTCAAACTGCTGTTGGTCTGTCGTCAAATGTATGCCAGACGAGGTAATTATGACAGATGTTATTCCATACAGGTCACTTGTTAACCAGTGGGGTTTTCATAACAATGGACGATGCTTTCAGGATCACATTGTTAGATTTTTAGTTCGAGATTTTTATTCAATTCAAATTTCACCATGCCATGATGACATTCGAACACCAGTCACCAGAGCATTACCCTGAGTCTTTGGACTAATCATCCAGTGACAGCACCACCATGACACTGTGTCTCGACTTGTGTAGCTCGTTGCTGTAAATTGATATGTCAAAGCTTCAATCTTACATTTTTGATGGGGACACTGTAGAGGAAGGCTCAGTCTCCATCTACAGAAAATGCTGGAAAATCTCAGCAGCTTTGCAGCATCTATGGAGAGAGCACACAGTTGACGTTTCGAGTCTATAGGAGTATTCGTCATAGCTCTGTCACAGTTCTAGGATACTCCAACACTCTTTTGTCTTCTTTTCAGATTCCAGCATTCACAGAAAGTGGCTTTAATTGCTGTCTATCTGATGCCTTGCTGTACCTGCCCTGGGAGTGTTTGACGGGGATAGTGGAGAGCAAGTTTTAACCTCAAACGAAACCCGTGATTTACCTATCCTTGTACTTTGTCACGTGTTATAATTTTGGGGTTTTGAGGTATGAAGCCGTTTAAAATAAATTTCCGAATTGCGAATATTTATTTTATAATAAATAAGAACAAAGAACAAAGAACAATACAGCACAGGAACAGGCCCTTCGGCCCTCCAAGCCCGCGCCGCTCCCTGGTCCAAACTAGACCATTCTTTTGTATCCGTCCATTCCCACTCCGTTCATATGGCTATCTAGATAAGTCTTAAACGTTCCCAGTGTGTCCGCCTCCACCACCTTGCCTGGCAGCACATTCCAGGCCCCCACCACCCTCTGTGTAAAATATGTTCTTCTGATATCTGTGTTAAACCTCCCCCCCTTCACCTTGAACCTATGACCCCTCGTGAACGTCACCACCGACCTGGGGAAAAACTCCCCAGCGTTCATCCTATCTATGCCTTTCATAATTTTATACACCTCTATTAAGTCCCCCCTCATCCTCCGTCTTTCCAGTGAGAACAGCCCCAGTTTACCCAATCACTCCTCTTAACTAAGCCCCTCCATACCAGGCAACATCCTGGTAAACCTCCTCTGTACTCTCTCCAAAGCCTCCACGTCCTTCTGGTAGTGTGACGACCAGAACTGGACGCAGTATTCCAAATGGGGACGAACCAACGTTCTATACATCTGCAACATCAGACCCCAACTTTTATACTCTATGCCCCGTCCTATAAAGGCAAGCATGCCATATGTCTTCTTCACCACCTTCTCCACCTGTGACGTCACCTTCAAGGATCTGTGGACTTGCACACCCAGGTCCCTCTGCCTATCTACACCCTTTATGGTTCCGCCATTTATCGTATAGCTCCTCCCTACATTATTTCTACCAAAATGCATCACTTCGCATTCATCAGGATTGAACTCCATTTGCCATTTCTTTGCCCAAATTTCCAGTCTATCTATATCCTTCTGTAGCTTCTGACAATGCTCCTCACTATCTGCAAGTCCCGCCAATTTTGTGTCGTCCGCAAACTTACTGATCACCCCAGTTACACCTTCTTCCAGATCATTTATATAAATCACAAACAGCAGAGGTCCCAATACAGAGCCCTGCGGAACATCACTAGTCAAAGGCCTCCAGCCGGAAAAAGACCCTTCCACTACCACCCTCTTTGGTTTGGTTTGAACTGAAAAGTTCAGAACAATTGGTATATTTGAATTAATCAAATAATTTTAAGTATTATGTAAAATGTACTTAACAAGACTCAGTAACGATAGGTGGACGTGTTGTATCCTTCAACTTCTTATGTTACCTCGAATACTGACAGAACAGCGAATTTCGTTTCCGGCTGCCTCAGAATGCATACTGAACAGTGTTTCAGAAGTTTACAATTGAAGTGGTGTGAAAACATAGTCAACAAAATACAAATATTCTAACTTTTATCCCTTAAGTAATTATCTCTCCTCCTTTATTTGGATATTTCCCAATTCATACTTTTCCATTGGCCATCGTTGAGTTTCAGTACACATTTGTAGCCCCTGATTCCTGACATGCAAATTGAGACACCACTATGCCATGTTTAATAAAACGATTGGACACAACTACTGGCTATTCCTTCAATGTGCAGAACGCCTTGTATTTAGACCCGCCGCATCAATGAATTTGTAAGTTTCACTTCAGCATGGGTCCAGAGTAGCAACTGCCTTCCTGTACCACAGTAACCTGGGTGGCTAATTGTCAAACAGAACTATTCAACATGTGGTTTACTGAAGAATGTATGAAAACCATACACACTATAAAGATTACCGTGAGATATAATGCTTTTTTTTCAAAATCTTCCAATCCCAACCTGAACGAAGAACGTGATTCATGACATATAAACATAGAAAACAAGAGCACGCAGAGGCAATTCGGCCCTTCAAGTCTGCTCCGCCATTCATTATGATCGTGGCTGATCATGGAAGTCAAAAGCATGATCCCACCTTCTCCCACCATCCTTTGATCCCCTTCATCCCAAATACTATACCTGTTTCTGGAAAATGCTTTGGCCCTAGCAATTATCAGTGGCTGGAAATTCCAAAGGGTAACCACTCTCTGTGTGACTACATTTCTCCTCATCATTGATCTAAACAGTCTACCCAGCATCCTTAAACTGTGATCCCTGGTTCTCGGCATCCCCAACATCGGGAATATCGTCCTGAACCTACCCTGTTTCGTGCTATTAGAATTTTATAGGTTTCCATGAGGTAGCCTGACCCCATTCTTCTGCCCTCCAGCGAATGTAATCCTAATTGACTCAATCTCTCCTCATCCTTCAGTCGCGCCATCTCAGGAACCGATCTGATAAACCGTTTCTGCACTCCCTCCAGAGAAAACACTTCCTTCATCAGGTAAAGAGACCAAATGTGCACACAATGTTCCAGGTTTGGCCTCACCAGGTTCCTGTATCATTTCAGCAATGCATTCCTGTTCCTGTACTCGAATCCTCTCGTTCGACAGGGCAAGATAATATTTCCATTCTTTACCACTGCATGCTTACCTTCAGCGACTGGTCATGTGTTCAAGTACATCAAATGGAATCACAACGGCATTGATTATTCCGTTGCAGGCTTTTAACTTAGTGGTTACCCGGGAGATTGCATCTATTTCTGTTTTTTATTCTGGATATTGACGGTTTCCATGTATTTGAGGCTGACTCTCCAAACCATTATATGATATCCTGAACTGTTGCCTGCCGTCTCCATTGCCGTTAAACACAGCATATTACAGAACAAGCCCTATTAATTCCTTGTATTGTTTTCCAGGTAACACTCATGTTTTACCGGGAATACTTGTGCTTACTGAAAGATTCTACAAATTTGCAGCAACACATGCCCACGCACATAGCGCGTTGATTTTCAATTCTGTCACCCTTGATTGTAAGCTCCCTCCTGCATTGTTTGGATTGTCCCCTGACCTGACTGAAGAACCAAGACCAATAAGCTGCGAAAACATAATTCTCTGCTGCTCCTTGGAAAACCCTCCTTCAAAACGCCATTGATCTTCAAAGCACACACAGTGCAGATTAATTTTCATAAGTTGTTCCCCCAGTAGCTCGCGCTGCGTTGCATTTATTTATTTCTGTCGGTATGTCCTCCATTTGATTCCACATTGCCCTTATAGAATAACAGAGTCCAGCAAGGTCCAGGCTACACACTGCAGACGTTTTTGTATTGAATGTGATTGCTGTATCAGTGATCATAACTCGTTCAGGGTTAGATCAAATGATCAGACAAGGTTCACGAGATTCCTGCTGAGAATGAGTAGGTTGTATTATGCAGAATGGTGCATAGACAGGGCCTGTTTCCACTGTATTTTTGATGAGTGAGTGTGACCTTGATTAAAGTTAATAATTTCCTGAATGCTCTTTATCACTTGGAATTAAATGAGTTCACATTCAAACGCACCGTCCTTAAATAAATGGTTTTCCCTTTTAGGACAACGCTGAGGAGATTTTCTTTTCTCTCTACGCCTTTTGAATGCTTTGTTTCAGAATGTGGTGGAGGCGGGTTTAATCTGCAGGGAGACAGATTATTCCTCGGCAAGGACATCAAAGGTTGGGTGAATCATTACATTCCCTGAAGTGCAGAATGAAACCATTTGGTCCCCTAAGTCTGCATTGAGTCGCCAACAGAGCATCCAACCAAGCACTCTCCCGGTAGACCCCTGTACCTTCCCCCTAATCCACCTCACCTACACATCTTGGGACAGACACTAAGGGACAAATTACCGTGGCTGATGCACCTAATCCGTCTACACACTGCGTGTGGAAACCGGAGCATCCGGAGGAAACCCACGCAGATAAAGACGGGACGTGCAGAAACCGCAAAGACAGTTGTCCAAGGCTGGGATTGAACCCGTTTCCCTGGCACTGTGAGGCAGCAGCGATAAAATCAATGCAATTGTGCCAGTGTGGGCAGGCGGCGTGAGAGGGGGTAGGGGGTGGTGGTGTGAGTGGTTGCGGGGGTTTCAGGTGTGTTGGGGGTTAGCGGTGGTAGATTGTAATACAGAACGTGGAATAAATTAGATCTGCCATGAGCACTGGGACAGTTTTGAGGAGGCAACCGGCAAACTCCTGCTTCATATTTCGTGTTTGTATGCGCTTATGCCTCTGTTTTCCATTCAAAAGGGATTCCGAAACGTGTCATGTACTTCCAGAATTCCAGAGCCAATTGATCCACTGTCATTTAAATCATTTATTGTCTTGTTCCCGCTTGTCCAGGAAACATATGAGAACATTTCGCTCTAACTCGAATGGCCGGTCTTCTGAAGAGGATATGCAGCATGAATCGGAGAGACAACACTCATGAAAGGCATGTGACGATGTAACAGAAGTAAACGTTGTGCGTGGGAAGAGTGGCACACAAGAGTGTAAAATTGCAAAGTGTAAAAAATGCAATAATTTTTGACACAAGCAGCTTCCCATACTGTACCATGGGAAGATGAGATGCTTTTCTTCGACTTTGTGTTAAGCGTTGCATGAGACCAAATATGGAGAAATGTGTCCAAGAGCACGTTTTCTAATTAAATTACAAACTTCCATCAACCCGGGGTCCTGCTGGAGGACTGAGCAGGGGTCTGAATTAACGGCATTACCTAATCAGTGTTTCCTTTTACCAATGTCAGTGAGAGCACATTTTGAGCAGTGAATAGTGAACACTAAGTTGAAGCAGGTGCATGTTAAAACTGCAGTTTCACCTGCAAGGGGTGTTTGAAACCTTGGATGGCGCCGAGACAGGAGAGAAAGAGGATAGTGTTACTTCTCCTGCGTTTGCCACGGGAAGCAATGCTGGCAGCAAATGAAGTTGGGCCGGGAATGTTTATGATGCTGGTTAACAATGACACGCCAAACGTTTTTCAAATCTAACTTAATGGAATTATATAACATCCAGAAGGGGGCCTTTCGACCCATCGAGTCTGCATCCACTTACAGACAGGGGTTTTACTACCCGTCACCCCCACACAATTAGGAAGGGTAATGCCCCCAACCGACGCATCTTTAACACAATGATCCAATTTAGAATGGCTGACCCACCTGAGCGACATTTTCTGGAATGTGGGAAGAAATCGGAACACCTGGAGAATCCTCACACAGGCACGGGGAGAACGTCCAAACTGTACACGGTCACCCAAGGCTATAATTCAACTTGGGTCCGTGGCTCTGTGAGGCAGAAGTGCTCACCATTGTGCCACATACCACCCAACTTAAATGAGCATAATGATCATTACTTAAAATGAACGACAGCCTTCGTTCTAGAATCTTCACGGGAAAATAAAATCAGAGATATTATATCCACTCGGCGCACCATGTGGCAGTTAAAACATGTTTAATTATTTATAATCCGAGGTGCACAGAAAAAGAAATACCCGAAAAATAGCCACAGGTATTGCCACATGAACAGGAAATAACTAATATCAATTCAACAAGACTCAGTAAGTATCCATGAACTTTGGTGAGCCAGAAGGAAAAATATAGAACTGTTGCTCAAAATGGCTACAGTAAATATTGCGAAAGTTTAAAAAACACCATATTCCTTCAAGTGACAGTATGTTATGTTCGAGGTCAGAAGCTCCAAGATTTTTTGCGAAGTCAACCTTGACCGTATGTGTTGCACTTTCTAGTTGGCAAGAGTAAGCAAGATGTTTCAATCAATATATGATTTAATTGATCCACCATGGAGCTTTTATCAAACAAGGTTTAATTGAGAATACAGTTGACATATAAAAAGAACATTCGCAATCGCTTTTACAAATTACAAACACAAATACAACCGTGACATTGAATATATCTTGACAACTAATTGCACTGTTCGAACCAACCCAACCTTCTTATAAACAGACACACATCCGAGGTTTGGCACAGAAAATAAGGATGGTCACGTGATGCTGGATATTCTAGCACTGCAACACCTCCAGTGAACTCGTCCTTTGTTTGGAGATTTGAAGCTCTGGTTTCTCCGTTCTCGAAATCACAGCACCTCGAGATGGAGATAGTGTCACTGTCTGCGTCTTGCTATCGAACAACCAACAGTAAACTTTTCACACCAGGAAGAAAAGAAAACCTGCAAGCAACTTGGCAGCAGAATTTATAATAACAGGGAGAAACACAGAAGTACCGTTTTTTTTCGGTCTGGAGTCCAACAGTTTCTAACTAGCGAGCAGCCAAAACTGAAAGTGAAAGAACATTTGGGAATGAAAAATCTGCCTCATCCGATCTGTCAATCAACCTTCCGACAACACTTCAAAAAGCGTCATAAAGTTTCAGGAAGTGCATTTGGCCCAGCTGAAAAATTAGCAAAAGACCAAATTAAACCATTTAAGATGCAATATAAAGACCGCTAATTGGGCAGCCGATGCCACAATGAAAATAAAAAAAACAAAGCTGCTTATAACTGCAGGAACCATGATTAAAATACATTTCTTATATGCACAGTAGCATCACACCACCGCCTTAAATTAGGCCTGCGTCGCCTAATTTATTACAGCAAAATCATCTGAGGCATTATATTTTTCTTCCAGCCTCCTGCATTTCCTTTTCTCCCTGAGCTACACTGTGTGTATTATTTCCGGCAAGATTTCCTTTACCTTTGGCACCTGAGGATTTATCTTTAACTCAGTTTTTATCCCGCTCAGGCTGAAACTGGAATCGGAAATCAAACTTTGATTTATGAACCATTTCATAAGATCTGACATTTCTGATGTTAACATCGTAGTTTTAACACTATGCTTTTCCACTTGAGCTCTCACGACGTCAAAAAGTGATTTTTTAAACTCCTCCAAAATAACCGTTGGTCTTAGAGCTCCTTAAGTCTGGGCAATTTCAATGTCCTAATCGGCAAATCAAAATCACTTTATTTGATCCTGTCACATTCTGTGTACGTTTGACCTGAGTATTTCCTTAGATTGCTGAACTGTTGCCTGTAGGTGTCTGGGGCGGCATGGTGACACATTGCTGCCTCACCTTGCCAGGGACCTGGGTGCAATTCCTGGCTTGCGTTGATTTCTGTGTGAAGTCTGCATGTTTTCCCTGTGTCTCCGTGGGCTTCCTCTGGGTGCTCAAGTGTCCTCCCACAGTCCAAATGATGTGCTGGTTAGGTGCATTGGCCATGCAAAATTCTCCCTCAGTGTACCCGAACAGGCACCGGAGTGTGGCGACGAGGGAATTTTCACAGTAACTTCATTGCCGTGTTCATGTAAGCCCACTTGAGAAACTAATAAATATATGAAATAAAAACATGTACCTAAGATAGCTTTCCTCACCTCATCATAATCCCAATTTGTCTCTTCCGTTCTTCATGCAAACAGCTGATTGCCTTCTCCCACCAACTTTGTTTGAATCACTGATGGTCTGTGGCCATTTCATTGATTTAGATTATTCCTTAAAAAAAACAAAAAGCCATTTACGTCCTTTTCAGCATTCCTTGGCAACGCTTGGATATATTTAAATAGCTCCCGACCAGGCCATTGACTATGCAGCCCTTGCTTTTCCTCATCATCCTTAACACCGTTCTCAAATAGTACTCTTCAATTTACCTCTGCCATTTTAAACTGCTGTTCACTCTTTATTTTCAGTTTCCGAAGTTCAAATTATCTCTCTTTTTTCCACTTCTTCACTTTGTCTTCTGCTGGAGCATTTTTTCTTTTTTTATGTTCCCCTTATCCATAATTCAGAGAGTTTAATTCAGAGAGTTTGATTTTCTTTCTCCCCTTGCAAATCAAACTGTTTCATTTACTTTGTTTGCTGTTCCTTCCTTTCTTTGGCTTTTTGTCCCTGCAACAATGACATCCCATTCTTTCACTTTCCCTGCTCTCCCTCTCTCTCGTTATTTATTTTTTAAATTCACACTGCTTTAATTATTTTATGTGTTCAAGCTGCTCCATTTGTAATCGAAGTACAATGGTCCTGCCCGTGTTTCTGACAATTTTAAATGCTGAGCTATCGCCACAATTATGTCCCCCTTCCTTACGCTGTCAGGAAATGTCAACTGCAGCATTTGTCCCAATTTTGAAAGTGTTGCTTTACCCATCATTTCTCAACCAGAATGCGTGATCTCCTCCACGCCCAGGAAATTCGCAGACTCTGAAAGACCCGTTATTCCACAAGCCACTCCCTATTGAAGTCTGAATACAACTGTGGGCGGCACGGTAGCACAGTGGTTAGCACTGCTGCTTCACAGCGCCAGAGACCTGGGTTCGATTCCCGGCTTGGGCCACTGTCTGTGTGGAGTTTGCACATTCTCCCCGTGTCTGCGTGGGTTTCCTCCGGGTGCTCCGGTTTCTTCCCACAGACCAAAGATGTGCGGGTTAGGTTGATTGGCCATGCTAAAATTGCCCCTTAGTATCCCGAGATGCGTAGGTTAGAGGGACTAGCGGGTAAATGTGTAGGGATATGGGGGTAGGGCCTGGGTGGGATTGTGGTCAGTGCAGACGGGATGGGCCGAATGGCCTCTTTCTGCACTGTAGGGTTTCTATGATTTCTATGACGTGAAAATAAATCATAAACACGATCACCACGCACGGGCCTGGAGTCCAAATCGCCCAATTCAATCAAGGAATATAGATTTGAATGACCACAGAGCACATTGCCTTAAACGCCCACAGTAACCTCCAGTGATTATATGAGTTAAAATGAACAAAACAGAAACCAGTCAAAGACAACAGCAAAAATTCAATTAGAAGGACTCATCTAAAAAAACAATTCACATTCGCAAATCAAAGAGGCAAAATAAATATAGTTTAATGAAACTGAACAGAACAGTTTCCTGTTCAATTGGGTACTATAACTAACAACGAAACTGAACACAACAAACATCTGTTAATCTGGACACAGAAAGGTGTACTGTGATGATGTCAGATAATGTTTGTTATGGTAATTTTCTGTGACAATGTAATTTTTTGTCCATTCGAAGTGACATCTGTTTTGACCATACATTCTATTTTCTGTGGTCATTTTCATTGTCATTTTCTTAGATTTCCGCATGAACCTTTTTGCCATGTTTAAATATATCAGCTCTTATTACAGTGGTATTTGCATTGCCCAGTTGAAAAGATAGATTATGTCTCAATTTAATATTGTTTTCACACACATGGACTCACATTGAATTCAAAATGGGAAAAGTAAGAAAACATCCACAGATCTCTGAAGGTTGCCACTCAAGTGGATAGAGCTGTGAACAAGGCCTATAGTGTGTTAGCTTTTATTAACAGGTGGTTGGAGTTTAAGAGCCGTGGGTTATGCTGCAACTGTACAGAACCTTGGTGAGACCACATTTGGAATATTGTGTGCAGTTCTGGTCACCTCACGATAAGAAGGATGTGCAAGTGCTGGAAAGGGTGCAAAGGAGATTTACCAGGATGCTGCCTGGTTTGTAGGGTAGGTCTTATGAGGAAAGGTTGAGGGAGCTAGGGTTGTTCTCTCTGGAGCGGAAGAGGTTGAGGGGAGACTTAATAGAGGTTTATAAAATGATGAAGGGGATAGATAGAGTGAACTTTCAAAGACTATTTCCTCGGGTGGATGGAGCTATTACAAGGGGGCATACTTATAGGGTTCATGGTGGGAGATATAGGACGGATGTCCGAGGTAGGTTCTTTACTCAGAGAGTGGTTGGGTTGTGGAATGGACCGCCTGCAGTGATAGTGGAGTCAGACACTTTAGGAACACTTAAGCGGTTATTGGATAGGCACATGGAACACATCAGGATGATAGGGAGTGGGATAGCTTGATCTTGGTTTCAGATAGAGCTCGGCACACATCGTGGGCCGAAGGGCCTGTTCTGTGCTGTACTGTTCCATGTTCTATATCATTGAAAATACCTCAGAAAATAATAATGTAATGGCCATAAAACTTCGAATAGACAACGTTTGTCGCAGCTAACTGGAAAGAAGAAAACAAATGTTGAACTGCCCGCAGCAAATATTACTTCCGATGGGCAAAGCCGTCACTATCACAGCTATTTCATGTTGCCACTGTACAATCCCACAAAACTAATGTCGAAAGTAATCAATGAAATAATCAATGCAAATATCAGTTCAATTGAAATAACAAATCTATTTTTAAAAGATCAGCGAACATATCATTTTAAAGGAACAGATGGGAGGTCTTTTTGTTACGTCAAAAGAATTATAAGCCAAAATGAACAGAGTAATTGTCACTGAAAATGACCACAGCAAATCTCACTTAAAAATGCAAACAATAGCACCAGAACAAAATACAGACAGAAATTGGTGGAAAATCTCATCAGTTCCGACAGCATCTGTGGAGACAGAATAGAGCCAACGTTTCCAATCTGGATGACTCTTTCTCAGAGTTCTATCTGAAAAAATACGATAAGCTTTCAGAGTTCTTTACACTGTTCTGATTATGGGCTCCTCTGAGCAACATAATATTTAACTGCACTTGCTTTAAATAATTAATGAACAGAGCATCTATTTCAGATCAACCAAAGTTCACGGGGGTGGATACGTGATGCTAAATATCGGAATTACCTATATCAATACCTTATTTCTCCGTGAGGATGTTACATTGCGTTCGGCCAATTATTAGCAGTCGGTTCCTATTGTGAGAGCTGATTCCCGCTCAGAAAAGAGGACATGAATTTTATGGAATGAAATTAGATCTTGGGTCATGGAAATAATTAGAAACGTACGAATTAATCAGGTTCCACTTCACATCATTTATACAAACGAATCCATCAAAGTATCCAACTGGAATTCAAATAAAAAACATAGCTGCATATGAAACATGTTGCGGTACAAAAATGACTTGGACTGAAAAGTTCTAATGCTGCCGTTCAGTGACTGGGACTCATATTATTCAGTTTGAGATCTCAATAAAGGGCGTCTCTTTTATCCTTACAGTCAGTTGAAAAAGCGCATATGGAAATGTTTTTTTTTCTAATTAAGCTGAATGCGTTCACAGAATGTCCTGTCACAGATTCCACAAATAAATTCTCAGGGGAAATCAAAAAAGCAATTACCACCAATTGAGTTATCATTTTTTATCCACTGCGTGAAGAAAGAAGCGTCAACATTTCCGGGAATTTAATATCCTTTGTTTAACGCTGACATGCAGATTCACTGTTACTGGGGGATATTCCACGTGATCTTGTGTCGGACCGGGTCATCTCGTTGTCAGAATATTGCAAAGAATAACAATTTGTGACCGATACTCATTTGTGCAGAGGACATTTTTTTCCCATTTGCCATCGATAGCAATCATTCAGCAAATTTAATTCATTTACTTTACTCAGACACTCCACACATAAAGAAGAAGTTGTGTGCAATTATTTCACTAAAATTCCAAAGTGTCTAAACTGTGTTTTGCAAAGAGCTAATCACAATCTCAATTTCACATTCGATTTGAACGAAATGTTGGAAGGGGAACTTCAATTGGTAAGTAAGATTTTTAACCATTAGACATTGAGGCACTGACAGAACGACCAGCATTAAGTTAAATGATTTTTAAAACAATCTTAAAAGGTAACAAGAGAACAGTTACACACATGCGAGTGCAATAAGAGATTTAAACAAGATAATATAATTTTAAAACGGATATGCTGATATGTTTTATGAAGATGTGACGAGGGCGGTTGATGGAGGAGAACCGGTGGATGCGGTGTTTTTGGATTTCCAAAAGGCGTTTGATAAGGTGCCCCATAAAAGGCTGCTGAAGAAGATTAGGGCACACGGAGTTGGGGGTAGTGTGTTAAAGTGGATTGGGGACTGGCTATCCGACAGGAAGCAAAGAGTCGGAATAAATGGGTGTTTTTCCGGTTGGAGGAAGGTAACTAGTGGCGTGCCGCAGGGATCGGTACTCGGGCCGCAACTGTTTACCATTTATATAGATGATCTGGAGGAGGGGACGGAGTGTAGGGTAACGAAGTTTGCAGACGACACAAAGATAAGTGGAAAAGTGAATCGTGTGGAGGACGGAGAAGATCTGCAGAGAGATTTGGACAGGCTGAGTGAGTGGGCGAGGATATAGCAAATGGAGTATAACGTTGAGAAATGCGAGGTTATACACTTTGGAGGAAATAATAACAAATGGGATTACTATCTCAATGGAAACAAATTAAAACATGCTACCATGCAAAGGGACCTGGGGGTCCTTGTGCATGAGACGCAAAAGCCCAGTCTGCAGGTACAACAGGTGATCAAGAAGGCAAATGGGATGTTGGCCTATATTGCGAAGGGCATAGAATATAAAAGCAGGGATGTCTTGATGCACCTGTACAGGGCATTGGTGAGGCCGCAGCTGGAATACTGTGTGCAGTATTGGTCCCCTTATGTGAGGAAGGATATATTGGCATTGGAGGGAGTGCAGAGAAGGTTCACCAGGTTGATACCGGAGATGAGGGGTTTGGATTATGAGGAGAGGCTGAGGAGATTGGGTTTGTACTCGTTGGAGTTTAGAAGGATGAGGGGGGATCTTATGGAGACGTATAAGATAATGCGGGGGCTGGATAGGGTGGAGGCGGAGAGATTCTTTCCACTTAGTAAGGAAGTTAAAACTAGAGGACACAGCCTCAAAATAAAGGGGGGTCGGTTTAAGACAGAGTTGAGGAGGAACTTCTTCTCCCAGAGGGTGGTGAATCTCTGGAATTCTCTGCCCACTGAGGTGGTGGAGGCTACCTCGCTGAATATGTTTAAAGCGCGGATGGATGGATTCCTGATCGGTAAGGGAATTAAGGGTTATGGGGATCAGGCCTGGGTCCACGTCAGATCACCCATGATCTTATTGAATGGCGGGGCAGGCTCGAGGGGCTAGATGGCCTACTCCTGCTCCTATTTCTTATGTTCTTATGTTCTTATGTTCGATGCATTAAAGTATGTTTAAAATATATGATTCATTTTAGCCAACAGCAGTTTGCTGCGACGTATCATCGTAAACGGCATTATGGCGAAGTCATAGTGCATGAGAATGTTTAAACTTGAAATAAGGAAGATTTATCAGTACAGTTTCGGACGGAGGCAATACTCAGAACACTTAATCACATTTCATGAATAGAACTTACTCACTGTCCAGACATGATGGATTCATGCCCGACGGGCGGTCATGTGTTAAATTGGTCCATCAGCGACCTTTAAGGGAACCCATGGGAAAGTTCATTTGAACTTTGGGATAGCGTCTGATGGTATTAGGCAACGAAGGAAGTGGGCCAGCCAAGACAAGAATTAGCTTCCGGATTTTATGAACGAATGAAATGTCATTATGCCAGAGGGTAAGATGCAGTGGGCTGAGATTTATGACAGGTGTTATTGTTGATGTATGTATGTGAAAGATGACTGATTTAAAACTAATGAAAGGCAGGACCAATTGATAATAAAAATCTTTATTTGATCTGTATTGAACAAAGAACAAAGAACAGTACAGCACAGGAAACAGGCCCATTCGGCCCTGCAAGCCTGTGCCGCTCCTTGGTCCAACTAGACCAATCGTTTGTATCCCTCCATTCCCAGGCTGCTCATGTGACTATGCAGGTAAGTCTTAAACGATGTCAGCGTGCCTGCCTCCACCACCCTACTTGGCAGCGCATTCCAGGCCCCCACCACCCTCTGTGTAAAAAACATTCCTCTAATATCTGAGTTATACTTCGCCCCTCTCACCTTGAGCCCATGACCCCTCGTGAACGTCACATCTGATCTGGGAAAAAGCTTCCCACCGTTCACCCTATCTATCCCCTTCATAATCTTGTACACCTCTATTAGTTCTCCCCTCATTCTCCGTCTTTCCAGGGAGAACAAGCCTAGTTTAACCAATCTCTCCTCATAGCCAAGACCCTCCATATCAGGCAACATCCTGGTAAACCTTCTCTGCACTCTCTCTAACGCCTCCACGTCCTTCTGGTAGTGCGGCGACCAGAACTGGACGCAGTACTCCAAATGTGGCCTAACCAGCGTTCTATACAGCTGCATCATCAGACTCCAGCTTTTATACTCTAAACCCGTCCTATAAAGGCAAGCATACCATATGCCTTCTTCACCACCTTCTCCACCTGTGTTGCCACCTTCAAGGATTTGTGGACTTGCACACCGAGGTCCCTCTGTGTTTCTATACTCCTGATGACTCTGCCATTTATTGTATAACTCTTCCCTACATTATTTCTTCCAAAATGCATCACTTCGCATTCATCCGGAATAAACTCCATCTCATAGAAATCATAGAAACCCTACAGTACAGAAAGAGGCCATTCGGCCCATCGAGTCTGCACCGACCACAATCCCACCCAGGCCCTGCCCCATATCCCTACATCTCCCTACATATCCCTACATATCCCTACATATCCCGTATCTGCCACCTCTCTGCCCAATTTTCCAGCCTATCTATATCCTGCTGTATTGCCCGACAATGCTCTTCGCTATCTGCAAGTCCAGCCATCTTCGTATCATCCGCAAACTTGCTGATTACACCAATTACACCTTCTTCCAAATCATTTATACATATCACAAATGGCAGAGTTCCCAGTACAGAGCCCTGCAGAACACCACTGGTCACAGACCTCCAGCCGGAAAAAGACCCTTCGACCACTACCCTCTGTCTCCTATGGCCAAGTCAGTTCTCCACCCATCTAGCCACTTCTCCTTGTATCCCATGAGCCTTAATTGAGTTGCATACGTCAGCTTTCATCGAAGAGAGCAAGCTGCTCTGTCTGAGAGCTGTACTGACCTTCTGATGCTCTCCCCGCTTCTGCTGGTTAAATTAAGTTTTGTCTTTATCCGGAGACACTGGCTTCCTGAGTCTTGTATTGTCTGAAGTTTAGGCAGTACTGGTCACCTCGTGCACCCCACCAACAGACGTAATGAAAGTCCTGCATTCGGATAACACGATTGGAATGTGACAATTCAAGTGAAGCTGCCCTGGCAAGCATCTCCACAACATGAAAAGGACAGTGTTAGAAGGAAACATGCTTCATGCAGATGATATATTGCACGGGAATCTGTCGTTCGGGAATGGCAGTGTGGGCACAACTCTGCACTTTACCCCGTGCAGTCCCTATCCTTGGAAATATTAAAATGAATCCCAATTTAAAGTGTCCCCACGCTACACACAGGAGAAAGGTTCCGATTGAGGATGAATGCAGAGGAAGTGCCTTTTTGAAGTGAACTACTTAATGAAACATTGCAGAGTGCGCATTAGTTTGCATGCAACCTCGTGTTTACTTGCCCCGCGGGTGTTTCAAATGGACACTATCGAGACAATGCATCTGTCCTTGAACTGTGTGTCACCCAACAGCGAATGTTTCATGGCAATGCACAGACAGTTCTGAACTGAATTTGATGTAGCGGTACTACTGTTCCTGATGGGACTGTCGAGAGGAAATCCCCTGTTGATCTCACTCTGTGCTGCATCATTGCTTGAGTTCTTGAAGAACCAGTGTAGATGGACATTTTCTGTGTGTCGCTCCTTGCGCTACACGTTTATTGGAGTTCTTGATGGGGCAGTGTATAGAAAATCCCCTATGTATCTCACCCTGTGCTATATCTGGACTGGAGATCTTGATGAGAAAGTACAGAGGGATATGCATGTGCATCTCAATTTGTGTTCTACCTTCAGTTGGCTTCTTGATGGGACAATGTTGATTGAGACTTCCTGTATATCTTACCCTGTGGTACACCTGCAGTGGAGTTTATTGATGAGACAGTGTAGAGGGAGATTTTATGCGTATCTCAGCCTGAGCTAGGCCTGCACTCGGGATATTTGATGGGACACTGCAGACGGAGCTTAACCGTATAAACGACAGCACATTGTACTTAAAGATGGAATATTTGATGGGCACTGGATTGCGGAATATCCAGCCTGAAGGTAGATATAGAGACCAAGAATAATTCTCGATATCAAACTTATGTTTCGCAAGCCATGGGACTGATTGATCTTACAATTTAGTGGCGGTGGGTGTGGGGGTGTTGAGGAGAGGGTGCCGGGAGTGGAGGGGTAGTGTGGGGGGGGGGGGGGGGGGGCATTCCCCTGATTATGCATTTCTGTAGCTAACATTGTCTCCTTTGGTGTGATGGTGCATGTTTCCTTCTAACACTGTCCTTTTCATGTTGTGGAGATGCTTGCCAGGGCAGCTTCACTTGAATTGTCACATTCCAATCGTGTTTTCTCTTCGTTTAACTGTCTGTCTCTGCCCTCCTCACTTTAGATGGTATACTGAAGAAACAGATTTACCTTGCATTTCATCGCTGCAGCAAATATCTCGGGTGTGCTTGATCTATGGTGCTATAACTCCCTCTGCACACTTTGAGCTCCAGGGGACTTTGGTGGCTAAAAAACCCTCATCCACGTGTTCTTCAATGTGCCTTGCATAAAACAGCTAGAAAGTTAGGAAGAGTATTTTTTCCAGGTTCTCTCAGAGCAGTTCGGTGATGCACTCTGTACTCCACGGAGGGACCCTACAGCACTCAGCAATAGAAACATCAATAGTTGCTGAAGGATCAGCCACTCAGCCATTCAGCCTCCCCGAAACCTATTCGTCTTCCAGTGCAAAGCGCTGTACATGACTCAGTTTTACAGTCTGACACAATACAATTTCCAGCACTATTTGCTGAAGGACGCATTAAGTTGGGACTTTTATGAAAAAAAAACAGATAATCGTTTGTTGTAAAGCAGAATTATTTATTGTTCTGTCAGTCACTGTTGAGAAGCGAGGGTACAGTATCCAGGAAAGACACTTCACTTTAATGATTCAGAAAGTCTACTTTCCACGGTGGACGAAAACATTGAATGCCGTGCACAAATTCAAATTACAATCTCAAATTGACATTTTTCAATGTCAAAGCGTTTTCCCAGGTGGCCTTCGAGACATATGACAATGCAGAATCGCCGAGCAGAAACACGGTTTCGCACACGAGGACGGCCTCAACCGGGATCTTGGCTTCATTCCACACTCTGTTCACCCTCACCGTTTGGCTGGGCTTGCAAAATCCTGTGAACTGTTCTGGCTTGAGACAATTCACACCTCTTTAACCTGTGATTATCTCTCTCCCCATTCGCATTGACTGAACCCATAAAGACTTGTTATCTGGAAAGACTTGATGACCTCTGAAGAATTGGCATTCTAGCCATTATCTTGCAATTGAGTCTTTGTCCAGATGCACTGTTTGTGAACGCAACTCTCCACTCACCTGATGAAGGAGCAGCTCTCCGAAAGCTCGTGATACCATAGAAACCCGTTAGACTCTATTTTGGTGTTGTGAGACTTCTTACTGTACCTACTCCAGTCCAACGCTGGCTACTTGTCAACAAGTTATCGTGCAATTACCAAAACATTATCCGTCGCATCAGCAGGACAATTGTTACAAAGGAAAACAAAAGAGAAAATGCTGGAAAATCTCAGCATGTCTGGCAGCATCTGTAAGGAGAAAAAAGAGCTGGCGTTTCGAGTTCAGACGACCCTTTGTCACAGCTAAAATGAATAGAAAGTGGGAGATATTTGTACTGCAGATTGAGGGAATGAAAGATGAAAGATGAAGGCATAAGGGAAGAGAGTGAACAGTCTATGGAGGGATCACCTGTGGTGGTCCCCCTCCAATATAGGTATATTGTGTTGGATTCTGTGGAGGGGGAATGACCCTCCAGGGGTAAGCCACCAGGACCAGATCGCCTGCACAGAGACAGGCTCAGGGGTCTGGAAGGGAAAGAAGGGGTTTAGGAGAGCGATAGTGGTGGGGGAAGCGATGGTTAGAGGCACGGACAGACGGTTCTGTGGGAGCAGACGAGAATCCAGGATGGTAGTCTGCCTCCCTGGGGCCGGGGTACTGGATGTCTGCGCGAGGGTAGGAAGCATATTAAAAAAGGAAGGTAGTCAAACGGACGTAATTATACACATTGGTGAAAATGATGTAGGAAGAGCAGGGGGGTCATATGGACTGCTCCCGGTGTCGAGCACAAGTGAGGCTAGGAACAGTGAGATTCTACAGTTGAACGCATGGCTAAAGGACTGGTGCAAGAGGGAGGGTTTAAAATTCATAGATAACTGGGAAGTCTTCAAGTCAGGATGGCAACTATACAGAAAGGATGGGTTACACCTGAACTGGAAGGGGGCAAATATCCTGGCTGGGAGTTTTGCTCGAGTGTTTCGGCAGGATTTAAACTAGTGTGGCCGGGGGGGGCGGGGGGGGGGGGTGGGGAACAAAACAGTAGGTCAGTAAGTACTGAGGCTGGGGTTGAGCTGGGGGCCAGGGCAAGGCTAGTTAAGAAGAGGAGTACTTTGGGGGAGGATGACCTGAGTGAGCCTGGAGGTCTGGAGTGCATCTGCTTCAATGCGAGGAGCGTAACGGGTAAGACAGACGAACTAAGGGCCTTAATGCTTACGCGGAATTTGGATGTGCTTGCGGTGACGGAGACTTGGTTAAAAGAAGGACCGGAATGGCAGCTGAATATTCCGGGGTATAAGTGTTTTAGGCGAGACAGAGGAGGGGCTAAAAAAGGTGGGGGAGTAGCGATATTACTTAGGGAGCATATTACCGCAGTGCAGAGGGTAGACAACTTAGACGGGTCACGTACTGAGTCACTGTGGGTGGAACTCAGAAACAGGAAGGGTGCAGTCACTATGCTGGGGGTGTACTACAGACCACCCAACAGCCCACGGGAAGTTGAAGGAAAGGATATGTCAGGAGATTCTGGATATGTGCAGAAAAAATAGGTTTGTTGCAGTGGGGGACTTTAATTTTCCTGGTATAGACTGGAAAGTGCTTAGAGCTAGGGTTCCGGACGGGGAGGAATTTGTAAAATGCATACTGGAAGGTTCTTTGGAACAGTATGTAGATAGCCCGACTAGAGAGGGGGCTATACTGGACCTACTTCTCGGAAATGAGCCCGGTCAGGTCGTCAAAGTTTCGGTAGGGGAACATGTGGCAAATAATGACCACAAATCTGTTAACTTTGGGATAGTAATGGACAAGGATGAGTGTTGTCCTACGGGCAGGGTGCTAAATTGGGGGAAGACTAACTATAGCCGGAGTAGGCAGGAATTGGTGGACGTTGATTGGGAGAGGATGTTCGAGGGTAAGTCCACATCTGCCATGTGGGAGTCTATTAAGGAACAATTGATAAGGCTGCAGGATAGGTATGTGCCTGTTAAAAGGATAGACAGGAAAGGTAGGATTCAAGAGCCGTGGATAAGTAGGGAAATTGATGATCTGATTAAAATGAAAAGGGAGGTGTATGTTAAGACCAGGCAACTGAAAACAGATGGAGTTCTGGAGGAAGACAGAGAGAGTAGGAAAGAACTCAAGCGGGGAGTTAGAAGGGCAAAAAGAGATCATGAGATGTTCTTGGCAGGCAGGATTAAGGAGAATCCGAAGGCGTTCTATTCATACGTTAGGGACAAAAGAGTTGTCAGGGAGAAAATCGGACCTCTCAGGGACAAAGGAGGAGAATTATGCTTAGAACCCAAGGGAATAGGGGAGATCCTAAATGAATACTTTGCATCGGTATTCACGAAGGAGAGGGACGTGTTAACCGGGAGTGTCTCGGAGGGAGGTGTTGACACGTTAGAGAAAATCTCCATTACAAGGGAGGAAGTGTTAGGTTTTTTTTAGGGAACATTAAAACTGACAAAGCCTCAGGGCCTGTTGGCATCTATCCTGGACTGCTCAGGGAGACGAGAGGTGAAATTGCTGGGCCTCTGACTGAAATCTTTGTAGCTTCTTTGTCACAGGTGAGGTCCCTGAGGATTGGAGGATAACGAATGTGGTCCCGTTGTTTCATAAGGGTAGCAGGGATAACCCGGGAAAATATATGCTGGTGACCTTGATGTCCGTGGTTGGGAAGTTGTTGGAGAGGATTCTTAGAGACAGGATGTATGTGCATTTAGAACGGAACAATCTCAACAGTGACAGACAGCATGGTTTTGTAAGAGGGAGGTCGTGTCTTACAAATTATGTGGAGTTTTTTGAGGAAGCGACACAACGGTTGACGATGGAAGGGCTGTGGATGTCGTCTGTATGGATTTCAGTAAGGCATTTGACAAGGTCCCACATGACAGGTTGGTTAAAAAGCTGAAGGTTCATGTGATACAAGGAGAAGTGGCTAGATGGGTGGAGAAATGGCTTGGCCATAGGAGTCGTGATGTGGAGATGCGGGCGTTGGACTGGGGTAAGCACAGTAAGAAGTCTCACAACACCAGGTTAAAGTCCAACAGGTTTATTTGGTAGCAAATACCATAAGCTTTCGGAGCGCTGCCCCTTCGTCGGATGGAGTGGATATCTGATATCCACTCCATCTGACGAAGGGGCAGCGCTCCGAAAGCTTATGGTATTTGCTACCAAATAAACCTGTTGGACTTTAACCTGGTGTTGTGAGACTTCATACTTGGCCATAGGAGACAGAGGGTAGCGGCCGAAGGATCTTTATTCCGGTAGGAGGTCTGTGACCAGCAGTGTTCCGCAGGGCTCTGAACTGGGACCTCTGCTATTTGTGATATCTGTAAAGGATTTGGAAGAAGGTGTAACTGGTGTTATCATCAAGTTTGCGGATGACACGAAGATGGCTGGTCTTGTGGATAGTGATGAGCATTGTCGGGCAATAGAGCAAGATATAGATAGGCTGGAAAATTGGGCGAAGAGGTGCCAGATGGAATTTAATCCCGATAAATGCGAAGTGATGCATTTTGGAAGAAGTAATGTAGGGAGGAGTTATACAATAAATAGCAGAGCCATCAAGTGTATAGAAACACAGAGGGACCTAGGTGTGCAAGTCCACAAATCCTTGAAGGTGGCAACACAGGTGGAGAAGGTGGTGAAGAAGGCATATGGCATGCTTGCCTTTATAGGACGGGCTACAGAGTATAAAAGCTGGAGTTTGATGATGCAATGTATAGAACGCTGGTTCGGCCACATTTGGAGTACTGCATCCAGTTCTGATCGTCGCACTACCAGGAGGACGTGGAGGCATTAGAGAGAGTGCAGAGAAGGTTTACCAGGATATTGCCTGGTATGGTGGGTCTTAGCTATGAGGAGCGATTGGGTTAACTGGGCTTGTTCTCCCTGGAAAGACGAAGAATGAGGGGAGATCTAATAGAGGTGTACAAGATTATGAAGGGGATAGATAGGGTGAACGGTGGGAAGCTTTTTCCTAGATCAGAAGTGACGATCACGAGGGACGAGGGGTCACGGGCTCAAGGTGAGAGGGGCGAAGTATAACTCAGATGTTAGAGGGATGTTTTTTACACAGAAGGTGGTGGGGGCCTGGAATGCGCTGCCAAGTAGGATGGTGGAGGCAGACACGTTGACATCGTTTAAGACTTACCTGGATAATCACATGAGCAGCCTGGGAATGGAAGGATACAAACGATTGGTCTAGTTGGACCAAGGAGCGGCACAGGCTTCGAGGGCCGAAGGGCCTGCTCCTGTGCTGTACTGTCCTTTGTTCTTTATTCTTTATTCATAACCACAGAAACCAAGGAAAAGCAACTCAAAGATGACCACAGAGAGAACGCAGGTGTGAATGGCCAAAAGGCAGAGAAGCTAAAATGAAAATGTTGTGGGGCGGGGGAGGGGTGGAGGAGGGGGGGGGGGTGGCGGGGGGGGGGGGGGGGGGAGGGAGGGAGGAGGCGGGTTTGGAGGAAAATGGATGGGACAGAGATACGATTTCTTAGAAATCCTAGAAACCCTACAGTGCAGAAAGAGGCCATTCGGCCCATCGAGTCTGCACCGACCACAATCCCACCCAGGCCCTACCCCCCTATCCCTATATATTTACCCACTAATCCCTCTAACCTACGCATCCCAGGTCACTAAGGGCAATTTTAGCTTGGCCAATCAACCTAACCCGTCTTGATGTAATCTAAACTCTCCACCATCTTTCTGGGTGCACAGGGGAGGGCGGTTGGGCCTGAAAGAGAGAGGACATTTCCATTGCTTAATGATATCCGTTTAAATTTTCGCAGCAAAACATTATGGAAAACTTCAGTTTCTATCTCAATGGTCGATCCCCCTATTGATAAAAAAAATCCCATAATCTTTCGACCCTAAATATCTCTCCTGAAAATACTTCAGTAATGAATACGAAGTATTTGGCAATGTTGTATTTCAGCAAGACTGGGTTCTAATCTCATGCACCACATCTCCCTATTCTTATTAAAATTAAACTGACCCAAAGATGTATGTTCATGCTTTACACATTCTCAGACCGACTACTCATTCCTTAAGGTTGCATTCCTGCTGGATACGACGTGTTCCTTAATTATGCCAGCTAAATCTTCTGTTCCTCTCCCTCATGTTTCATCGTATCATCCGTTCTGTCTCCTTTCTCAAATAGAGAGGGAAACATTATCAACTTCCATGTGTGCACAAAATCAATAGAAACAACTAGAATTCCTGAAAATCATTGATTTCCTCATTGTTCGACTTTACTTGTCAATTTTAGGTACCTCCTGGGCAGTAAACTGTGGTCACTGAGATCGCAAGCTATTTGTATAGCCTTAGCACATGCGATGTTGTTTGAGTATTGGAAATAAGTGTCTAACTGTAAAAAGCTGCGTCCTAAATCTGATCTTCCATTCCAGATATCACAAGTTTGAGTTGTTCAAATCACTGCCGTGAGCATGTAACAAGTTGTACAAAAGGCGTTCGATTTGAGAGTTGTAAGAGAATATGTGAACTGCTCAAAAGATATCGTTTATTTGAAGAATGTAAAATAAGATGTTTATTTTCATATTTTTCAAAACTATTACAGAACAGGCAAGAAGGACGAAGCTGAGAATCGTAAATTGCACTGTCTATCTTGGACCCAAATAACCTCTAGAGGAGTACAAAGAATTATGAGAGGTGCCAGCAGTTGTGCAACCAATTTGCTCAAATGACTGCAACTAATAATTATCCTGGGGAAGCTTCATCAAAACAACACGATTCCATGAGGTACAAATATATGCTGCTTTAGAATATTCAGAAAGCCAGGTTGAAAGCATACCCTTCATTTTCAACAAGAATCAGACACTGAATTTCATAGATAGCACGACAATGTCAGCCTTTGAGAGGATAATGATACTTTTCAAAATTGGATATATTTTCGATCGCATTATCGCACCCATTGGAATTCTTGGTATGTCAATTTAAGTTTGTTATTCAATCTCATTCGGCTTTAAGGTTACTATACTGCGGCTGTTGGACTGCTAACGATGCTTTCTCCATGTTATTTGCTGTTGTTGATCTTTCTCTTCCATGAAAATATTTTTTTCAGAGTATATTTTATGCTATTGAAGTTGACTTTTTTCATAACTCACTGACTGAAATTGCATTTCCGAGTTCCCCGAAACAATATATCTGCTTTGCGGATAGATACTAGAGTGACTGGGCGGAAAACTCCCTGGAATATGATGTCCGCGATTATTTCTGGCAACTAATTAAAAAACAACTCAGTAATACATCTGAAAGTGAATCAGAAATATCCCGTTAACTACAAGAAGTAGTCTCGATTATTAAAACTCTGCACTCTACACGTCAGTGAATCACCAGAATTATAACAAAACTCTAAATCAAATAGGTGAATGAATGAGGTGGCTCTGTTGGGAAAAAATATGTTTATTTATCAGATACACGATAATTAAGACAAGTGTAGAACTCTACGTAAATTATAATTCATATTGAATAACTTGGTTGATACCGGACCTGTCTTTCGCACTGACCATAAGACTGAAATTCATCCATACGTCACTATTTTGATTCGATTTGATTTGATTTGATTTGATTTGATTTATTATTGTCACATGTATTAACATACGGTGAAAAGAATTGTTTCTTGCGTGCTATACAGACAAAACATACTGTTCATAGAGAAGGAAACGAAAGAATGCAGAATATAGTGTTACAGTCATAGCTAGGATGTAGAGAAAGATCAAGTTAATGCAAGGAAAGTCCATTCAGAAGTCTGACAGCAGCAGGGAAGAAGCTGCTCTTGAGTCGGTTGGTACGTGACCTCAGACTTTTGTATCTTTTTCCCGAAGGAAGAAGGTGGAAAACAGAATGTCCAGGGTGCATGGGGTCCTTAATTATGCTGGCTGCTTTGCCGAGGCAGCGGGAAGTGTAAATGGGGGGCT
The DNA here is from genome assembly GCF_964213995.1 of Mustelus asterias. NCBI lineage: Eukaryota > Metazoa > Chordata > Chondrichthyes > Carcharhiniformes > Triakidae > Mustelus > Mustelus asterias. The sequence continues at coordinate 143,292,595 of NC_135805.1, forward strand.
GGTTTGCGTGATGGATTGGGCTACAGTCACGATCTTTTGTAGATCCTCGTGGTCTTGGACAGAGCAGGAGCCAAACCAAGATGTGATGCAACCAGAAAGAATGCTTTCTCTGGTGTATCTGTAAACGTTGGTGAGAGTAGTAGCTGACATGCCACATTTCCTTAGTCTTCTGAGAAAGTAGAGGTGTTAGTGGGCTTTCTAAACTGCAGCGTCGGCATGGGGGGACCAGGACAGTTTGTTGGTGATCTGGACACCTAAAAACATGAAGCTGTCAATCCTTTCTACTTCTCCCCATTGATATAGACAGGGGAATGTTCTCTTTTACGCTTCCTAAAGTCGATGAAAATCTCCTTCCTTTTGTTGACATTCAGGGAGAGATTATTGTTGCCGCAGCGGTTCTCCAGATTCTCTATCTCATTCCTGTACTCTGTGTCGTGGTGTCACTGGTGTCGTCAGCAAACTTGAAAATTGAATTGGAGGGGAATTTGGCCGCACAATCATAAATGTATAATGAGTAGAGTAGGGGACCGAGAACACAGCCTTGTAGGGCCCCGGTATTGAGGCTGATCGTGGTCTGATTGTCCTTACTGATAGTGGTCTGTGATTTAGGAAGTTCAGGATCCAGTCGCCGAGGGAGTTGCCACAGAATTTGAAGAAGAGTTTTGTGGGAATAATAATGTTGAAGGCTCAGCTGTAGTCCATAAATAGGAGTCTGACATAGGTGTCCTTGTTATCTCGGTGTTCCAGGGTTGACTGCAGGGCCTGGGAAATGGCATCTGCTGTGGACCTGTTGCGGCGGTAGGAAAACTGCAGTGGATCCAGGTAGTCTGGGAGGCTGGAATTGATTCGTGCCATGACGAACGGTTCATAATGATGGATGTCAAAGCGACTGATAGTCATTAAGGCACGCTGCTTGGTTTTGTTGAGGTACCGGGATGATGGTCATCTTCTTGAAGCAGATAGGGACCTCAGATTGTTGTAAAGAGAGGTTGAAGATGTCTGTGAATACCAAGCGAGCTGATCCACGCAGGATCTGAGTTCACTTCTGGGTACCCCATCTGGGCCAGTTTTAACATGAGCGATTCCAATTGAATAGGAGTTGGGCATGTGATGAGCTGCTATATTTGATTTAAAAATTGAAAAATCAGAATCCATCAGAGAACTCTAAATAACAATGTAACGCTCATCCCTCATGTCACTGATTTTCCAAGATCGTTGGATGGCTTGTCAGACTAAAGCAGGGGATCAGTTACCTTAGCCTGAAATGTTAACGCTGAGCAACATCTCACACTGGAACACATCATTTTCGAATTTGAAAGAATACATGAAGGAAACAAAGACTTATTTATATTTTAAAATGGTTATTCAACTATTTCAGAACAGTTGATCTTTTAATCTAGAAACCTCACTAAATAATATCAAAGAGATGCGCCGGTTAACAAACATTATGCAATTTTCGTAGATTTTGCAACATATTCAGACCGTATAATTGAACAAAGGTTTAATATTCCTCGCAATTGTTCCTTACTACCTTTGGTCCTTTTTCCCTGAATTTATTAACGTTGGGCTGCGGTTCCACAGAGCAAGGAATATGCAGTCACTGCTCAATGCTGCTGATGGCGACTGGGATTCAAATGCTGTTCAGACTCTTCATTCAGGAGTGGAACAATCTCGAAAAGAATGGGTGATGGGAGGACCACGACGATCAGAATGTCTCTCACCTCCTTAGCTAATTTAACCAAATCTAACTTCCGGTTAGTTTTGAAATGTTCAGAAGAAACTCGATGCTTCAGTTTCATTATTTTTTCCCCAAAAGGTAATTTAGTGACGATTATCATTCTTTGCCGAGGAAGATGTGGACTCAGTCAATGTATCACCAGCTATCTAATCGCGATGGCAACAGCAGATCTACTGGTCATCTTCTTCAGTACAGTAACACGCTTCATCTTTGGTGCAATTTACAGATACATGCCTCACACTGTCCCCTGTATTCTTCAGGCAGTGATGACATTTATAAGCCTTGACTGTTCGGTGTGGCTAACAGTTGCTTTCACTATTGATCGTTTTGTTTCCATTTGTTGCCAACAGTTTAAAATCAAATACTCCACATTGAAAACTGCGAGGATGGTGATAGGAAGCGTGTATATGTTGAGTTTATTAACTAACATCCCCTATTACTTCGCATATGAATCTTATGAATTAAATATGCCCATTGGTTGTATGAAAACGGGAGAGTCTTATATTCTTCCCGGATGGCTGGCATTCTCCTGGTTCCACATTATCGCAACCCCATTACTGCCTTTCTTTCTGATCTTGTTGTTTAATTTTCTGACCGTCAGATATGTTTTAGTCTCGAGTAAAGCCCGGAGGAAGCTCTGCCGTCCAGGCAATGCTGAGAAACATGAAGATCCAGAAATGCAAAGTCGGAGGAAATCTATGATTTTACTTTTCTGTGTGTCTGGAAGTTTTATTTTATTGTGGCTGACAGAAGTGATCATGCTTTTCTACGCGAATATTTCCAACTCCAGTTATGTCCCGAATTGGGCCCACCCTCTGAATATGGCTTATAGCGCAGGGGATATGTTAAAACTTCTCAGTTCGTGTACAAACACAGTTATTTATGTTCTGACTCAAAGTAAGATCAGAGAGGAACTGAAGATGGGAATCAAGTTTCCTTTAACCTTAATTCGAAAGTTGGTTATGTAAAAAAAAATGTTTTCCATAACTTCTTAGTCGTCCAATGCAGCAAGAGATTCTAACTGATTGTACTGACAAACACTTACAGGGTAATTTATAGAAAACTTAGCAGTGAAACAGACTATGGGAACAATCACGCCATGTAACGTTTATATTCCAGTCGATCATTCTCTCATTCTTCCTCATCTGAACACCATTCCTCCCACTGAATCCCCCTTAGGCGTATGGAGATTTCCCTGAAATGTATCAATACCTCAACCAAACTGTGTGATAGCGAGATGCACATGCTCACGCCTCTCTGGCTAAATATGGTTCTCCTGAATAACCCAGTGGAATTATTGGAGAACATTTAACAGTGAAATTCTCCCACCTTTTTTAATTTTAATTGGAATGTCTCCGCTAATTCTGTCAAAACCACTGTCAATTTGAAAGTCCTCTATTTACCTCCGCCCCCATTCTGCTTTGAAGTTCTGGGCATGAGCTCGCAGTCCTGCATGTATGCTTGTATTTTTGCATACTCTTCAGTAATGCTGTATCATTTTTAATGTTACGGTGAACAGCTGCGCGCAGTAATCAACGTTTCGGAACTATTTTTGTTCGACTCCTACATTTTTCAATTCGATTTCTCTGGAATGTCTCCGAATGATTGCCATGATGTGGAGATGCCGGCCTCACACTGAGGTAGGCACAATAAAAAAGATTACAACACCAAGTTAAAGTCCAAAAGGTTTATTTGAAATCACAAATAAACCTGTTGAACTTTAACTTGATGTTGTGAGACTACTAATTCCAAATGATTGGTTAAGTTTTTGCTTGACATTTTTTAAGGTGGCAATATTTTTAGTAACTGATGTAAGTATCCTGATAAGAAGCATCCCTCAATATATATACTGCAATATTTCAATATAACTCGATACGTGTATACCGTATTATTGATTTCATGCCAAAGTTTTTCATGTGGAAAGTTTAGCTCTTTCCGTTTCAGTTCCAAGTTGCAGCAATGTACAAACTAAATACATCGAACCTGCTATCCAACCTCAACATTTTACTGCGAAACCAATTCACCCACACCTGATCTGATTTTGTCCCAGGAACAAAATTAAAATAACTACAGCAAAGTCCATAAAGGGTTTTAAGTCCCAACAAGTTTCTGATGTAAGGAATTATCAATCTTGTATATGTTCTGTCCCATTGAGCCCTCCTGACAAACCCCTCCCCCCGCCCCCCCCCCTCCCCGCCCTCTCCCCTCCCAACCCCCCAACACACACACACACACACACACACACACACACACACACACACACACTTCGCAGCAGGGACATACGTTTACCCTTGACGCCGAAGTTCAAACCCCTTGTTCCCTGGTCATGTGAGGCGCGCTGGCCTCACAACGCCCTCGAATCCCCACCCACCAGGCGCTCTGACTGGCAGTGCTGCAATGACATCTCACCCTTTTGAAAGCTGTTGGAGGTCGGCAGAGGCTATAATATAAGTTCTGTGGGTGAGCGATGGTCAGAAAGCAGGAAGCGGAGGATGGAATTTCGAGGCTGGATGTGGGATGGGAAATTTAACAGAGACTGAGGGAGGCAGGAGACAATTATAAAATAACAGCAAACGTTGATGTCCATTGGTGAGTTATGACGGAGGTCAATTGAAAGCATTCATAATGCACTGGTGTTTATTAAAACGGGAACTGGTTTTCTTTATACACTGAAATGCAATTGTAGATCATATTTATATTCTGTCTCAAACCACTCCGACAAGAACTAAAGAAAAAACGCTAAGACTAAATTAGCATGGGTTAGATGCCAAATAAACGTCCCCTCCACTGTGCCTGTCAAACAGTTCCACGTGCCGACAGCACAGTGTTAAATACAGCCGAAATCTTCCACTACATTCTTCAGCAATTATTCTAAGTTCAGGTTCAGATTTGAGTTAAATATCGAGAATAGCTCAGTTTACAATGTCCCAACTAGCACTCCCATGGCATGTACATCACATGTTTGAATATATGGCAAACTTCCCTCTGTGCTGCACACGTCAACACACCCAGGACAGGTAGAAAACTGGGATCGATACGAAGTAAAGCTCCTTCGACGGTCGCCCCGTCAGACAAACCTAGGACAGATTCAGGATGGGGTTAGACATATAGTAAAGTTCCCCAACATTGTCCCCATCAACAGCACTTGCAGGACACGTGCAGCACAAGGTTGGACACAGAGTAAAGCGCCCTCTGCACTCTCTCAATCTGTCACAGGACAGATACAGCACTGCAGAGAATCAGGGTAAAACTCTCTCTACACTGTCCCCATCAAACATTTCCAGCAAAGGTAAAGAATACAGAGTAAAGCTCCTTCTACACTCTCTCAGTCAAACACTTACAGGGCAAACACAGTACCGCATAGATACTGGGTAAAGCTCCCTCTACGTTCTCCCAGTCAAACAAACCCCAGACAGGTACCATACCTGCTCTACAGTGTCTCGCTACAGTCTGCCCATCACACACTATCAGTAAAGGTAGAGCGCAGGGTTAGATTGAGAGTAAAGCTTCCTCAGCACTGTCGCAATCAAGCAATCCCAGGTCAAGTATGGTGTAGTTTACATTTATAAAAAAGGATTTCGATGCACTAAACGTCTGTGCCATGTTTAGGTTAAGCTGTTAAGGTCAGGGGACAATGTCAAATGGCTGAAGGTTCTGCTTCTGCCCCTGGTTCTGTTGTTGTTACATTTTAATCTTTAATTCTGAAACTATTCTGTCCACCAGATTTTCCTGTCACTCCCAATAGTTGATAAAATCAGAGATGCGGAATACCTAGCTAATTATTTATTCTATTACATAAATGTACACAGAGAATTACCATTTTCTGCGCAACGGTTATATTTGTGCATGGAATTATGTGTACTGCCACCAACTCTCCCTTTTGCTGAGAACGTATATAATACCTGCCCAATTGTATATTTTATTACGTAAATGGACATGCATACTTTACATGTTCTCGAGAAAGAGCACCATGTGCGTCTATTTTTATATTACATAAAGGGACACGCACTTTCTAATACGTAGAAAAAGTCTATGACATCTGCCTAATTGTAGATTATATCAAAAATAGACACGGAACTTTACTCTCTGTGATAGCTCTGTTAGACTCTGCAAAGTTACTTGCAGGGTGATGGTGGAAAAGCAATGGCAAATATTCAAAGAGCACATGGTGAACTGAAACACTTCTCACGTCTGTCTGGTGCAATAAAATTAAACAGAAAAAAATGGCCAAACCATGGCTGACAAGGGAATGTCGAGATAGTATTACATCCAAGGAAGATGAAAAGAAACTGGCCAGAAAAATTCAACAGATCTGAGGATTGGGAGCAGTTTAGAATTCGGCAAACGAGGACAAAAGGTATGGATTCAGAAGAGGAAAATAGATTAGGAGTACATGAGATGCAAATAAAAATTAAGATTTTTGAAAATAAATGTAGGTCCCTTAGAATCAGAAACAGTGAAATTTAAAATGGGGAACAAAAATTCGCTGACCACCCATTTTGGTATTTTCTTCAAAAACGAGGTCAGGATAAGGTACCAGAAATGTGGGGGGCACGAGGGGTGGTCAGTGGGGGGAGTTGGGGGGGGGGGGAGGCGGTTGGGCGGCGGGGTGGCAGAGTTCAATGAGAAAGAAAAGCTGATGACATTCAGGATTTGTCGGGAAATGGTGTTGAGGTAATTCATTAGTTCGTTGGCCGATAAATCCTCGGGGCCTCATAATCGACATTGTGGAGTAATTAGGAAGTGATGGAAATAATGGATCCATTGGTGGTCACATTCCAAGTTTTGATTAACTAGCGAAAAGTTACTATTTCCAGGCATTGACTAGTGGGGTACTGCGGAGATCGGGTGAGGATCCCAGGAAATCTCAATTTATATTAATGATTTAGTTGAGGTAACTCAATGTAATATCTCCGAATTTGCACTGAAAATAAGAAGAGAGCTATTGCAACATAGGTTGATATATTATGACACAGAAATAGGATGTTGGTACATATCCTGCATGAAACGAGTTCTGACGTCACGTTATCTATCAGTTACTGGACAGATGACATCTGCTCACACAATGAGTTGTTGGAGTGTGAAATTGACTGCCTCGTGCTATGGTGGAGGCATGTTCAATCAAAACAGTCAGGAGGGCATCAGATGATTACTTGAATGGAAAACAAAACTGTGCAAGGAGAGAGATAAAATACAGAAAAAATGGTACTAAGCCATGACGCTTGTTTGGAGAAGGGATGGGTAGAACGGCCCCTTTTGGCACCGTAACAATTTTGTCTTTCTGGTATTTATGCTTCAATTTTCCTTTGGTCCCGTTTAGATTAAGTCTTCTATGTCTTTTTTTCCATTTCCCGCCGTGAAGAGAAGTTCAATATTTTTGCTATACTCGCACTTGCTGACACAGAATTCCAACCAGTACGTTTTCACAAATTACAACACATGAATGGTATCTTCATGTGACTCTCCTTTGCTTCTCAGGTTGATATGCTGTTGCCATATTTCATCATCAAATGCCAATTCCAACAAAATGCCTTCCAATTTACCGTCCAATTTGATAATGCGGACAGTAAAAGCAACAGCCACGCTCGAATACATATTTGTGGTAGACCACAAAGCCAGGCCCTTCCACCACATTCCCTACATATTAAGCTTCTCCACTAGTCTCCGGTCCAGTAAAATCTGCAAGCCGTGTCAAAAATCCCTGAAAAGTTGAGGAACAAAATCGTTGTTCCCCAGCGGGTGCTGACGGTTTGGAATGCACTGCATTTGAGGGTTGTGGAGGCAGATTGCCTCACAAATTTTGAAAAACACCCGGATGAGGCCCTGGCACATCATAAAATGCAAGGCTATGGACCAAGTGCTGGTAACTATGATTATATGGGATGTCAGGCGTTTCTCACGTGCTGGTGGCGACTGGATGCACAAATGGCATCTTTTGCACTTTTTGATTTTGTGATACTCTCTTTGTCCCTGATAATGTTTTACATCTCGACCAGGTGTCCCCCCGTCCCCCGCCCCCCCCCCCCCCCCCCCGTCCCCCCAGGTTTCTGTTCTTAAAAAAAAACAACCCCAGCATTACCAGATTCTTGCCTAAGCTGAAACGCAAGCACTGACTTCCATAGTGTGGCAGCGAGAACTGAACACGTTCATAAAGATGCACGAAATAATTGTTTGAAATAGCTTCATCAGAACGTCCCAGCGTCCTTATTCTGCTTCGTTTAATAAAGGCCCATATGCGATTTTACCACCCTCCATATCTATCCTGTTGTCTCCAGGGATACATGGACATGCACACCAAGGTTCCTCTGGCCCTCTGCACTTCCTAGCGTCCGACCATTAATCGTGTTTTCTGTAGCCATGTTTGTCCTCCCAAAATGCATGACCTCACATGCTCAGGGTTAGTTTCATTTGCCGCTTTTCTGCTCATCTGATCAGCTCACATATATTATCCTGCAAACTAAGGCCTTAGAATATAATAGACTAGAATAGAATATAATAGAACTGATTAGAATAGAATAGAATAGAATCGCTAATTTCCAGAAAGAAGCCATTTGGTCCCTCGAATCTGCGCCAACTCTTCAACATGCCCACCCCTTGCCTTATATACATAAATTCACACATTTGAACCACGAACTACACATCCTTGAATACTAAGAGACTATTTAGAATGGCCAATCCACCTAACATACACATGTTTGGCTGTGGGAGGAAAGTGGAGCACTTGGAGAACATCCACGTAGACACACCCTGGACGCAGACAGTCACCCAAGGATGGAATTATGCATGAGTTTCTGGAATCTGAGGCTGCAGCGCTTACCACTGTGCCACCATTACTCTTTCAATTTTCGTGTCAGCTGTAAACTTACTTTTAAAACCCTAACATTCACGATTAGATGATTAATGTGCACTCAAATCAGTCGTGCCGACAGTACCAGCCATGCTCTGCCTTCTGTTAGTTCACCTCCCCTTCCAGTAATTTTTCAGAGAATATCCTGTTTGTTCTTTCAGTACCAAAAAGTTCAACAAATCAAACTCTGAAATAGGACATCAGAAAATTGCCATTATCCACAATCAACCGGGTCCAATTTTTCTCACTCTGATGCATAATGTCATTGTCTGATTTCCTTCCTCATAGTTAAACTCCTCGCAATTTTAATCCTGTTCCGCCACGTATGTGGCGTTTCTAAATGTTTCCCTCGTTACCTGGTGGCGATGGCAGTGGCAGATCTACTTGTCATTATCGTTGACTTAATATTGAGGCCAATTTCAATTGTTTATTTGGAAACGTTCCGTTTCCGGAAGTCCATCCCCGTGTGCAATATCCACGCTGTCCTGCTTTTTTCAGTCACTCTTTGCTCTGTCTGGTTCACCGTCACTTTCATCTTAAATCAATTTGAGGCCATTTGCTGCCAGGAGCTTAAACGTAAATACTTCAGTGAGAAAATGACGGCTGTGATTCTGGGAACATTCACAGTGTTAACAAAGAACAAAGAACAAAGAACAATACAGCACAGGAACAGGCCCTTCGGCCCTCCAAGCCCGCGCCGCTCCCCGGTCCAGGTTTGAATCCTGAATCCAGGATCCCCGCCCAATTTTCCAGCCTATCTACATCCTAATATCCTATCCACCGAGCTGTCCCTCACAGCTACGATGCTTTGTTCATCACAACCTATTAACTCACCCCCACCCCCCCATTCCAGACCATGTGATCTCCAGGGAGAGGCGAAAACCCACAGTGAAAACCCCAGGGCCAATATGGGGAAAAAAATCTGGGAAATTCCTCTCCGACCCCCTGAGGCGATCGAAACGAGTCCAGGAGATCACACTGGCCCTGATCGGAAAATGCTTCCCAACCCTATTCATTTCCACTTCCACGAACACCATATGAATTCCCTGCCCCCGAGACAGGTGCCCAACTCGATATGTTGAGCTCGATATGGAGTATTTTCTGGCATTTCATGTTAACAGGGTGATATGGATGAATGAGTGACCTCAGGTTTTGCTGTTACACGTGGGATGTTCTGGAGTCTCCAGTCAGGACAACAATTGAGTTCCTCCATCACATTCTAAAACGGTATGTTCCATTTGACCTGATTCTGCTGCTCAACGTTCACACTACCAGACATCTTTTAGTGAGCAGCAAAGCCCGCAGGAGATTTCTGACTCACAGTAGTGGTGAGAGCCCTCGAGGCACAGAGATGGAGAGTAGGAGGAAATCCATGATGTTACTTTTTTATATCAGCCAGTTTTTGCTGTTATGGTCAATGTTAATGCTTTATTCCATATGGAGTCGCATGTATTATATGGGGCATAAGTCGATATATCTAGATGATTTTATGATGGAATTGGGGCTTCATGCTGCAACTGCTGAGTTGCCGCACAAACAGTGGTATCTATGTTGTGAAACAAAACATCTTCAGGGAACAGTTGAAGAATCTGCTGAAATGCCCCTTCACTCCAATAATACACTTTGTTCAACGTTGGGAATCAGAATCATACACCACTTCGAAACTTTTCCAATATTAATTGAAACTTTCCATAATAACAAAGACATGAGTTGTGCTTCAATGGGAATGAAGAACCACCTGTTACTATGGTATGGGAGTGGCACATCTAACACTCAGAACAGAGCATTGAGATTGGGAAATATGACATAATTTACACAGATTGGAAAACGGGCTATACCCCCTCCCCACCCCCCCCCCCCCCGCTGCGATTACACCTACCCTGCAGCATCACGCCCATACTATTAGCCGGCACCACTAACCAAAATCTCGCTGTCTCACAGCATTTCTGCACTCAGTTTGAATCCTCAGCCCCGTTACAATGAAGCAACCAGAAACCTGGAAAATATTTCAGCTGCAAATTACGTCCCTGTAAGGAATGGAGGTCAAATACATTGGATGAGGTCATAGAGATGGAGTGAGTCTAGAGAGGCCTCACGTTTCGGTGCAGTCACCAAATTCCAACCAACCTGCTCGAACGCAAGGATCAAAACATTTTGCAGCATGTCCGCATGGTGATTGCGGGAGGGATTTCGTGGTCAATTGCTCCTGAATACTTGTGACTTAGAGCGATGGAGCCTGAACTGAAAATGAAGTCTAAAATGAAGAGAATGTTTGCACAACAATTGTCATTTTTTCGAAATAAATAATTATAATATGTTACTCAATCCCAGTCTCATTAATGTACGACGCTCTACTGTATTCTGTATCTTCTCTTGAAGCTCATAGGTTACATGTTGTGAGTTGAAAGATCCGCACCCTATTTCCATCACGTTTCTGAGTTTCATAAGTTACGTGATTGGACACTCATGATGTCTTCCTCAACGATCCGAGTTTTGCAATGATGGCTTTCCCCTTAATTCCGTCACACAGTTAGTTTTCTGTGTTGTGGCAATGGTACAGCTGTAAATTTAAAAGGGGAACATTGATGACTTCAATTTGGTTTCATTTCGTTGTGCAAAGGACATAAAAACCGGAATTAATATAGTTTTTAAAATCATTGCCAGATTTTTCGATTGTGACAGAGATTTATAAATGAGATTAAGATTTGAGCTAATGTACTGATGTGCCATATCAGATTTTATAAAACAAAAGTAATCAAGCTCAAGTTTATCAAACATACACAGCATATTTTTCGAATTCATTTGGTTGTCCAGTGCAAAACAAGCCATCCTGTCAAAATCGCTTTCCACGTGATGGATCTTATTCACATTGATAACTTCTCCCCACCTGGCCACCTAGCTTGTAATCACGCTCAAACGTTATCTCGCCATTTGTCCATAACCTTGTACTCACACTGACAGGACATTTCTCAATCTGTCTGTGTAGCTGTTACTCACACTGCAATGCCTTCTCCGCATCTACCCATTTTAAGCTGTGATTCACACTGAAAATGCATTTCCCCATCTCCCTGTCTAGATGGTAGTCATACTGACAAGATAGTTCCTCATCTTCCCGTTTAGCTGTTATTCAAATCGATGTAACATTTCTCAATCTCTCTGTATTGCTATTGTCCTCGCTAAGATATCCTTTCCACATTCTCCATCGAGCTGAGACTCACACTGACAATGCGTTACCTCAATCTGTCAGTCTAGCTGACACCCACACTGCCAAGACATCTCCGAAACTGCCCATCTCGTGGTACTCACATTGACAAACCTATTCCAACTGCCCTTCGCGCTGGCACTCACAATGACAGGATATTCCCCTGACCTGTCCGTCTCACTGGCACTCACACTGGTAAGACATTTCACCCTCTGCTTTTGTGTGTGTGTGTGTGTGCGTGTGAGTGAGAGAGAGAGAAAGAGAGAGGGAGAGGGAGAGAGAGAGAGAGCGTTTGTGCTTGTGAGTGTTTGAGCGTTGGTGTGATTGTTTGTGTGTGCCTTTGAGTGTTCGTGTGTGTTTGCAAGAGAGTGATTATCTGCGTGTGAGCGTGTATGTGCATGCCATAAAGTGTGTGCAGTGATTCTGCGTGTGTGTGCCTGCGCGCGCGCGTGTGTGTGTCTGTGTGTGCGCCTGCTTAGTGTGGATTTGTGTTGGCATGTGCGCATATGGCTAACATGTCCAGTATATAAATTTTACCTCTTGGCACATTGCAAATATACGTTGATTTCATCACATCAAACCCCATTGCACATGGACTTGCTCAATAATGATGTTGCTATTTGCCTTTTGTCAAAGCGATAGGAACTGCTTGTGAGACCTGGAAAATGGGACAACTTGTTCAGCCCTGCCACTAGGAACTACTGGCTTGTGGATATTGAACTTCTCGTGCAGATCTTCAAGTTTCAACATGGGGCACAATTAAGAGCGAGGGAATAATTCTGTGAATAGCAGCAAAAGTAAATTACTCTGATCATTCCGTTTGACTGGCTCCATTGTTTTTCAATGAAATATCATGAATGTTGAGTCAATTCTTGGTAAAGCTGCACAGAGTTCTGAGTCCAATAAGTCGAGAAACTGTCATCAGGTTTTGTCATATAAGAGAGTAATTTCACGGGTATTTTTTTGATCATCGAAACTATTAGGGTACACATTGCATTGAGTCGTTTATCTCCTGTTTTGAGATCCTCCTTTTTATTTTCTTTATTCGTTCATGTGTCGTTGGCAGGACCAGCAATTATTGACCATCCCTGAATATATTAAAGAATTACTCAAATGCCTGTGTGTCTCGAGTCAAATTGAAGCCGCACCAGGTAAGGATAACAGATGTGCTTCCGTATAGGAGATTAGTTAGCCAGAGGAGTTGTTTTTATCACAATGGACGATGCTTTCAGAATCACATTATTAGATTTTTAGTTCCAGATTTGTATTCAATGCGAAATTGACCATGTGGTCATGGCGACATTCGAACATGGGTCATCACAACATCATCCTGGGTCTTTGGATTACTAGTTCAGTATCAACACCACCATCCCATTGTCTCATCACTTGTGTGGCTCGATGCTGTACTCGATCAATCAAAGCTTTAATTCGATACTGTTGATGGGGGCATGTGGAAGAACGCTCACGCTCCATCTACTGAAAATGCTGGAACATTCCAGCTGATATGGCGGCATCTGTGGGGAGAACACACAGCTGACGTTTCGAGTCAATTTGACCCTGCGTGAGAGCTCAATCAGACTTGTGAGGTGTTCTGGAATATATGTCTTCATGTCTGATTTCAGAATCCGCAATAATTTGCTTTTGTTGCTCACTATCTAATGCGTTGCTGAACCTGACCTGAGAGTGTTTGACGAGACCTCTGTAGATAAAGTTTTAACCTGCATCAAGACCCGTGATTTACCTGCACTTGTAGTTTTTCACGTGATATGAATTTTGGGTTTTGAAGTATGAACCCGTTTTAAGAAGATTTCCAAATTTTGAATAGCTATTTTATAATAAAACAGGTAATCTGTTTGGTTTGAACTAATACGTTCTGAACGATTGGTATATTTGATTTAATAATATAATATTCTGCCTATTGTAAAAATGTACTTCTGAAGTCTCAGTGTCGATAACTGGAAATGTTATCCTTCAACTTCGTAGGTTAACTCGAATACTGACAGCACGACTGAATTGTGTTTCCTCCGCCTTAGAAAACATTTTGAACAGTTTCTCAGAAGTATACACTTGAAATGATGTGAAAACTTGTTCAACACAAGTTGAATATTCCAAGTTCTAGCCCTTAAAGGATCGTCCCTCTTCCTTTATTTCGATGCACCCAATTCATAATGTTCCATTGATTGTCGGTGAGTCTCAGTGCACATTTGCAGTCCTGGTTTGTTAATTGGGACACCACAATATGCATTACTCCCTTCGACTTAAAAAAATTACATTTCTTTGTGAACAAATGCTACATTCTTCAAATACAAGTTACCAATATGTATCCAATGTCATGACCAACAGTACACCTATCATAAACAATCACATAAGCAAACGCTCATACATTACTACAAATAACAAACCACCAAGGGCGAATGCGTAAATCATTTCCGAACTTAATTTTATAATTTAAAGTTTACTCTCTAACATTCATGAATTAAAACAATGACTGTCTTGTCTACAGATGTGGCGTCATGCTTAATCAAACTATTGGACATAATTGTTGATTACTCCTTCAAAACATCTACGCTTTGAATTCCGATCTGCCTTGTCATTGAAGTTATACGTTTCACTTCAGCGTGGGTCGATAAAAGAAACTGCCTTCCTGTTCCCCACTAATCTCTCAGTTTAATTGTCAAACATAATTATTCAACTTACGGTTTACTGAAGAATACATGAAAATCATACACACTATAAACATTAGCGTGAGATATAATGCTATTTTCAAAACCTTTCAGTCCCAAACATGATGAAGAACGTGACTCATGACATAGAAACATAACATAGAAAGTAGCAGGAAGGGAGGCTATTCTGCCCTTCAAGTCTCACAACACCAGGTTAAATTCCAACAGGTTTATTTGGTAGCAAATACCATAAGGTTTCGGAGCACTGCTCCTTCGTCAGATGGAGTGGAAATGTGCTCTCAAACAGTGCACAGACACAGAAATCAAGTTACAGAATACTAATTAGAATGCGAATCTCTACAACCAGCCAGGTCTTAAAGGTACAGACAATGTGGGTGGAGGGAGCATTCAACACAGGTTAAAGAGATGTGTATTGTCTCCAGACAGAACAGCTAGTGAGATTCTGCAAGAACCGGGGGAAAGCTGTGGGGTTGCATTGTATAAAAGCAGACAGTGTTTTTCTAATTGTATCAGACATTAGTGAGAACATACTTGGAGTATTGTGTTCAGTTTTGCTCACTTTCTTTGAGGAAGGGCGTGGCGGCACTGGAGGCGGATCAGAAGAGGTTCACTGGATTGATTCCATGTTTGAAGGGTCTGTCATATGAGGAGCGGTTGAGTCATGTGTTCTTGTACAGACTAGAGTACAGAATAATGAGGGATACTATTGAGTTATACAAAATGGATTGATAAATTAAATGTTAAACAAAGGTTCCCCCTTCGAGAACATTGTGGCACAAGAGGTCATGGCTGTACATTAAAAATGGCGTTGTAGATTGAGATTCAGGGCAGAAATAAGAAACAACTACTTCTCACAGGATGTTGTGAATCTGTGGAACTCACTGCCGCAGAGTGCAGTGGATGCAGAATCAATCAATGGATCTGAGAAAGAGTTAGATAAACATTTGATCAACTGCGGAATAATGCACGATGGAGAAACGGCAGGGATGTGCAGTTGGAATGAGATCAATATCAGCCATGATCATATAGAATTATGGAGCGAGCTCGAATGGCTGATTTGCCGACTCTCGCTCCTAATTTCTATATTCCTATATTATCACAAAGTTAATGCATTTTTATCATCGTTCACAATCATGTTGCGCTACTGTTCAAGCGAAATGTATGGTTTTCAACACTTCTTTCGTTCTGTTCAAGGCATGTCATGACATCCAGAGTGTCAGATTTATACCTATCTAAGGGACTGTTAATCTTCATAAATTTGACTTAACACCCGCCGCGTTTATCTGAGTATTCTGCCATCTCACAAACAGTACTGTGTCTCATTATACTCATGGTGTGTAATGAAGAACAGGGTTAGACCGCTATGAAGTAAAATCAGGCAGTAATGCAATATATGACAAAAATGCACACTTGTTCTCACCAATATCTTGCAATTATCTATACGTATCTCCAAATTCAAATTGGATCATTATTGTTTGATTATACATGTGGAAATATATTGCTTGGGATGACCAATTAAAGTGATATTTTCTCTCTTTGTACTTTGGGAATAGGAAATCATGATATTGTATCCGTATTATCAACAGTGATCAAGGCTTCATTTGTTTGTTCAACGACTTGACACTAATGCCAGCCATGGGACAATACTACATTTTCACAAAAGATTTTGCTCCGGTATAAATAGGAGACTTATATTGAAAGCAGAGTATTTGTGTGTTTCTGATCCTGAGGAACAGCGTCACGTCAATCCGAAAATGGGGCTACCAATAATCATACAGATAGAAAACATCTATTATCCAATTCTTGCAATAGTTGGAGTGCCTGGTAAGATGCATTAATCTGCAGAAATCAAAATACAACGTAGTTTTTTTTCTTCTCCCCCTCTTCCTGATATCGAACGAAATATATTATCTCCTTATTTCGATGTCTTCTATTCGCAGCTGGGACATGAGGCATTGAAGTACAACTGAATGAATGCCAGCATTTTAGTTTTATATGGTTACATTATTACCTGAGATGAATCGCATTTTGTTCTGACTATTGATCTTCAGTGACAAAGTGTACACCGGTCAGCATTTATGAGTTTTCGTATTTTTTTTTCCTGCCGCAAGCATTAGAATCGGAACTTACAGTTTAAAGTAGTCAAAGATTGATTATCTTATTCTTTGTAAGCCAATGATTGAGACGTGAAATTCGAACAAATCTGCACACTTGGTTCAATGCAGCCACCCTGAGATAGCATCCTGAATGAAGCTGCAAATGGGAGCCAGATGAGCATTCGAGTCAAATGTTTCTCCATTGCTACCAAAA
Organism: Mustelus asterias; assembly: GCF_964213995.1. Lineage (NCBI taxonomy): Eukaryota > Metazoa > Chordata > Chondrichthyes > Carcharhiniformes > Triakidae > Mustelus > Mustelus asterias. The sequence goes on from NC_135805.1 coordinate 143,309,376, forward strand.
GGATTGCTGGCGCTTCCAGCGGACAAACCGCAATTAAACTCGAAGCTGGAATTCCACAACTGTGATCACTCTTTAACGACAGTACAATAAAGGACAGAGTGAATGGGCAGCTCATTTTAGAATACAGATGAGTTGTCATTTATTTGAATAGAAACTGAATGAACGCGTTTTACCATGACTAATCGCATTATCATCCAGCAGTTGTTGAGTTTCGCATTTCGAGAGCAAATTGAGGTTATTTCACGATTAATACAAATCGTGTTTCCTGCCACCCGGCCATTTGGAGTAACTGGTTTTCCGATGCTGCCGTAACTAACTACACGACAACGGCCACTCATGTTTTGAATTGGGTAATATTTTCTTTTATTTTGTCATTGTTGGCATCGGAAATCTTGGGGTTCACTTGCCATCATGTGCCAGCTGGCAGGCGAAGCAATTGATCACATTTTATTGCTTAGCACTTCCAGATGAGTTGTGCAACATCAAACGTGTGATTCTCCATTTCTGCCATAGACCTCTTCCCAGTGGAGCCTGTGAGTGACATGACTAACATATTCACATTAATTTGAAAATTAATTCAGATACTATTAGCCAGCTGCAAATCTAAATCCAAGTCATGGCATATCTAGCAAGCATTGGGCAAATTTTAATCTTTATATCTTAGGTGTTCTGCGTTTCGTGGGCTGAGCAGAAGCAGTAAAATTTCACATGGAGTCTATCCGAAAACTAGCAGATTCCTGCCGTAAAATTCAATGCGGAAGTGTACAATAACTTCTGCTTGCAAGTGCCAACAAAGCAGCTATACTTTAATTTGTCCTGACATACGAGGGAGAAAGGGTGCTTTCACCGTCGAATGCACCCTGCCACTTCCTGTCTGTCGTTCAGCTTCTTTTGAATACAAAAGAACTGAATTTCAAAAGGCCTGAAAGAGGTAATATGTGATCAATTCTATTGAAGGTTCCTGGCCAGAAAAAAAAATCTCATCGTGTCTATCATGTTGAATGCTGCGATGATAACAATTGCAATCTATCCAAAGGTTTAATTGCACCAATTGTAAAAGAGCGAATTGAGTAGAAATCTATGTTGTCCGTTGTCTTCCCACACCTTGGTGAAAAAGAAAATCTCGATCTGGGATTTAAGGTTACAGAGAGAATTGGCAATGCATACCCAGCACCTGTTCTCACGGTGTTGTGATGGACTGCACGTCAACGTCACGGTGCTCCTTTAATCTTTCAAGAAAGGAATGCAACTTTGAAAGGCATTCAAATAGGCGGGGCCCTCATTTAGACCCGAAATTGTGAGTTGGCCACGCTAAATTGCCGCTCAGTGTCAAAATGCGTGTGGGTGCCATGGATTTGCCCTGGTAAACGCGTGGGTCAGGGAATGGAATGGAGGGGATGGCTGGGGTGGGATGCTGTTTCGATGCGTTCGTGCAGACGCGATGGACTAAATGACCTCATTCCGAACTGTAGGGATTGTATTATTCTATGAAATATTAACTCTGCTTCTAGTCGCTCCCAAACGAAAACGCATAGTATATTTATTTCTGTCCGTTCATCTGGCAGGCCTGCTGTGGTTTTGCAGAACTTTTTGTATTTATTTTATTTGATATGGGCAGATGAATAAATGAATGAATAAACACTTCGTATCTGCGGTACACTTAAACCCATCTGTTCAATTTCGTCCGTTGCCTGTTTGCAATTAGCTGAAGGAAAGAGGTCACCACAGAAAAGGGAATCAATACATTCTAAAACTTCAATTATATTTAATCTCCAGAAGTCAGACGACTTTGTTTCTACAATCTACATTTCCTAGTGCTTCAAATTTAAACAGTGACATCATGATAAGTGCTTTCATTACAGTCATGTGGCTCAGTGCCGGGATCATATCACGTTGTTTCTTATTGTTTGCATGAGCTGGGCACATCGAAGTGGTTAACAAATGAGTGCAGAATTGCAGTTGTTGTTGTTACGGTACACCTCGATCCCTGATGGTACATATTGGCAATCATTTTATTGCGAAGTGCAATTGTTATTGCAATGACCTTTGTTTGTGCTATGTGTTCCTTACATAACGGCAAACTCAACTCGATTATTGGCAAAAAGCTATTTTTTTTGCTGACCAAAGAATGCAACTTAATGTTGTACTTCATATGGAAAAAGAATTCCTTCACATTTGCATACGGTATATTTAACTGGCAACGAATGGAACTGACGCATAGGAATTGTCAATATCCATTCAGAAATTCATTGTTTCAACGAGTTCAGGTGACCTCGCGGTTCCCCACCCACACCGGCCATCCTCATCTCCTGCCCCACCCCCCTCCATCGCTCCGAAACTACACGCATAACATATTTATTTCTGTCCATTCATCTATGCCAAGGAAATAACTTGCAAACATTAGCCTTTCTTTGATCAATCGATCATCCAATTTTTGACAGGCTCCCCAAATGGTAAACGTTTTATTTCTGAGCCGATGTTCCATGTGTTGTAAAAAAAAGGTTTGCAATAACATATCACCCTTAAGAGCAATCCGACAATAAACAATTCAAACAAATCATTCAGAATGAAATGAAACCTTTTTTTCGGAATTCCTTAGGATTTCTACACAATTGCCCGATATTGAAAGAGACTACAGAAGGAATAGAATATCATCCATTATGTTTTCGCAGTGAGATATCAATTGTACATATCAGAAATTTAGAGGTTTGTTTGTATTTTTGTTTCTGCAGCAAATTTGGTGACAATCGTGATACTCTCCCGTGGAAAGTGTGGTCTCTCCAAATGCATCACGCATTACCTGGTGGCCATGGCAGTGGCTGATCTAATGGTCATGGTTTTCGATGTAATATTGTATGAGATTCAAGATGCCCATTTCCCACATACATTCTTGAACGTTACTTCTATTTGTCGTCTGAATCTAGCCATGCTCTTCCTTTCGATTGATTGGTCGGTCTGGCTAACTGTAGCTTTCACTTTTGATCGATTTGTTGCGATTTGTTTCCAAAACGTAAGAACTAAATATTGCACTGAGAAAACAGCTTATGTAGTAATTGCAGTGGTGTGCTGTGTAAGTTTTTTAGAAAATCTTCCAATCTACTTCATTTATGAAGCTCGGGAAGTAATTGACAACGTACCATGGTCGTGTAGTACAAAAATAGACATCTACACCTTGCCCATATGGATAGCGTTTTTCTGGATGGACACCATTTTGACACCATTCGCACCGTTTGTGTTGATAATGCTGCTGAATGTCCTAACAATCCGGCACATTATTTCGGCCAATAGAATACGAAAGGGCATCATAGGGCCAAAGAGATCTGACAATGACACTGATCCCGAGCTGGAAAACCGAAGGAAATCCATCGTTTTGCTGCTTGTCATATCGGGCACCTTTCTACTGTTATGGACGGTTATTTTTGTCTGTTTCATGAGTGTTACTTTCACAGATGACCAATTTTTGAAAACAAATTACAAGGATCCTTTCACCATTGCGGAACTATCAGGATATATGCTTAGGTGTTTGAGTTCTTGCACAAATACTTTCATTTATGCAGTGTCCCAAAGAAAATTTAGGGCCGAATTGAAAAATATAATTATGTGCCCCCTGGCTCTCATCCCTGATTTTATTAAATAAGTTAGTTGGCTTTGCACAAGCAAAACTCAATCAAGTCAACACCGCTCCAATGTATTTCTTCAGCTAAGCTATACAGAGGTAAAACACGAAGCAATCAGCTATTGAAGATACATATCTCAGATGTTGAAGAATTTGAAAGTTGTTGCTTATTTCTGCAGCTGATGTGGTGAGAAGCACGATGACCGCACATGAAAAGTGTGATCTATCAATGCGTTTTACATTAGCTGGTGGACAACTGCAGCACGTAGAGCAAAGGAATAACAGTATTCCTGAAAGTAGTGTTTGCAGAAATTGTATCCATTAAAAGCAATGGCGACATATTATACATGGTTAAAGGAATACTTTTTCGCAACATGTTAAGATAGACAAACTGTTGTGCTTATGTACGGTTTTGAGCATCAGACAATGCCCCAAGTAACCTAACAATAAGTTGATCAAAAAAGTTGGAGCTGTACATTATAATGAGATGCTCAGTCAGTGAATTTCCGATTTTCTTATCTTTCGGCCACCTGACATTAATGAAGATGTTACTTGAGTCACTGACTTAATAACATCGTTTATACTATGTTGAGGTGGTTCGAAGTAATTTGAGGTGGCCAATATTGTCTTTAGCTACAGACAATATAAGACTCACGAGGCAGATATCTCGGTATGAAGATGTAACATTTATTTAAATCAAAAATAAAACAAGAAACAGCTCCTCGAGATCACCGAAAGCAGATCTGGAACAGAACGGCAGAACTTCTCCGGTGAATCCACCGTGTCCTGTCAAATACAGATTAATTATACAATTTCTTATCGATCGTCCCCGCCTTATATTAGTTTAAATTCAAATACATTGAGTTAACGTACATCAATAATAATTCTTGACCCATTACTCAGCGAATTGCATTTTGCCATCCAACAGAATAATTTCTCAGTCGTCCATTTAATTTGGATGCTGCCTCCCATCTTGGCTGAATTCCCTTCCCTTTTGCTATGTAAATCAGGCGATCTTACCATTCAAGGTCAATGTGGACATTTCCACCGGCTCATTGCCAAAACTAAATAGGCATGAGATCCTACTTTCAGAAAGGTATGTCTCGACTATGTCTCGACAATGAAATTGCCTATTGATGAATTTACAAAATGTGTGCCCCCACCAAATATTTTTCCTATGCTTTCTGCTGCCTACTGATGTTCCCAGGCCTCTGGCTCTGAACTCGTCGCTTTTACCATCATACCTTGCAATAACCTGCTTTTGGCTGAAATGAACAACAATTCATTCAATAATAAAAATGTGTCTAAAATATCAGAATATATGTTCTAAAATCATATTTCCTTATTTAATTCTCTTACTGCATGTAAATGTGCTTAAATTATTTGTTTCATTAAATTATTATCTTTGATTCAAAAATCATTTAACTCTTTCCTGGTAGTGCCTTATGTCTTCTGTCTAAAACCGTATTAGCTGGTTAATAGTTTCTCCATTCGTCTGATGACTGTAATCCTCGCTTTTAGCACGCTCTAAAATTGAAGTCCTCGGGATTAGCATTATCTTACCCATTTTGTGCAATGTCATCTGATAAAATTTTCAGAACATAATTAATTACTCAATGTGTAGACATAATTTCTACCATCAACACTCAAAATAGACTGTTGAGAGGTTTTATATAGCAAAATAATTTTAAAGGAAATAATATTATATTGACTTAGCATAAGCCTTCATTGGTTTGCAGGACGTTTACTTCAGCGATAATGGATGCACCGAAACGTGGAATTAAAGAAAAATAGCAGTGAAAGGTTCATCCACATTTTTCAGAACAACATAGAATGGGATAGGCTAATGCATTTTTAAAAAATTCCACTGGTCTCATTACAGTGCCCCCGAACCCTTCCCTTCCCCCTCCGCTCACTGTTTGCTCTGCCGCTTTTCACCGCCAGGTCCCATTCTCCTTAAAGGCCTATCTTTTCTATCGACCTTTCTCCAAATTTCGCGCGCATTTTCCTGTTCTATTCGCAATGCTATTGTTTCCCCTTCTACCACTGTTCCTGCGTAATAACAATGCTCACATTTGCATTGTTCCCCTCTCCTTCCACATCGCCGGGCCTATCTCCGCTCTTCAATGTCAGTCGATCCCTTCTGACCACGAGCATCAGTCTTCCATTCCCGAAACATAACTTATTTGGATACATAGCTCCACTATCCCACGATAATAGTTCAAAGTTTCAGGAGATGTGTTTAAATTGAGACATATTCATGACGAATGCCCACTCTTTAAACGCCTGGCACTGGATGAAAAAATGCCACATTTCAATTATCGCCCCCAAATAGTTGGACTCTCAAAATGCTAAACTAATCATCCAGTTACATTTTTAGAAAACATAAACACACATACGATTCCAAGTACCCCATTCAACAGTAAATATAAGTTATCTATGAACATTCAATAATCACTTTCAGGAACTGAAATAGTAATTTCAATCTTCACGTGGAAACCATTAGCAGCTCATTGAAATTGCATCCCAAGGATAACTTCAACCAAACAAGTTCGACTCTACTTGATCATGATGGATCATGCCTACCAGCATTGCAAGCCTTCCTTGTTGTGAGATTCCTCTTTGCTTCTTTGTTTTATTCTTTCAGGTCCAGGCCAATCCTTAGACCATTGGGGAATGTTGAGAGGAGAGCACTGCTAAATTTTAAATTTAAAGATGGATGACAATTTGGGAGTCCGTTGGGAGATAACCGTGATCCAAACCTCCAAGTCCGCTTATGTTTCCCTACTCTGTATTGTGATAATAGTACTGGATAGTTACATATGTGTATATATTGTTTGAATGTAGAGATTTGGTACCTGCTCTCACCACAAAATCTCATTGGAAGCTTGACGTTTGTCTACAGTCATTCTAACAAACATACGACTCTCACCAACTTTTACAGATGCACCATAGAAAACATTCTTTCTGGTTTTATCACGGTTTGGTATGGCTCCTGCTCTGCCCAAGGCCACAAGGAACTACAAAAGACAGTGAATATAACCTAATCCATCACGCAAACCCGCCTCCCATCCATTGATTCTGTCAACACTTCCCGCTGCCTCGGCAAAGCAGCCAACATAATTAAGGACTCCACGCACCACAGACATTCTCTCTTCCACCGTCTTCCTTCGGGAAAAAGATACAAAAATCTGAGGTCATGTACCAACAGACTCAAGAACAGCTTCTTCCCTCCTGCTGTCGGACCTTCGAATGGACTTACCTTGCATTAAGTTGATCTTTCTCTACACCCCGCTATGAACGTGTCAAGACATTCAGCACTCCCTCATTTTCTTCTCCATGAACAGTAGATTTTGTCTGTGTAGCGCGGAAGAAACAATACATTTCACTGTATGTTAACACACGTGACAATAATGAACCAAATCAAATCAAAATATTTACGGTTGCAAACATTATGTAAAATTATTTTTGTTTCTGTCTGTAAGGCGAAAGTTGCTTATTTACAACTGAAAAGGTGATCAATTAGAAATTTGAGATTGTTCTTTTCATTACTTTAACTGCTGTTCAAATCTTGGAGATAAGCTTCTTCATTCTCTTTGAGTTATACTTAAACTATGTCATTAAATTAAGTTTGTTTTGCTACAGCAGGTTCCTAATTATGCACCAATTCAATTTTCAAATGTTCCTGATGATAGCTTAGCAGGTCGGATCTCAGACAATGTTGAGACGGAACATTGGAACGAGATAGAGAATCTAATGAAATGTTGCAACAACAATACTCTCTCCCTCAATCTCAGTAAATCGAAAGTGATAGTTATCGACTTCAGGAAATGCAATGGAGGGCATGCCCATGTCTATATCAAAGGGGATGAAGTGGAAATTGTCGAGACCTTCAGGTTTCTCGGTGTGAAGATCACCAATAAACTGCGCTGGTCCCTCCACGCTAATGCTATAGTTAACGAAGTCCATCAAAGCCTCTATTTTTTTCCGGAGGCTCAGGAAATTCAGCATATACGCTGCAACACTCACCAGTTTTTACAGATGCACCATAGAAAACTTCCTTTCCGTATTTATCCTGCTCTGACCAAGATCGCAAGAAAGTACAAAGGGCAGTGAAAGTAGCCTAGTCCATAACACAAACGAGCCTCCCATCCATTGATTCTGTCTGTACTTCTCGCTGCCTCGGAAAAGCAACCAGCATATTCAAGGACAACAAGTGACCTGGACATACTCTCTTCCAATTTCTTCAATCGGGAAAAGTGTAAAAAAGTCTGAGAACACACACCAATTGACTCAAGAACAACATCTTCGCTGCTGCCAGCATTACTTTGAATGGACCTACCATACATTAAGCTGGCCTTTCCCGAAACCCACTGTAACTGCAACACTGTATTCTGTTCCCATTCTTTTCTTCTTACGTTGTGTACGCTATGAATGCAAGGAGGAATGAATTTCACTGTATCTCAATACATGTGAAATAATAAATCAAATCAAACCAAAACAAATCAAGTCAAATAAATTCAAATCAGAGTCACTCCCGTTGTGTAGCATTTTATCCTCATATTTGTGCCAAAATTGAAAATTTGTTGGGGGCTCATCTGAATTCTTATTCAGCGTTCTATTCCTCGGCCCTGACAAAAAATATTGCCTTTTGTTGGATGACATATTGTTGGTCCTTATTTGTCTTCGGATTATTTATTCTAACGACACCTACGTGGGTTTTGAAAAACAAAATCGGTGCTTTAAATCAGAATTTGCATTTGGTTAATTTGAATAGGGATTGCCTTGAGATAATGGCGCTTTCAGTTGCCTATGAACTCCTGCGTGATGAGGTGTTCAATCACAGTGGTATACAAATTGTGGGCAAAACAAAGCTGTTGGATTTGGCAAACCAGCTGAATTTGCCTAAAAGGATCAGGAAGGAGGACATTTTCGAGATTAACATTTCCAGAGACACGTCTGAATCATTGTAATGGTTAAAATGTAATTACAAATCAAAGTGTTGCAATACGAAAATGTAATGATGCACCTTGAATGGGAATTAAAAGGAAAGGAAAGAGTGAGGGAGTGGCAAAGTCAGAAGGAAGGGAAAGAGAGCGAGTGGCAATAGCAGTACAAAGGACAGAGAGAGGGGAAAAAGAAAAACGAGCATTTGAATTTCAGGAACTGAAAATAAGACTTGAACTTAAAATAGTTCAAGAGAAAACGATTAAAACTGTCAGACAGGCAGAAGAAATGCCACATGATTTTCAATTATTTAATAAATCGACGCCAATTTCAATCTTTGATCGATGGAAACTGGAGAACAGACAATTCCGCAGCTGGTCAAGGCAAAGGAGCTATCGCTGGAGATAATAAGGACAATTTGCCTCATGTTGAAATTTAAACAGATGAGGGTGGAAGCGAGATAAGAAAGTGTCAATGTTTTCATTGCAATAAAGTTGGACACCCAAGGTCACAGTGTGGTGGCTTGAGAAAAGTAATGGGAAGACAAAAATGTTAAACAGCATAAACCAATGGGGCGTGTTAGGCTGACACAGGAAACACTTGTTGAAGCAGAAGGGTTGCAAAAGAAAGTACAGCTTGTTCAGAGTTTGGATGGTAAGCAGGAGTCTGATTATTTAAAGATTTTATTTGTGTGGGTGAGACTTCCTCATGTGTACAAGTTTGAACAGGTAATGTATTTAAGATCTTAAGGGATACAGGAGCAAGTCATTTTTAATAGAGAGACATGATGGGGCAGGTATTTCGAAGGCGTATTGCCAGAACTTTGGCAATGTGTTGATTTATTGAAGAAAGCAATGAGTTTCCATTCCTTCCAGTCAAAAGAGGATGCGCAGTGGTAGGATTATTGGAGAAAGTAACTTTTTTTCTGGGGTGCAGGTTATCCTGGGTAATGATATAGCTGCATCACGGGTCGGAGTGATGCACACTTTATTTGAAAATCCAGGGCAGAATCATATGGCACAAGTATTTCAGGATGTGAATGAAGCGATGTTTTCTGACTCTGTGGTAACAGAGCACAAATGATGTGGAGATGCCAGCGTTGGACTGGGGTAAACACAGTAAGAAGTTTAACAACACCAGGTTAAAGTCCAACAGGTTTATTTGGTAGCAAAAGCCACACAAATAAACCTGTTGGACTTTAACCTGGTGTTGTTAAACTTCTTACAGAGCACAAAGACAAATATTGAAACAGGAAGAAGAGAAACTAAACAGCTAAGTTAAGGAGGCTGAGCTTCAGTTATCGTTTCAAGATGGCGCCAGCGCGAGGTGTGCCCAGAATACCTGATAATTCTACATTTTACTCTCGATCTATGCCTCCACAACTTAATTCTAATTATTTGAAACTAATTCAAAATCTTACATATTTGGCAATTCTTTGGACCTTGGAGACACACGAGCTGTAATTGACCCGGCCAGCAACCCACATGTGACCTACAGCCCGTGCTGCTGTCCCAGGATTGGGGATTTCACTACGTCGGTTCCAAGAGATGAGCAAATCGCCCTGGAAGCCAGGGCTTTCATTTGGCAGACTCCCAGAGAACAGGAAAATGTCGCCCAAGTCTGAACATTCACTGTGCTGATCTCCAACGACCAGACCTGCATCCGTGGGGCTGAATCTCTCTCCCTCATCAGCCCCATCCGTCCATTTGCATTTCCAGGTCCCAAGCACTCCCTCCAAACCCCCACACTCCTAAATATCAACTCCCCTTCTGAGCAATCACTGCAATTTAAAATTTACTTGCACGTCTGGTGATCCTCCCACTTTGAAATGAAGACCCCGAACTGGGCAGTGACCCGGCGGACACCAAAGCACGGACCCGCCCACCGACTCATCCGCAATGGCGTCCCCAGAGACGTCATCCACTTTCTGCCCTTCAATCCGATGTTGTCTTGACATCCACTGACATGTGATGCCAATGCGCAGCCCCACAGCGACCCAGTATGCCCGAACTTGCAGACCCATCTGCCAATGAAGGTTACACAAGCAAGGTGTCAATCCTCCATCCAAACTCGAAATGGAGTGAAGAACTTCATTGGACACAAATATACCCTTAACACCCCAAACTACTCTCACCGTCTCCCAGGCTCAAAAATAAGCATCACGACCGGAAGTATGGAAAACGTCGCAGCCCTGCAGTGAGAGTGAAACAACGCTGCCCCAAGCCTCCCCACTCCCCAGCTTACTCCTTGCAAATTTCCAATCACTGGAAAGCAGGCTGGACGAACTTGAAACCAGACTTACTTTCCAAAGAGAACTGAGGGACTGTTGTGTGCTCTGTCTCATGGAGACGTGGATCACTCCTCGGTTCACCAGCCCTACAACAAGATGGCTTCTCAGTCCTTCGAATGGACAATACAGCGGCCTCAAGGAAGACAAGAGGCGATGCGGTCGGCTTCCGAATCAACACTTCGTGGTGCCTCAATGTAGCAAAACTGGCGAGTTCCTGCTCCCCGGACCTGGAATACCTGATGTTAAAATGCTACCCCTACTACCTTCCGTGGTATTTCACCTCCGTTATCCTGATAACAGTTTACATCTCACCGCAGTGGACGTGAAGACCACGCTTTACGAAATATACACGACGACATATAGCCTTGAGATGAAACATCCTGAGGCCTTGTCCCGGACTTCAACCAGGCCAAGCTCAAGAGCGTCCTACTAAGTTACCACTAACACGTCTCCTGTTCCATGAAAGACCCAAACATCCTAAACCACTGCTACACAAATATGAAAAATGCCTACCGCTCTATCGCCCACAAACACATTGGCAAATCAGATCATAATGCTGTGCTCCTGCTCCCGGTTTACAAGCAAATACTGAAATAGAAAATCCAACAAAGAGAGTCGTGTCATGTCAGTCTGAGGAAGCAGATGATCTCCGACGGGACTCTTCAGAGTCAGTGGATTGGTCAGTATTTAGAAACGCTGTGACCAGCCTGAACGAGTATGCCACGACAGTAACTGACTTTATTTGTAAGTGTGTAGAAGACTGCGTGGCAAAGAAACAAATCCGCGTGTTTCCCAAATGGAAACCATGGATGAACAGGATATCCACTACTTGCTGAAGTCTAGGTCTGACAGGTTCATGTCAGGCGACCCTGACCTGTACATGAAAACCAGATATGATCTAAGGAGCTGCATCGAAGATGCCAAAAGACAGAACCAGACGAAGCTAAAGTCCCAGCCTAGCCACATGGACCCTTACCCACTAAGGCAAGGTCTGCAAGATGTAACAGTCTACAAGATGAAGGCATCAAAAATCGCCGGCTCCAACGTACCCCTCCCTGATGAGCTTAATTAATTCTACGCTCGTTTTGAGCAAGAGGTCAGTGAGAGCATGCCATCTGTCCTGGAGGACTCGGATGAACATTTATATTTGTCATATGTCATTTATATTAATGATTTGGATGAGAATATAGGAGGCATGGTTGATACGTTTGAAGTTGACACGAAGATTGGTGGCATAGTGGACAGTGAAAAGGTTATCTCCAGTTGCAATGGGATCTTGATCAATTGGGCCAGTGTGCTGACGAATGGCAGATGGAGTTTAATTTAGACAAATGCGAGGTGACGCATTTTGGTAGGTCTATACCCATCGTCCCCATGTAACTATCTAAATGCTTTTTAAAAGACAAAATTGTACCCGCCTCTACTCCTACATCTGGCAGCTTGTTCCAGACACTCACCACCTTCTGTGTGAGAAAATTCTCCCTCTGGACACTTTTGTATCTCTCCCCTCTTACCTTAAACCTGTGCCCTCTAGTTTTAGACTCTCCTACATTTGGGAAAAGATATTGACTATCTGCCTTGTCTATGCCCCTCATTATTTTATAGACGTCTGTACGATCGCGCCTCAGCCTAGAAAGAGTGCAGAAAAGATTTACAGGATGCTACCAGGACTTGATGGATTGAGTTAAAAGGAGAGGCAGACTAGACTGGGAATTTTTTCTCTAAAACTAGACGGCATAGGTTTAAGGTGAGAGGGGAGCGATACAAATGTGTCCAGAGGTGCATTTCATTTTTCACACAGAGGGTGGTGAGTGTCTGGAACAAGCTGCCTGTAGCAGTAGTACAGGCAGGTACAATTATATACTTTTAAAAACATTTAGATAGTTACATGGGTACAATGGGTATAGATCTACCAAAATGCATCACCTCGCTTTTGTCTAAATTAATCTCCAACTGCCATATAGAGGGAAATGGGCCAAATGCGGGCAATTGTGATTAGCTTATGGGTTTAAAAAAACGGCGGCATGAAGAAGTTGGGCCGAAGAGCCTGTTTCCATGTTGTAAACATCTATGACTCTATGACTCTCTGAACCTGTATCTGAGGTCACCGTTACAGATGTCACAGTAGCCTTCTCGAAGGACAACCCACGGAAAGCGACGGCCCCAGGTGGGGTATCTGGATGAGCACTCAGATACTGCACACATCAGCTGGCATGTGTCTTTGCAAACATCTTCAACGTCTCTTTACAATAACCTGAGGTTCCTATCTGCTTGATGAAGACGATCATTATCCAAGGAACAAAGAATCTCCCAACAGGGTGCCTCAGCGACTTTCATCTGGTGACTCTGACATCCATCATTAGGAAGTGCTTCAAAGGTTAGTCATGGCACGATTCAATTCCAGCCTCCTGGGTTGCCTGGATCAACTACAGTTCGCCAACCATCCCAACTGGTCCACGGCAGACACCATCTTCCTGGCCCTGCACTCAACACTGGAACACCGAGATAACAAAGATACTTCTGTCAGACTCCAATTTATTGACTGCAACTCAGCCATCAACACCATTATACTTGCAAATTTCAACTCCAAATTCCATGGCCCGTGCGTGGGCTCTTCCCTCTGCGACTGAATCCTGAACTTTCGAACCCACAGACCACAATCTGTAAGGATATGCAACAAGACATTCTCCACGATAATTTTCGACACCGATGCCCAACAAGGCTGTGTTCTAAGCCCCCTACCACATGCCCTATAAACTTATGACTGTTTGGCCAAATTCTCACCGAACTCGAGTTGCAAGTTTGCTGATGACAAAAAAGTGCTGGGTCTGATCTCAAACAACTATGAGACAGAGTGCAGGAATGAGATCGATAATCTGGTGAATTGGTGCGACGAAAATAATGTATCCCTTAATGTCAACAAAACGAAGTAGATTGTGAGCGACGTTTGGTAGTATAGTGGAGAACATACACCTCTCTACATCAACGGGGACGACGTAAAAATCGTCTAAGGCTTCAAGTTTTTCAGTGTTCAGATGAGCGAAAACGTGTTTTCCCCCATGCTGACACTACAGATAAGAAAGCGCCCCAACGCATGTATTTTATCAGACGACTAAGAAGATTTGCCATGTCAGCTACGAATGTCACCAAATTTTACAGATGCACCATATAAAGCATTCTTTCTGGTTTTACAACAGCCTGGTATGGTTCATGCTCTCCCCAAGTCCGCAAGAAACTACAAAGGTCGTGAATGTATCCCAATCCATCACGCAAACCAACCTCCCATCCATTGACACTTTCTACACTTCCCGTTGCCTCAGCGACCATCAGAGCCCACACACCTCGGACATAGGCTCTTCACTTTCTTCCGTCAGGGAAAAATAAAAATGTCTGAGGTCATGTCCAAACCGAATCAAGAACAGTTTTTTCCTGCTGCCATCAGACATTTGAATGGACCAACCCCACAGTAAGTTGATCTTTCTATGCACCCAAGCTATGAATGAAACACCACATTCTGCGCTCTCTCATTTTCTTTTCTATGGACAGTGTGCTTTCTCAGTATGGCGCGCAAGAATCAATAATTTTCACTGCATACTAATTCATGTGACAATAATCAATCAAATCAAATCAAATTATCCGAACCAATATTTGAACAGATGATTGACACCGAATCCAACAGGTGGAGGATGACATATTTTGTTCAGGAAAGCTGGTCGAATTACAACAGAAAACTGTGCAGAAAAAGTCGCTAATTCAGACAGCAAACGCAAAAGAAGAATGTGTAATTATAGTCAACTGTTATAGCAATACAAATAAATCTTAACGAGGAAGTGGAGACGTTTACATGTTCAGACGGATTAAAGATGGACAGAAGTTCGTCAAGTTGTCGTCCTCGTTAGTTTATTAATCCTAATGCATTGCATTGGATTCCTGCCTCAGCCAGAGTTGGGATCAGTACTTGTCTACCTTAATAGATGTGTCTGTTAGATTTCCAGAGGCCATTCCTTTTTGTAGTATTAGAATGTAAAGCGTTGTAGAGGAATTACTTGCATTTTTTAATCCAAATACAGATTGCCCACATAAATCAGGACAACGATACAAATTTGCGGCAAAATTATTTATGGAAGTTATGGACAGCTGACCTTTGAAGCATGTTGAAACAAACGAGTATCGTCCCAAATAGCTGGGAGCGTTAGGGCGGTGGCATCAAACTTTTAAGACCATGTTCAGTGCCTACAGACATGATAAGCCAGAGAATTTGGATAAAAGAAGCACAATTGTTCTTTTCGGAATTGCGGAAGCAACTAATGAATGAACGAAATGTAATGCATTTGCTTCAATTTTTGGTCATGAGGTAAGAGGACAACTTAATTTATTCAAGGATACTTTGCCGGGTCAACGCTATGAGACTACATTGTTGGATTATGTGTCAAACTTTCAGTAGAGGTGAACCACACTGTGGAGTTAGCTAGATAACATTTCAAAGTGACATAGCATGAGATTATAAAACAAACGTCTAAGAGTTGTTTTCTTTTCAATGTCGATGAATAATCAGAATCATTTTGAGTGTTGGGTGAATCATTCTAATCAATGTTTCGCAGGCCACATAAAATCGAAAGAAAATTGACTCCTTCCTTCTCATGGCGTGGTATCCCAAAATGCACGCCAAATTTCGGCTGAGGCCTTGACTAATATTTTGTCCGAGGCAGCATGGCGGCACGATGTTTCGCACAGCTGACTCGTGGGTCTATCGTGGGCGTCAGGATATTGCTCAGGTATTAAATTACATGTTACATCGGCTGCAATCGTTGGTATTTTTAAAAATTGACATGTGCACTTCTCTATTTTTATATTTAGGGAAGCGTACTGAACAGAAGTGGGTTGTTCAGCATGGCCCGAACAATGAAAAGCCATTTTTTTCTCTTTGCAATAGAAATATCTTACTCAATTGTAGGAAGTAGCTGAGAGTTGCAAATTTCCACTGCAGCGAGAAGGAGAAATTGAAAAGCTGCTGACAGATCCAGTTCTATTTTCTCCCATTTTTTTGTTGTTGAGCAGAATGGAACAGAGATCTAACAAACCGTTGGTCCTGCATCGGCAGCAGAGAATCCCTCACGTATTCGCTGTATTATCTCAGTGAGCCATAAACACCTAATCTTGGAGGAATACGTTCCCTGTTCCAGGAGATGAATCCGATAGGAATCTAATGATTATGGAGCTGCTTCCCAATGCAGGCGGGAGAAATACATTTCAGGAGCTTCTTGGAGATTTTGGAAAATATTCGAAAATAAAATGTGCATGCATGTCACTCGAAATTGCTACGTAGCCAAACGGGTTTGCGTGAACCTACCGGAAGCAAAGTGGCACAGTGGACGTTTTTTGCTGGACGCTCTAATCATTGAGTGTAGGAATTTGTGTGCACGCTTCTTCTCCTTTTAGATCTGCGAGTTTTTCTTAGTTTGGAATCGCATATCTTTGTCTATTACTTAATGCTTAAGATGTTAGGTACGTGTATAACCTTGTGTTCTTGCCCCACCACTGTGATTTTTTGAATCTTAGTCTCGCCTTGCTCCTGGAATGACCTCTCCTGTATCCTTCCTTGAACGAGGGTTGCTCCCTTAGCGTGTTGATGATTATCGTGCAGAGGAAAATGTTGTTATTGAATGTGACTCAGTACAATTTTGTTACTTCTGAAGGCGGCCACTGCCTCATAATTGCATTGAATCAAAGAGAATTAACTGTCGAAAGGTATCCCAGTTAGCACTTCGGTCGCAGAACTCAACACGGTGTACTAGTCACATAGGTAGTGTGATGTCCACCCTCACTGATCCTGAAATGAATAGATAAATCTTCGGCAGATAAGGTGAGAACAAACAGTAAGGGTGAGAACAAATATGTGTTTTGTCCCTATGTTAGTGTTCCCTCAATGCTTATCAACCAGCCAATCGATCAAATATATCATTGAGGACTTGAGCAGCTGTGACAGTCGGAATGTGACAAAGCCACCTGTGGTGATGGACACTATGGTCCCACAAATGGATGGGATATATTAGGTGCACTTTCCCCAATCGTGTTGGTGTTCAACATGGAATATTGATGCATTGCGTGGAGGGGGGATGTAGCGGGTGGGCAGGACATGGCAATCGGGATGTTTATTTGTCCAGGAAGTGATCTGATTCCATGTGACATTATCGGCTGGTGTCGACGTTGAGTACGTTAAAATTGATCCCTTCCCAACAACTTAACATGGTGCTGACATCTCTGCTGGATCTATCTTTCCAGTCATAAGAAGCACATCTAACTCTGGTAGGTCGTTGAAAAATATGAGCTCCTAAAATGACACTGTCAGGCTATTGCTTTGTTCGTCTGTCAGACAGGCATATCAATTTCTCCAAGCCTAGATGTGTGTCAGTAGGTCCTTGCAGTGTATGCCAGGACCCTTTGCGATTTTGCTAAAAGTAAATAGGAACGAGGCCTTGAAAAGATAATTTAGAGCTATCTACAATAGTCATTTGCGCAGCGCCATTCGAGAAATACTGGTAAGTGGGCATTGGTGAGTACATGAACAAGTTGGGGCTCTGACTTCTTCACATTCTAACTATTTTGCCAATCCACGATTTAACCACTTGCTTGCTATTCATATATATATAGTATGATTAACACATATGCTCCATACATTTAATAAAACGATGGAAATGCGATTTGTTGTAATGCTTACATGACGAGGCTTGCAATGTGTTAATCAATCAGTATTGTTCCGTAAGTGCATGACCAACGTTCTCAAGGCGATTGCTGAAACTCACATCAATTCTGAAATGGATCTCACGAGATTTTCCTACAGTGTATAAGTAGGGGTGTTCTGAAGATAACTCGACCAGCGATGTTTACCCACCACTTGCAACGTTCTTCCAAGAAAATAACACGCCTAGTACTTACACAGATAGAGACAATCTGCAGCACCATTCCAGCAATAATTGATGTTCCTGGTAAGGCCATTCGAATCGTTTTCTTTATTTATCTCAATATTTGAATTACACAGTTAACCTTCTTAGTGTGCAGCAATTATATTTTACCATTATAATGTATTTGACCTGTCAGTTGTTTAGACTTACTAAAAGCTTCCAAATGTGATGTTAAGTGAATAGTATGAGTGATGACAGTCTTCTCTGACCTTTGGATGCAAAAGTATGATTGGCATTTTCTCCTCCAACATTGGTGCCTTTGACACTACACTCTGAGCAGGAAGCAGGTGAAATGCCCTCGAGGATTTATAGTATTGATGGAATCCTTGCAAACGACAATAACACTTATTATTTGGTTAAAATATGTGGATGTGAAATCGTGGAAGCTCAGTGCGAGACAACATATCTACTTTTGCTGCATAATGAACTGTATTATGTGAAGGAGGTCCTTTCCATGTAAAGAATGGACTGTGCTCAGAAAGACAACTATATATTTGGAGCAGTTGCTCGCTGATTTCCGTATGACAAGAGTTTTGAATAGATCTAATTTACCTCATGCCGGCTTTGCGCTAATGTTAAAGGCTCGACACGGTCACTTTCACATGCTTACAGTCCCAGAAATTGAATGTCACTTTGTGGATTGTTGATTGCAGACTTTTTTCTGTTCTTGTTTGCATTACTTGCAGTTTAAAAAAAAAAAATCGGTTGGATGTAAAAGTAATACGTTTTGTTTTTCCTTTGCTTCCGAATAATCACCAGTGGGAATCAATTAATATATCAGTATTTTCACGCGCAGTATATAGATGCAGAGACCTTATTGGTCCAATCATAAGTTAACTCTCATTAGCCAGAGTTTATTTACAAAGTTTGGCTGAAGTGTTGGGACGGATCAAACTGACAATTGATGTGGAAAATTGTGATTCACCGCTCCTGTGAATATCCAACTATTGTCCATTTTCATGGGATGGGGACGACATTGACTGGCCAGCATTTATTGCCCATCCCTAGTTTGGAGAGTAAGACACATTGCTGTAGCTTTGGAGTCACATGCAGACAAGACCAGCTATGGACGATAGATTTCCTTCTTTAAAGGATATTGGAGAGCAAGAACGGTTTTCCGACAATCGGCAATGGCCATCAGTAGCTTCTTAATTCCAGGTTTGTTTTTATTTCACTCAACATGGCACGATTCGAATCAGGTGAGCAGAACATTATCTGAGTTTTTGGATGTTTAGTCGAGCGACAAACATTTGGCAATCGCTTCCCTTGAACTAATTGGCACAGCAGTTTACACTGCTGCCTCATAACGCCAACGACCCTCGTTCCATACTCCAGCTGGGGTCATTGCCTGTGCGGACTCTGCACGGTCTTCCAGTGCCCACGTCTGTTTCCTCCAGGCACTCAAGTCCCTTCCTACAGTCTGAAAGTCGTGCTGATTTGGTGCATTTGCCAAGATAAAATTATCCTTCTCTGTTCCCGAACAGGCAACAGAATGGGGCGACCAGGGTTTTTCCACGGTGACGTCATTAATGTATTCATGTAAGTCTACATGTGTTAAAAATTAAAGAAAACATCACTTAATTGTACTGTGGCATAGATTAATGCCGACAAACCCCGATGCCTCACATAGACTCTGCTGACAAATTGCATTATGTTTTCACCACTGGGATATATGTTCCTTCCTTGCACTCGAGTTTGGAGCGTGTAGCAGTTATTCTAAACTACAGCACATTTCTAAATGTAGAGACTGAACTCCCGCTTGTCACTATAGGGATCACACCTCAGAAATCTGCACTGGCCATCTGACTGTCTTTCTTTAAAAAGCAACACGGGATATTAAGAGATTTACTTTGATCAGCAGATGACTGTTGCTGAATAGGCAGGCATATTGTCAAATATTATTATATTACTTTCATTAGCTTAGTTAATTGAAAGCCAAATTTAAATTTTTCACGACAATTAATATCAAACAAAAAAAGAAGAAAGCTGACTGTTTGGTGTGTCGTGGCTAAAGGACCTAGACAGTGACCAGAAAGAAAAGGATAAGAACCGATGCTCTCACCAAGGTCCCGGGTAATTAAAAAAGTTACAAAAGTTGGATACATCATCCTCATTGCCAGGTACTGTCCATGCATATATATCTATGAAATTTCTACCAGCATGCGATAAAAAGACATCATTACGAGCTCAAATCCTTATGCTCAATTAGCTGCTGGGGTACATGTCAGACCACTCGTGATTCCTCGGCAGGAACAGTCCAATTGCGTAAATTGAATTAAAAGTTATGGTTTGGGTTTTTCAGGGAAGGGCATTCACCCGAACAGGTGCCGGATTGTGGCGACTCGGGGAATTACACAGTAATTTCATTGCAGTGTTAAATGTAAGCTTTACTTGTGACTGATAAATACACTTCTAAACTTTCAGTTCAAAACTTTTAGTTAGCTTAGGATGGGATTCACTCCGCTTGCCTGATGAAGGTAAGGTAATTTCTGTTCATTTGACTTTTTGGCATTTAAGATCTCGGCTTTGCTTAATTTATTTGAAGGCTACGTCCTATTACAATTTGTGTCTAAGTTTGGAGATCTAATAAGACGGACTTCAGGGTCAGTGTAGCTATAACCAGACGCATGGATGCGACTGAGATTTCACAAACTTTTGAGACTTTTTTCAAGTATTTCAAATGAAGCACAGCATTATGTTGCTTCGAATAAGGCACTGGTCACCATCTGTACTCACAAAGGAACACCACTCAGCAAAATTCGGTTGACTGAGTACTCTGTCTCCTGATGGACGTTTTTCTTCACCATTATCTCTTTCGTGTAAATGATGTAGGATTACTAATATGCAAAACCTCAATTTATACGGTGTGACAAAAGTGCCCTGTAAAGTGTTAAGTTAGAAAAACCGTTTCCATGCATATGATTTGTCAGTGATTTCCTTTTCATTATGGTTCTTATAGATTGTTTTAGATCATTGCCAGTCAGTGGGATAAGATTTGTTCTCCATTGCTGTTTATTTGGTAAGAGCGGCGGTTGACTGACGTTGCTATGTGTTTTCCCAGTTTCATAGTTCTGCGAGTAGCTATGTTTGCCGTCATTAAACAAAGAAACATCGAAAGAAAGGAGAAGGACAAGGTCATTCGGCACACAAGGTTGGTAGACCATTCCAATTGTGTTCGCTCAGGGGCTGGACCTGCATTCATTGTGACTTCCTCACTGCTCCTGAACTCAGTTGTTTGATTGGCAATGTCAGGGGACATTTGAGACTCAACAATATTGCTGCAGTTCTGCAGTCACATGTGGGCCTGACCAGGTAATGGTCGCAGAGTTAGCTTCTGGCCTCAAGAACATCAATTAACCATAATGTTTTCACAATTTTTTGATGATCATCGGTAGACATTTAATTTCAAAATTTTAATTCAATTCGAATTTCACCACTGTCCAGTCTCTGGATTAACAATCTAGCAATCTAGCAATACCATTACACTACTAAGTTCTATTCAATATGATTTTGGCCGATTCATTCTCCCGACCCGCCCAATAATCATTTACCCCGTTATAGGCTGGAAGTCTATCTGCTTCCCACTTAAATATATCGAGTGACTTCCCCTCAACAACTTTCTTTCGTAGATACTTCCACAGCCTCACCACCCGCAGAATGAAGATGTTGCTCCCCGTCAATATCCAAAGTAGACTGCCCCGCAAAGAAACTCACTGACTCCTCCTCATAGACCAAGTAGCCGAAGGCAACATCGTCTCCGCATCCAGTCTGTCCATTCCTGTCAGCCATTTTGTTTAGTTTCCATTTAGATGCCCTCTCTTTCATTTAACTTCCAATGAATACAGGCACAGTCGACCCAATCGTTAATCGCAAAAATATCCTGCCATCTCAGGAATCAGTCTGGTGAACCCCTGTTGCACTCTCTCTCTCTGGCAAGTATTAGCATTTGTTGATGATGCAATGAGACAAGAGGCAAGATGATGCAAGATCGTACAATGATTATTGAAGAAAATTAATCATTTGGAAATATTTTTACTTTGCATTATCAATATTGTTTTAAACAAAACACTGGACAGCTAATGCTTTGCATGTTATATACCCAGCTAACACATATCCTGGAAGCTTCGAATTTCCTTCGTAGGAACCAGTACATTAAAAGTATGACCTGAGTTAATGAATAATTATTCATCCTCAGAATACTTTTGTCAATAGATGGACCATTTGCAGAATAAAGTACATATCAGAATTATGAACAATGACATATTTGTGTGCAATTATTTCACGGGTATAATCCTCATTATTCGTGTTAATCTCCCACTTAAAGCCAACTTGTTAACCATCGTAATTCTATACCGCAGCATATGTGGCCTTTCTAAATGCAACACTATTTACTTGAGCTCCATGGCAGCTGCTGATTTTCTGATCAAGATCCTGTATGTCATTCCATATCAGCTCAAAAATTCTACTTCCCAGCTTCATTTCTGGACCACACTGTCGCCTGCAGTCTGAAAGTTTTCCTGATTTCTGTTTCCATTGAATGTTCTGTCTGGTTTACTGTCGCATTGACATTTGATAGGTTTGTTGCAATTTGTTGTCAGAAAATAAGAACGCAATACTGCACAGAGAAAACTGCGGCTCAAGTTGTAGCAATAGTATGGGGACTTAGCTTGCTTCAAAATCTACTGATTTACTTCACCTT
Source organism: Mustelus asterias (assembly GCF_964213995.1). Classification (NCBI taxonomy): domain Eukaryota; kingdom Metazoa; phylum Chordata; class Chondrichthyes; order Carcharhiniformes; family Triakidae; genus Mustelus; species Mustelus asterias. The sequence continues at coordinate 143,331,890 of NC_135805.1, forward strand.
TGAGCCTGGAGAAAGAATTGAAAATATATCATAGCTCTATGTATTGAAATCAAACATTTATACTTCCCCTATGTGGGTGACATTCTCATGGTTTGTCAGGGTTTCGATGCGTTTTATTCCATTTCTTTTTATTGGTTTATTGAATGGCCTGACCATCAGATACATTCTGCTCAGAAGCAAGGTTCGGAGGGCTCTCCGCATCAACAACAATGACCCAGAAATTGAAAAACGAAGAAATCCATCATTTTACTTTTGGCCATATCTGGTAGCTTTATACTTTTATGGATGCTATCATGTATTCATTGCGTATGTGTTCAGATTGGAGAAGTTCAGTATTTGCAGACAGACTACAGAGATGCATTCACCCTTCTGGAGCGAATTCAATATATGCTGCAGGATTTCAGTCCCGGTTCCAATCCAATTATTTATGCAGTGCTCCAGACAAAATTCAGAGAGGAGTTAAAACATCTGCTCAAATATCCGCTCGTTCTGATAGCTAAGTTAGGAAAATGAATACAAGGTATAATCAAGGGCAGATTTTAATTCAATTTTATAAAACTCGCTTCCATCGTAATTATGTGGTATCAGTTGTAATTAATCGACCCTATGTCAACATTGGAAACATTTTTCTTTATCGAGAGTTGAATAATGAGAACGTTCTGTCTTGGTTCCTCATGAGTAAACAATCAACTTCCATGTGTTGTTCACAGTGAAAAGTGAATTGTATCTATTTTGGGTGGAAATTGGTCCTGGTGGAAAAATAATGGGATTGGAAATTCTCCGGATATTTAACATGGCTTGATGCAATTTTGCATGCTCAGTTCCACGCTGAATTACAATGCTAATGTGGTCTGTTACTGATTTTGACAATTATCTTAAACTTATAAATATTGGTTTATTCCACAAATTATTGGTATCATCGGTTTATCAGCGGGAGCAAAGCATTTGGCCTTCCTCTAACTGATTTTAGAGAGACGGATGATCGCTCTGAAATTGAAGAGACAGTTTGTCAGGCGATAATCAGCGCGAAATATCATAATTACAATAGGGTAAAAGAAAACGGAAGAACATTTATTTTGATTGTAAAGGATTAATGATAACAAAAGCAACCTTGCAATGCTAGAGTAACTTTATTCTGTATGAATCTATTAATCTGTAAAAGCAATTTGTGGAAATGCAGCTTAATCCCGATTATGCCCTTTGTTTTTCAATAGACGTAGTAATATTTGGCAGTTTGACTGGGCCTGGTTACTTCTCATTCACATTGTTTGAAGTAATAACACATTTGATTGGCAAAGGTTACTTCGGCATTTCTATCTAATTACTTTAAATTAAATTATTGATCTAATTTCTTCTTCATTTATTCCAAAGGAGGCAGTGAACCATTGAAACATTTCAATCAATTAGAGAATGCAGGTTTTAGAGAAGCGATCAGTCGTGTGTTGTGAAGGCTGCATTGGAGAATGCTTACCCGAGCGTTACAATGGATGAATGTAAACCGCTCGACAATCACCAGGCAAGATTGTTCCCTTCCTTTTGGGGAACACTTCAGCCGTCACGACAATTCGGCCTCTGATCTTCGGTAAGCGTTCTCCAAGGCAGCCTTCACGACACATGACAACGCAGAGTCACTGAGCAGAGACTGATAGCCAAGTTCCGCACACATGAGGACGGCCTTAATCGGGATCTTGGGTTCATATCACCCTTTCTGTAACCCCCATGACTTGCCTGGGCTTGCAAAATCTCACTAACTGTCCCGGCTGGAGACAATACACGTCTGTTTAACCTGTGCTTAACCCTCTCTCCACTCACATTATCTGCACCTTTCAGAATTGATTACTTGTAAAGACTCGCATTCAAACCATTATTTTGTAAATTGAGTTTCTGTCCTTATATGCCCTGTTTGTGAACAGAACTCCCACTTACCTGATGAAGGAGCAGCGCTCCGAAAGCTAGTTGCTTTTGCTACCAAATAAACCTGTTGGCCTTTAACCTGGTGTTGTGAGACTTCTCATTCCGTCATCAAACCAGTTTTGCATGCATTTAACTATCTCACCCTGAATTCCGTGAGATTTAACCTTATGCAACAACCTCCCACGCGGTACCTTGTCAAAGACCTTGCTAAAGACCATGTAGACAACAAGAAATGCACTGCCCTCATCTACCTCCTTCGTTGCCCCTTCAAAAAGCTCAACCAAATTTATGAGACATGATTTTCCACTCACAAAGTCATGCTGACTATCCCTAATCATTAATTGCGTCTCTAAATGCCTATAGATCCTGTCTCTCAAAATGCCTTCCAACATCTTACCCACTACAGATGTGAGGCTCACCGGCCTGTAGTTCCCTGGCTTTTCCCTGCAGCCCTTTTGAAAGAAAGACACAACATTTGGCACCCTCCAATCTTCAGGCACCTCACCTGTGACTACCGATCATTCAAATATCTCTACTGGAGGACCCGCAATTTCCTCCCTCGTCTCCCGCAATGTCCTGGGATGCACTTCATCAGGTCCCGTGGATTTATCTACCTCGATGCGCTTTAAGACTTCCAGCACCTCCGTCTCTGTAATATGTACATTCCTTAAGACTTCACTGTTTATTGAAACAAGTTCCCTAATATCCATGTTTTTTTCGCAAGAGTAAATACTGATGAGGAATATTAATTCAGGATTTCACCCATCTCTTCTGGATCCGCGCATAGATGACCTTGTCGATCCTAAAGATACCTTACTCTCTCCCTAGTTACTCTTTCGGCCTTTACGTATTTGAGGAAGCAAATGAAGCGATTTGAATTTGCAACAATGGCAAGGCAGCAGATAGGGAGAAATAGCCTTATATGAAGAAAATGAAAAAGGGAGAGAGGAAAGTGAAAGGGACAGTGTCTCACAAATTCGGAGACTGGAAGTGAAAATCGAATATCAACTTAAACTGCTGGAGGCAAAGGTAAAATCTGGAAGTAGTGAACAGGACAGAGGGGAAGAACGAACACCTCATTGCAAAAGTCCTGGAGCGAATATGGTTGATTATGTTCAAGCACTGCCGATGTTTGACGAGAAGGATGTAGAATTACGTTCCATTTAATTCAAGAAAGTATCTAAACTCGTGAAATGGCCATACACAATGAGTATATTTTTAGTTCAAACGATGTTGGTAGATGTTTGTGTCACTGTCAGAGGAGATGTCTAGGGATTATGATGAGGTTAAATAAGTCACTTTAAATGCATGTGAACTACTGCCAGAGCTCTACGGACAAGATTTCCAAAATCACCGAGGAAGGAACCAGGTTACAAGTATATATAACTTGAAAGAATGATACAAAATAATGTTCAACAGTGGATGAGAGGAATGAACGTAAACAGACGTCTGATGATCTTGCAGAAATGCTTATCTTGGATGCATTTAAAATTCACTTCTCAAAGTAATGAGAAATCATATGGAAGAACCCTGTGTTAAACCTGGGAGGTGGCCAGCATAAATTGGAGATCATTATGTGATAGTTCATCAATTAAGCTTTGGGTTGCGAGAGCAATTCCAATCTATGAGGGATACAATCTGGGTATAAGATAAAGAGTCAGGTGAAAAAAGGCAAATTTCATCTTGTTGGTGATAGTCATGATAGCTTACTTCAAGCTAAAAAGGAAATATATGAAGGTGGAACAGAATTTCTTAAAAATACTTTGGATGTGTTCATGGCAATAGAGGGGGCGGCACGATTGCCCAGCGGTTAGCACTGCTGCTTCACAGCGTCAGGGACACAGGTTAGATTCCCGGCGAGGTCACTGTCTGTGTTTGCATGTTCCCCCCGTGTCTCTGTGGGTGTCCTTCGGGTACTACGGTTTCCTCCCACATTTTGAAAAACGTGCTGGTTAGGTGCATTGATCTGAACAGGCGCCAGACTGTGACGACAAGGCGAATTTCATAGTAACTTCATTGCAGTGTTAATGTAAGGCTCTCTTGTGATTTATAAATAAACTTTAACTTTAAACTTTATACTTTAAAGTTAGACACACAAAGTTGCAGTTCTGGTGTCTTAAGAAAAGCATCGGGAAGACAGACATGGTAAAATAGGACAAGACGATTTCTGAAAGTGGTAATGGATCCCGAGTTGGAGCAAAGGAGGTGCAAAGGAATGCACAGTCTGTTGAGGAGTTGTTTGATAAGCAAATGCAAGATCTCTTTAACGAACGTACTGATGTGCATCAGGAGCAGCTGGTAAGGAAGTTACGATTTTAGAGAAACGGGACGAAGTCAATCTTTAACTAGTTCAGACAGAGTACTATCAGGAAGGTAGCAGTATGTAGAATTAATTGTAAGAAGAATGGAGTTCCATTATTTAAGACAAAGTTGGAGAGCCCTATGAAAAGCTGGGAAATGGTGGAAGGAGTACGAGAGAAATTATATTTTTAGAACGATACAGTTTAATCTATGTAATCATATTGTTGAATCGCAGGTGGCGATATTTGAAAAGCCAATGTAAAATCAAAATGAGGTGTGACAGGAAGCTTATCCTGGGCTATTCCCTAACTGTGTTGTAATTAGTTCACAAAGCCATAGTTTGAGATAGGGGAATGATTAAGTGTAAAGATAAAGAGACTGAGGTCAGATAACAGAAAAAATATATAATTAGATGATTGAGAAAAAATAATAGTGAATGGAAGATCAAGAGTTTATCTTTAGATTACGAAATTTGTTTCAATTAGGAAAAAAAGATGCAGAGTTAAACAGTTGTTATACAAAGCATATGCAGAAAAATAATCTGTGTGCATACCACCATGTTATTGAATTTAAAATATGTTTTTGGGGAAGTAGAAAGCTTTAAATATTTAAGCTACTAAACAAATTGGCAGAGGTACATCAACTTATATTACCGGTAGGCGATAGAAAGAAACTGTTCCGTTGGCACATGAGTTTACAGAAGAACATCATTTAGGAGAAAGGAGAATTCAAGCAAAAATACCAAAACATTTTTCTAATAGCGAGGACGGAAGACATTTGTAGTCGAGTTTGCCGTACATTCACATATGTCAGCGAATAAGAAAACTTCAAGCAGTAATCAAGCCAGCACACTTCATACCCATTTCAGCATTTGAGAAGTCTTTCATGATGGTCCTAATCGATTGTGTAGGACTCTTCCCTGAGAAGAAAAGTGGTAATGAGCATTTGTTGAGGATTTTAGATGTGTCTACTCGGTTTCCAAAGGTTATTCTATGGTGTTATATGATAGCCAAGAGGATTTCAGAGATAATACGTATTTTTAACCACATGCAGAATACCCACAGGAAGACAAATAGATGAAGGATCAAATTTTGCGTCAACGTTAGTCGGGAAGTTATGGCTATCTTTACAGGAAAGAAATTTAAACCCACTGTATACCATGCGGAATTGCAGGGCACATCAGGAGGGTGGTATCACACTTTCAAGAAGAAGTTGAGAACCTACAATTAAGATTATCCAGAGGATTGGGGTAATGGCATTCCAGGTGTACTTGACTTGCAGTTCAGGATGCAACTAATAAATCAAGTAAATAAAGTCTCTTTGACATGATTTATGATCATGAGGTAAGAAGACCACTTACATTGATCATACAAAAGTTGGTGTGTCAGCGTTCTGACACAACATAGTTTAACTCGAAGTTAGACTTTAAGGAGAGATTAACTAAGGTGGGTTAGTTGGCAAGAGAACATTTTATGGTGCCTCTGCGTGTGTTGAAAAAATAAACAGATAAAAATCCAACAGTTGTTGGTGTTGCTCGCGGGGATAAAATTCTAGCATTATAAGTTGCGATAGGTGAACCATTAAGAGCAAGGTTTAGTGGGCATTATCAAATCGAAATAAAATTTAGTGATGTGACTTATTCGATGCGGAGACCAGAAAAATGAAACCTCACAATCTGTGTCATGTGAATATGCTGATACGATGTTTTGATCGGGATCCCAAAGAAGAAAGAGAAAGCATTCCTTCTTACAACTCAGAGTGAAGAAACAAATTCAGATGATTCTGAATTTGATATTCCTCTCATTATATCGGCCAATGAGGAAATAATCAGGAATCAGCATTATTTGCTGAGCTACAATTTGGAGGAAAAGCAAAATGACAGGAAAAGATGCTGTTGCAATCAGATGCTGCTATATGTGGGAATAAACAGGAAAGTACTCAAGTAATTGTGCCTGACGCAAGTGCACAAAATCCTTTTCCAATTAAATAGTATCCATGTGGACTTAATCCCTCAAATTGGCACAGTTCCAGAAGCAGAAGCTGAATTTGTGTAGTCTGAACTGCAGCGCCTGAAAGTTTTGATCAAACACCATGAAAGTCTGTGTGAGCTTTACGAATTTCAGTTAATTCAGATGCAAATGTGTGCAGTTGAGTGGAAAGTGAAACTGGTGAAGGCAGAGGAGCATCTGTTACCAGACGATGATGTGAAAAATGAAAATGGGCAGATGAGAAGACAGTTTGATTGATTTGGATCATGCTCCTGAGTTGTTGAATCCAACTGAGCATGCAGTGCAGGACTGGCGACAGCAGCTCATCACTCATGGGAATAGAAATGTAGATCACTTAGTAGACACATGGGATGTGCGTGTACTTTCAAGAATATTAGTGTACTTTCATGCATGTTAGTTACATTCAAGAAAGTTTTTTTAAAATCATGATCTCTGCAGCTCAGTGGTTTCAGTGTTTTCTTAGCTCACAGCCTCAGGTGATATGATTTGTTGTCAGCTTGACTGGTGATGTCATTTTATTGCTGTTTAAAAGTGGGTCTGTTGATTTTTACTGGGATGTTTCTGACTCCACGTTGTTAGGAGAAAAAATGTTTGGCAGGTCAGGTGATATGAGCTACTAATTTCAGTCCTGAGCTGCAAGTTTGGTTAGTTTTTAGGATAGACAACAAACTGAAAGGAACTCACTCTTTCTCCTTGGTTTTGGACACAAGCAGCACGTTATTCGGACGGTGGGAGGAAACAGGAGAATCTGAAGGAACCTCTGCAGACCTGGCGAGAACTTGCAGCCTCCGCACAGACAATGAACCATGCTGGGAATCGAATGAGGGTCCCTGCGCTGTGAGAGAACAATGCAAACCACAGTGCCGCCATGCGACCCCCGAATTTGCAACTGAGGCAAAGCCGATCAAAGGGTATGGGGGAAAGAAGGGTCAGATCTTTGAGTTGGATGATTAGGCATGGCCATATTGAATTGCAGAGCAGACTCCAAGGGCCGAATGACCTCCTCCTACTCCTATTTTCAATGTTTTTGTTCTTCGATTGCATATTCGCTCATTTGTCCATCACCGCCCCATCACTCCCCCCAAACCTCCCCCCACTACACCGCCCCCCCCCCGAATAATAAAGTAAACACAGTGGAATAAAATTAGCATTTGCGTTTAACAATTAAAAACAAGAAAAAGCAATCAACCATGATATTGTATAAACCATAACAGCTAAAAAGTAAATGCACAGTTCCAAAGAAAAAAGAAAACTCCTTCCAAACTAACATCTTACAAATGTTTCGCACAGAAAATAAGAACATTCATGTAATGTTGGAACATAGTCCTTTGTTTGTGGGAACTGAAACTCTGACTTATCTGCCTTGTATCTTCCAGTGGACCTCAACGTAGCTATAAATCCACTGCTGTCCTGTAGCCTATATCCAGCTTCGCACTTCAAGAGACAGAGGCAAATCTTTCCTCTAGTTACGACGGAGCAAACCAACAACAGCAGAGTTTTGACTCCAGAGAGAGAAGCAAAAAAACTTGCTTCCAGGCTGCTGTCCAAACAACTTCCATCTAAACAGCAGCTTGCAACCAAACTGAAAGTAAAATAACCCTTGCTCCCTGATATGTCAATCATCCCCCCCCCCACCTCCCCACCTCCCCAAAAGAATTCAAAATGATTGTAAACTCGTAAATCTCCCGGACATAGCATGAGGCTAAGATTGAAAATAAATTAAACCCCGTTTATAACATTTAAGCAGCAAAACAATCTCATCTCATCAGGAAGCTCGCTGCCAGTAACAAACGCACAAAGCTCGCATACAAACTGTACTGAACATGACAATATAATACATTCCATAAAGGCACAGTACTGTGGAAAAAATGCATGTAGTATCATGTGCTTTGTTATTCATGACATGCAATACAAAAACATGTAACTTATGAGGAAATTTTATTTTCCACTGGTTCGGCCTTAACTGGATACTTATACGCCTACTTCTGCGCACCGGACATAAGAAGAATGTAAAGGCTTTAGTGAGGGTGTAGAAAATGTTTGTGAGCATTTCTCGAGGAATGGGTGATGTCATTGTGCTCCTTTAAGAAGAGAATCTGGAAAGGAGATTGGAAAACTTATGAATACCCATGAGGGGCATTTACCGAGCTTACATAGACACTGAGCCCATTGGAGAAGAATGAAGAACCAGAGTACACTAACTTAAGTTGATTAACAAAATAACCTACTTCAATAAAATAGAGAAAATATTTTATGCATCAGTGGTGATGCATCAGGGGCGGTACTAGAGGACGGCAGAAATGCACACATCGTTCCATTGTTTAAAATGGGATCGAAGAAAATGCCGAAAAATTGTAGACCTTTTATTCTTATATTGACAGTGGGTAAATTAGTCGAATCAATTTGGAGATATAGGATTAACTATCACGTCAAAAGCTGGGGCTGATCAGGGATGTCATCATGCATTTTTTAAATTTCACACAAATTTAGTTGAATTATTTGAGTGACAAGAAGGATTGATGAAGGTAATGCGTTGGATGTTGTGCAAATGGATTTTAGCAAGATCCCACATGGCATATTTGTCAAAAAAGTAAAATCCCACGGGTTACAGGGTATTGTGGCAAACTACATTTAAGAAAATGTTCTCTTAGTTGCAGTAAAGGATTCTGTTCGATGATTGCCTTGCCAATGGAAAGTTGTTTCAAGTGGTGTTCCACAGGGCTCATAATTTGGACCCTTGCTGCTGTGTTATGTATTAACGGTTTGGACGCACAGCGGGCGGGATTTTACGACGGAGAAATTCGTGTACCACGCAAAGTTTGGCCGAGTAGTAGATAGCGCAGAGGGTCGCTATAAGCTGCCAAATGATATAAGTGGATTTGTGAAGTGGGCAGTAAAGTGCCAGCTGGATTTTAACATAATGAATTATGATGTCTAAGCAGATAAGTTTGCAAACAAAACCAAAATACGAAATGCTGTCTTTCATTGGCAAATTTATAGATATTGAATTAAAGATATAATGTTGGAATTGTCTGACACACCGACGAAGCTACAATAGGAATATTGTGTGCATTTCTAGTCACCATCTCACACGAAGGACGTAATTGCTCTGGAGAGGGTGCAGAGGAAGTTTGAATGAATGTTGCCAGGGCGAGGAACGTCCAGCTGTCAGGAGAGAATAGATAGTTTGGCCTTACTTTCCTCAGAACAAAGTAGGATGAGAGGTGGCTTCATTGAGGTATACAAAACTATGTGGTTTAGAGTGGACAGGATAAGATTGTTTCCCATAGCGGAGAATTATAGAATCAGGAGACTTAGACTCAAGTTAACTGGAAGTTTCTAAAGAGGGGACATGGGGGCGAACTCTTTTGACGCAGAGGGCAGTAGTTATCTGGAATTCGCTAGCCAAGTTGGTGGTGGAGGCAGCGAACGTAAATTCTTTCAATAAGTGCCCGGATCTGCACCTCAAATGTTTTAATCCACAGGTCTATGGGTCGGGTGCAGGATGGTGCAATGAGAAAGGGCGTCTCGGGCTGGCATGAACAACATGGGCCAAATGGCTTCCTTCTGTGTTATAACTTTTCTGTGATCCAATGGCTCTATGGGAGACCACTCCGTGAAATCTGTGCATGTTCAATCGATATACCGCATGTCCGGAGGAGACCGCACTCTTTGGAATGTGTTTGTATTTTAAATAGACATAGCATTTGTCCGGAGGAGAGTCCACTCTGTGAAATGTGTGTGTGTGTGTGTGTGTGTCTTTGTGTGTGTGTGTGCATGTGATCAATAGACAAACCGTCTGTTGAGCTTTTTGTGTGTTTGTCCTTGGATTGCAATGCGTTCTTACACGTTTATAACGTTTGTGATCTGCATTATTTTGTACATATGTTGAATCGAATGTATTTAGATGTGAAGAAATGGTGTGCCATTTTCATCGTGTTTATTTAATTTCATCATGCAGGATGAGAATTTGATTAACAGGGAAATAAAACAGAAATAAGCGTGGCCACGGTAAATGATCAATCTCAGGTATCTGATGGTCCGTCCTCATTTTTGTGTGTCTTTATGGTACAACTTAATCTTCAGCTCAATTCTCACGTTTATTTGAAGATTTTAACCAGGTACTGTTGAAATTGCAATCAGCTATTGTGTTTACGTAACAGATCTGTGCTGTTGAAATATTGGATATCTTTATAAAAATGGGAAGCAGAGAGATTCACAGATTGGAACTGAGTTTGGGGAGGAATGCGTCTTGACAGGTACAAAGTTAGACATATTTCCGAGGGAATATGGGCAGGTCCAACATTGCAGAGAGACTATTGGGCATGATGGGAGTTGAGGTGCGGGGGGGCGGGGGGGGTGGTTTGTCGGAGTGTCGGTGTCATGGCACTCACATCTCAAAAGACTGGTTTTGGATTTTTTTTGCCAGAGAGTATCACATTTTAAGAAGGTGATTCTGAGTAGTTGCATGGCTAAAGACATCTCCCAGTGTTGGATGGAGTTGGCCAACAGTTTTGCAACTTGAAACACATGATACACCATTTGAGCATTATCTTGGCCTGAACTCTGGGCACTGGAACACAGAACAATGGATTTGGTGTCTTAACTTAAATGCAGGGCTGCGGTGGCACAGGACAACCATAGGTTTAAGCAACATTCTGTGTATCTCTGACCAGCCAAAACTGTCAACGTGTTTTCTTTGGAAAGACACAGTGTGTTCAACCTTAATACTGGAGGAAGTCTGAAGGGTCATGGCCTGGGGAGCATGACATCTTCCAGAAAGCCAGTAAGTGACGGATGAAACTGGAGATTGCATTTGCTCCAAGCGTAAATGCATTCACAGAATGATTATTTTGTATGTCATCATTGGCAGCATCGTCATTGCATCACAGTAAAAAAGATGCATGTCACGCTTCATGAGTTGTGTGCCCTCAGCTGACCCAGTGACCAATTATAGATTCGCAGTTCATCGCACCCAGATTTTCTCTGGGGAACTGGAGTTGCATTGTTCGGATTCTGATCTCTCCCCCTTCCGATTTCTTTATTACTCCACAGCAGGGGTTATGCGTTTAATCTCCGGCTGTGTTGCACGTTGTTTGATGAGACGCTAACCCATCGAAATATCAAAGTCATGTTCCTCACACCACCAAAGTTGAGTTGTCCCCTGTTCAATAAGACTCTAAGATCTTACATAAAATTTTCCGTCTGCACTCCTTGCAATGGAGTGTCATCCTCGAATTGCTAAAAGAACGTCAGCCTCGGAAGATGATTATCTGACGCGTGGATGTATTTTGGAGCCCAGATGAATTGATTCCACATGATCAAGCTTTGATTCTGGGGCCACTATTTTCAGTGAGCATGGTGGAGGTCGTTCGTCTTACTTCTCAAATTGACGTCGATTGTCCGGCAGATACATAGCTTGTGGGAATTCTCCAGCACAAAACACTGAGTGTGCTCAGTGATAGAAATCTGAGTCTGATAGGAAAATGTGGTGACCACAATATAGTTCTTGGTCTTGGCCAATCAAGCGGACTTTTATCCAGTTATATTGGAAGAAGAATTATCATCTCCTGCCCACTTCAATGATAAAATTAATTTATTTTTCGAAACCACTGACTCTCCTCTGTTGCCTCCAAAACCTCCATCCTATGCCACTGAAGACATGCTTCCGGAGTCAGCCCTGAAGAAAATACATGTCATTTTTTCCACTGAAGGAATCTGAAAACACAGATCTGGAATGACGAAAAGAGCTCCGAATGGCCGATGTTGACCAGACTTATGCCTTTGAATCAATCAAATGAAATTGTCCTGTGCTTGGGTTTCCGTTAGTATTTGTTTTAAAGAACAATCACTGTCAGAAAAAGGGCGGCCATTTTCAAACCGCAAGTTCCGCGAAAAATAAATGTGCTAAAGACCGGCTAATTTGTTTTGTTCTGATATTTCTGGAGGGATAAATATTGACCAGGATACTGGGCAGAACACCCCTGCACTTCTTCTCAAGAGTGATTTGGCATCATTCACATCGAACAAGCAACTGAGACATTCGTGAATGTCATACCAAAAGCAAGTCGTGGCAGTGTCCTTCTTACTCTGAAAATTAGTAGACTTAAAACATAAATTAGATCAATGGCTTCGTAATTGTAATTCATTGGATGACACCAGGTGAGGTCCGTGATGAAAGGGGAAACTCATTCTTCACGAAAAATGAATTCCAACGCAAATTGCCTCAGCTGCTTCCTTTGTTTGCTGTTCTGCTGTGAACAGTATCATGAATCATTCAACGATTATTGATGGCACACAAACCGTCGCTTCAATGGGAAACATGATGTAATGAATGAAATATTTCTGCAGTCAAAGAATTTGGAAACCAAAGTTGAATGGTCACCATTTGACCTTCCGTGTCCATTCTTCCTTGGAAGTTCATCTCAGGTACCCTTTATCCATACCGATGTCAATCTTCGCCACTGGTGTTTCTCTTGTTACCTTTTTCAAACAGCCCACTAAATGATCATGTCATCAGGCGAGCATTTGACATTATAGCCACTCTACATGTCGTCTCTACCTCCACTCCGTGCTTTTACAAATGGTTGTAACGATTCTGATATTCAGTGTTTGAGTGAAAATAATTTATTCTCGCGCTCTCAAAGCACATTTTTTTGGAGAGATATATCAAATTTCACCTTCAACTTCAGTTATCTGAAAAGAATAATTCCACCTTCCCATGTCAGTGAAATCATTAATCGCAGACGCTATTGGCATAAAATCACTCTGCACAGCGTCCATGGCCCGCAAATCGTTTTCAGATATGCATTTCCCAGAATTTGACATTATAACTCAATGGAGGACTTAGCAGTGACAGACAAAGCTTTTTCATAAAACTATTGCTTTTGCAGTCGCTCCATTGATACAGAAGGCCAAACCCTGCTGCAAAACGCGAGAAACTGTCAAATTTGTTTTTGAGATTTCCCGAACGAAGACATTTAAAGAAGATAAACAACCTAAAAAAGGGAACAACAATTTATACTGCGTGGGAAGAGAGATCTGTTTGGTGGCCTTATGGACGCTGATTGCTGATATTCTTTGATCGAACCCAGATTTTCCAGGACACGGCTTTCTATTCTTTGAAAAATTAGCAACAGTTGCAGGCATGTGCCGACTTTGCAGTCGCATCATGTCTCATATTCACCACATACAAGATGCTGGCATTAAGTCAAAACATATCTTCTGCCTATTGCAAAAAAATGGAAGAAGACATTTGAAATAAAGCTCCTCAGTGCGGCCAAAATGCATGTGTAGATTTCGATGATTGGTGGACTGTATCAAACAGCACGCCGAGAGATGTTCGCAGTAAGTTGAGCATTGAGCGCCGTCAAACAGCCCAAGTCAATACAACTCAACTCAAAGGCAAGGGTTTTCCAGAATTTCTAGCTGTTTGCTTCTTCCGGTCCCGCTACGGGGTTCCCTGCGGTGAGATGGACGAGTTGGATACCATGAGAGAGGCACCGATGGGGCTGGAACTCACTGTGTGTGTCCAGTGGCGAGCCGCATCGAACGTCGGAAAAACATGCGATGATATATGCGAAAAGTCCCACCAATAAGCTCCTACATTGAAAATGATCCGCGATTAGGCAACACTTGCTACAGTACTGATAGTATTCTTTGTGAATCAAACTAATTTCATCAGGGAGGCTCGCAATTTGTCTCATTCACGCATGCTAAAAGGCATATATATTTAAACACAACGACTTTTCATTGCTGACAGAGTTTCTCCGCCATTGCGCCATAAATTCCCATCAAAAACTTAAATGACCGCCATTCCCTGGGCCAAACGCCCAGCAAAGTACGAGAACTTTCAGTGTCGACCTGGCTGATTTGCTTTAAAACAACAGCTTGAAACTTAATTCTTCCCAATGCACCGAACAATCGCATTAACTTTTCCAAACAATCAGCACTCTTCAGGCAATGTGAATGTTTGATCCCGGTTACTGTTGGAAATGTTATGCAAGACATCCTGATGAGTGCAACACAAACAACGACAGGAGCATGTCACTGTTTCACCTGTACACCAGTTCTGTTATAACCAACGGATCTTCATCAATCCAAAAATCTTCTATGCATTTTTCGCAATCTTATCAAATTATTCTCCTGGTGAGAATTAAACTGCACATGTTGGCACCCGCTTTTTGAAAATGACTGACTTCATTTATAATGCATTCTTCCTGCCACTAAATTAAAATGAATTTTGCCCCAGCTCACCATTTCACAATTTGATCTTCAAAATCAATTAACATCAATCAACTGTTTTGATAAATATTACTGCATTTCCCGTTCTGATTACATTGAAGTCATATCATTTTGTATAGATTCATATAGTGCAGAAGAGACCCTTCAGGGCATTGAGTCTTCACTGTCACGTGGGAAACACCTGACCTTCAACTAAACAGAAGTATTTTTTTGTGTGTACCATAGAGAGGATCTTATTAACATCAAGCTCCATATTTCCTTCTGGACTGAACAAACATCGTTCAACACCACTCAGCGATGTCGTTCTGTTCTCGAATATCGTACCCAAACAGTTACTGTTCCTTAAATATATGGTTTCCACGACAAATAATAACCCGCAAAAGATATTTTGACTGTCTATGTTACCTAATCCAGATTTCCTCCATGAACATTCGTTGATGAGACAAAGAACTCTGTCCGCTCTCCACATTTGCTGGCAGACTTGCTGATATTTTCCAACATTTTCTGCTCTTGAACTCCATTAGATGTATTAGGTATGATTTTCCGGAAACTTGTTCCTGTTTTTAACAAGAGAATATGTAACTTTTCCTCGAGTGTGTCCCCTGAAAAATTCCTCGCGTGGGAAATTATACTGACCGATTTGTATCATAGATTCATGGAATCATAGAATCTAAGGTGAAGAAGGAGGGCCATTTGACCCATCGAGACTGCACCAACAACAATCTCACCCAGGCCCCAATCCCCATAACCCCACATTTTTACCCTCCTAATCCCCCTGACACTGAGGGAAAAGTTATCATCGTCAATCAACTTAATGTGGAGATGCCGGCGTTGGGCTGGGGTAAACACAGTAAGAAGTCTCACAACACCAGGATAAAGTCCAACAGGTTTACTTGGTAGTAAAAACCACTGGCTGTCGGAGCGCTGCCCCTTCGTCACGTGACTAGGAGTTCTATTCACAAACAGGGCAGAAAAAGACACCAACTCAATTTACAAAATAATGATTGTAATGCGAGTCTTCACAGGTGATCAAGTCTTAAATGTACAGACAATGTGATGGAGAGAGCGTTCAGCACAGGTTAACGTAGCGTGATGATGATGCAATCATCTCACGTGAGAACACCATCCACCAGGTACACGGTACATACTCTTGCAATGCGGCCAACATTGTCTACCTAATACGCTGCAGGAAAGCATGTCCCGAGGCATGGTACGTTGGGGACACCATGCAGACGCATTCGGCCTCTGATCTTTGGGTAAGCGTTCTCCAAGGCGGCCTTCATGACACACGACAGCGCAGAGTCACTGAGCAGAGACTGATAGCCAAGTTCTGCACACATGAGGATGGCCTCATCCGGGATCTTGGGTTCATGTCACACTATCTGTAACCCCCATAACGACTTGCCTGGGCTTGCAAAATCTCTGTAACTGTCCTGTTTCCACTCACATTGTCTGTACCTCGAAGAATTGATTACCTGTAAAGACTCACATTCCAATCATTATTTGTCTATTGAGTTCATGTCTTTATATGCCCTGTTTGTGAATAGAACTCCCACTCACCTGACGAAGGGGCAGCGCTCCGAAAGCTAGTGGCTTTTGCTACCAAATAAACATTTTGGACTTTAACCCAATCAACTTCACCTGCATATCTTTAAATGGAGCTCATGAGTTTATCGATCTCCAACTTTATAATAAGAATGGAAAAGTCACAACCAATCAGTCATCGCGGAGAAACCCGAAAACGAAGCAGGATTGAAAGATTGATATCAATGTACCTGCAATTTCCACCGATCTCTCTCAGTTACATTCAAGCCTCTCATCGAGAATGAACGAATGTTCCACCTGATTGTGATATAAAAATGTTACAAATGAAAAGGTTCACTGCACCTGTTTGTTCAGCGACTGGATTATGTGCCTGTCCATAGTGGCTATGAACAACATCACTGGAGAGACTGCATCTTCTATTAATAGGGGATTCCTTTCAATTTGTTCCATAGAGTGTCAGTGGGAGCATTAACTCCGACACTAACACAGATCAGCGGCTGCAGAGAGAGGGGAGAGGAGAGATCAGCGTCTGAGAAGAATAGATTGGTACCGTCCAACAATGGATCTGAATCTAAGAACAAAATATTGGAATATTCCAATGATGGATCTAAATCTGAGAACAATGGATTGGAACCTCTCCACAAAGGAACAGAATCTGAGAACAACAGACTGGAATGTCAAAACAATGAACAACAAAGAACAAAGAACAATACAGCACAGGAACAGGCCCTTCGGCCCTCCAAGCCCGCGCCACTCCCTGGCCCAAACTAGACCATTATTATTTTTCCCTCCATTCCCACTCCGTTCATGTGGCTATCGAGATAAGTCTTAAACGTTCCCACTGTGTCCGCCTCCACCACCTTGCCCGGCAGCGCATTCCAGGCCCCCACCACCCTCTGTGTAAAATACGTCCTTCTGATATCCGTGTTAAACCTCCCCCCCACCACCCCCCCCCCTCACCTTGAACCTATGACCCCTCGTGAACGTCACCACCGACCTGGTAAAAAGCTTCCCACCGTTCACCCTATCTATGCCTTTCATAATTTTATACACCTCTATTAGGTCACCCCTCATCCTCCGTCTTTCCAGTGAGAACAACCCCAGTTTATCCAATCTCTCCTCATAACTAAGCCCTTCCATACAAGGCAACATCCTGGTAAACCTCCTCTGCACTCTCTCTAAAGCCTCCACGTCCTTCTGGTAGTGTGGCGACCAGAACTGGGTGCAGTATTCCAAATGCTGCCGAACCAACTTTCTATACAACTGCAACATCAGACCCCAACCTTTATACTCTATGCCCCATCCTATAAAGGCAAGCATGCCTTTATGGACAGGATGTTATCCTTGAGACTTGTCTTTCTTTCTCATGTTTGGATATCTTCAGTGAATCGAATTCGAACCATTATTTGGATTTTTCAGGCAGGTTACTACCTGGGTCTGGCTATTGTTGGTGTCACCAGTAGGTTCTCCATCGAGTTCAGTACTCCATGAACTCAGATCAGTCTACTCCTGTTCCTGCAATTTAAATTATGTGACGAATGAAGCCACTGCCTTTGGTTCCTGTCATGAAACCTAATCCACCTCCTTCAGACCCAGTCCACTCTGTCTGATATTGGTACCTGTTCAAAATATCCAAATTCTAGTTGACCCTGAACTGGATTCCCAACATCTATTGCCTCCCTCACCATTCGCAATCATACCAATGTTCACATTTGTAATATCAGCTACCTCCTCCTGGTCTCAGCCACCAATATTTCAATGTTGCCCTCGGCCTGTCCTTGCATTCACGTACCTTTCATAATCTCCTGCCCATCTAAATCTCTGCTACGAGCATCCAAACTGAAAATAAATCCTGTTCACTCATCATTCTTGGGCGAAATGACACGGATTGAGTCCCACCTTGCAATATTTCAATTTAAATGTAGCCATTCTTGTTTTTACACTCCTCTCTGAAATCACCCATTCCATTAATCACACTCTGTTCTCTAATTCACATTGGCCAACAATTTAGTTCCCCATTAATGTAATGTCCAATTTATTGCCAGAAATATAGAGAAAGTGCAGCGAATTGATTTTTGCTGGTTTTGTTGTGAACTGCTGCATATTTTCTGACCGGACAAATTATTAAATAACACAATGCTTTGCGACATAGGGGCACTGCATTTAAAATGCATCTCGGATTTTAACATGACCAACAAATGAAACAGAGGCTGTGTTTCTGAATAGAGGAATGTGACAAGTGGCGTTCCTCAGGGATCAGTGCTGGGAACTTTGCCGTTAATAATATATATATACATGATTTGGAAGAAGATGTAACTGGTTTGATTAGTAAGTTTGCGGACGACACAAAGATTGGTGGATTTGCAGATAGCAATAAGGACCATCAGAGGGTACAGCAGGATATAAAACCTTTGGTGGCTTGGACGGAGAGATGGCAAAAGGGGGAATATGGGGGTGGGGGGAGCGTGTGAAGAGGGGAGCTCTTCTATATCCACCCCAGATTTTATAGGAACACTTGTCCAACTTCCTGCTAACGCAGGAGCAGTGTGTGAGCTGATTCTGATTCAATAAGCAAGTTGTTCCAGAGCTGCTTTACGTCATTCAACACGACCGAGGGGGTGCGGTACAGCACGGTGGGACAGTGGTTTACACTGCTGCCTCTCAGCACCAGGGAACCAAGTTGGAATGCCAGCTTGTGTCACTGTCTGTGCCGAGTATGCACATTCTCCCCGTGACGGTTTTAGTATCCCCTGGTGCTTCACTCATCACCCAACGTCCAAACGTCATGCTGGTTAGGTGCATTGGCCATGCTTAATTCTTCCGTAGCGTACCCCAACACATAGAGTGTGGCGAGTAATAAATGTTCACAGTAGCTTCATTGAAGTTTCAATGTAAGCCGATATGAGACTCTAATCAATAAATTTAAACTTAACGACCTGGAAAGTCTCACCAGCGTGCGGATCAGGTGACATTAAGATCACATATTCCATGAGCTCTATTGATCTTGGCCTTTCCAGACAGCTATTGACGACATATTATTAATTTGCATTCATGTTTTCCCTCCGTGTATGTGCCACTTGATGGCGCTATCTACGCAGGGTGTTTTGGGAACGATCATCAAGTAGTCAATTAGCGGCCATCGTGCATAGAATAAAACTTGTGTGGGGTCTGGTTTAATGGAATGTGTGTGGAGCATCGCGGAGTGGGTGAATACAGCCAGTTGGATACAGAACAGGCTTGGTCATAGAAGACAGGGGGTAGAAGTGGAAGGATGTGCTTCTGAATGGAGGGCTGTGACAAGTGGCATTCCTCAGGGATCAGAGCTGGCACGTTTGCTGTTCATTATATATATCATATGTATATATATATATATATATATATATATATATATATATATATGTATATATATATATATATATATATATTGTATATATATACATATATATCTATATATAAATGATTTGGAAGAAAATGCAACTGGTTTGATTTGTAAGTTTGCGGATGACATAAAGGTTGGTGGATTTGCAGATAGTGATGAGGACCATCAGAGGATACAGCAGGATATAGATCGGTTGGAGGCTTGGGCGGAGTGATGGCAGATGGAGTTTAATCCGGACAAATGTGAGGTAGTGCATTTTGGAAAGTCTAAAAAAGACAGCCAATATACAGTAAATGGTAGAATCCTTAAGAGTATTGATAGGCAGACTGATCTGGGTGCACAGGTACACAGCTCACTGAAAGTGGCAACACTCGTGGAGAAGATAGTCAAGAAGGCGTACAGCATGCTTGCCTTCATCGGCCGGGGCATTGAGTTTAAAAATTGGCAAGTCGTGTTACAGCTTTATAGAAGCTTAGTTAGACCGCACTTGGAATATAGCATTCAATTCTGGTCGCCACACTACCAGAAGGATGTGGAGGTTTTGGCGGGGGTACAGAAAAGATTAACCAGCATGTTGCCTGGCATGGATGGCATTAGCTTTGAAGAGAGGTTGGAGAATCTTGGTCTGTTCTCATTGGAACGACAGAGTTTGTGGGGCGACCTGATAGAAGTCTAAAAGATTATGAGGCGCATGGGCAGAGTGGATAGTCAGTAGCTTTTTCCCATGGTGAAAGAGTCAATTACTCGGTGGCATAGGTTTAAGGTGCAAGGGTCAAGGTTTAAAGGAGATGTACGAGGCAAGATTTTTACACAGAGCGTGGTGGGTACCTGGAACTCGCTGCCAGGGGAGATAGTGGAAAGAGCTGCGATAGTGAATTTTCAGGGGACAAATACATGAATAGGATGGGAATTGAGGGATATGGTTCCCGGAATGGTAGGGGGTTTTAGTTCAGTCCGGCAGCATGGTCGGTGCAGGCTTGGAGAGCCTGTGCTGTAATTTTCTTTGTTTTTGTTCTTTGTTCTGCATGGTTCATGAGGTCTGCTAAATGGTGACTAACGTGATGTTGAACATTAAATATTGTTGCAGGTCTGTTGGTGTTAGAAATAGGGGATGCCAGGTGATTTCATTGACAGTTTTCACCTGTGTCATTGAATTGGCCTTTTCCTGCCACGATCGTTGGTTCTCCTCCCCAGATGCATTACATTGAACACCTGGCTAGCTGTGTTCTCCCAATGACAGAACATTCCTGAAGGCATTTCAACCCTCGACAATGGGAATATAGCCTCTCATGTCTTGTCAACTTCCATGTCTTAAGCCACTTGTGCCTCATATCTGGGCTGTGGAGACCTCTTGTTCGATACTTCCCCAAATTCAACATTGGCAATCGGCAGCAGAACAGTCTCCTCTGATTCAGTGCTTGTTTCATGCAAAGGGCATTAATTCCTGTCGGAGATGCAAGCTGGATGAAATATTTAGTTTACAGTTTGGTATGGAGGCTGCTGCAAAGAAGTAGGTTTCGTGGAAATGAGGATGCAGCACGCACTTTCAAACGATATGGAAACAGGTAAATCATGAATTCTGACCTCGAAACTCGGTATTTGGCAAATTCCTTTCATTTGCTCCCTTACAATTTTCCTCAAACTCTTTCAGTCTGGATGAGTCCCACATCATCTTCCCTCCCCATCCGTTGTTCATCGATTCACCATCCAGCACACTATACCTCACACTGACAGAGGAAGACGTGCCTCTGTAACTCCGATCTGTGCAGCCTCAAGCCAGAGGTTGAACTGAAGAGGACCATAAGATGAGTGCTGCATCTTTATAATTGTGATCCCGATTCAATTTCCTTAATTGAAAGAAGTATTCCAGATCTTTAGAGTTATGGAGTGGGTGACAGGGAAAAATGTTTGCCCTCAAGACCGAAAGAGCATGGACATTACGTACGTCTCAAAATCAGTAATTGTTATATGAGGGGCAATATTTTCATTCAGTATGTGACTGGAGTCTGATAGGAACTTCAAGAGAGGGTGGAGGACGCAAGTCGAATGGGGGACCTCAGAGAAAAAAATAGTCTGTGTCTGAAAGTAAGATTGTGCAAAGTCATGGGGTTCAGGCAGGAATTGGAATTGGGTGGAATGTTCTTTCAGAGGCTGAAGATTCAATTGGCCGAATGGCCTCAGACTGCACTAGATTAGAATAGAATAGATTAGAATAGAATCCTTACAGTGCAAAAAGAGGCGATGTGGCCTCTCGACTCTGTGACATTTCCTTATACCCGTAACTCACACATTTATCCCACGAAGCCAATCATCCTTTGATGCAATATGGAATGGTTGATTCACCTCACATACTCATCTTTAGCCTGTGGAAGGAAATCGGAGCACTTGGAAGAAATCCACGCAGACACGGCAAACACTACACCTTCACCCAAGGTTGCAATTAAAACCGGGTCCCTGGAATGTGAGGCAGGAATGTTAATCACTGTGCCACCGTTATTCTTCCAGTTTCCGTACCATCTGTGAACTTACTCATAAAACCCACACATCCACATCTAGATGACAAATGTTCACACATTTCACTCATGTCTATATCACCACACAGGCTCTGTTTCATGTTACATAATCTCTGTTTCCCTTCATTTGTCACAGACCATCCTGTTCGTTCGTTCAGTGCCAAATGTTCCAAAAAAAATCAAGATCTACAGAAGCACATTGGAAAATTGCAATAATCCGCAATCAACCGTGTAAAATCTTCCACACTCTGATGCTAATGTCATTGTTTGATTTGCTTCCTCATAGTTAAACTCCTCACAATTTCAATCCTGTTTCGCAATGGATGTGATATTTCTCATTGTGTAACCCATAACCTGATGGTGATGGCAGTGACAGATCTGCTGGTCATTATCCTTGACTTGATATTGAGGCATATTCCAATTGTTTATTCGGAAATGTTCCGTTTTCTGAAGTCCATTACCGTGAGCAATATGCACGCTGTCCTACTGTTTACAGTCACTGACTGTTCTGTCTGGTTCACCGTCATTTTCACCTTCGATCGATTTATGGCTCTTTGCTGACAGAAGCTGAAAACCATATTGCAGTGAGGAAATGGCGGCTGTGGCTCTGGGAACAGTCATTGTGCTGAGCTGTTTAAATAACATTTTCTGATATTATATGTTAACAGGACAGTTTGTATTGATGAATGATCCCTGGGTTTGTGGTTACACATGGGATGTTCCGGAATCTCCATTCTGGGCAACAATTTATAACCCCGTGTGTTCCATTTGTCTTGATTCTGCTGCTAAATGTTTTCACTGTCAGGCATACTTTAGTGAGCAGCAAAGCCCGCAGGAGAGTCCAAATTCACAACAGTGGCGATAATCCAGAGGCACTGAGATGGGGATTCGGAGGAAATCCATCATTTTACTGTTTTTTTCTCGGCCAATTTTATGCTGCAATGGTCAATGTTAATGCTTTATTCCATATGGAGTCACATGGGTTTAACTCTATCCATCTAGATTATGGAATTGGGCTTCATGCTGGAACTGCTGAGTTGCTGCACAAACACTGGCATTTATGTTGTGACACAAACCAAGTTCAGGTAGTAGTTGAAGATTCTGCTGAAATTCCCCTTTACTGCAACATTACATTTTGTGCAATGATGGGAAACAGAATCATTGAGCACACCCAACATTTTCCAATATTGATTCGAACTCTCAATTGTTTCAAATTGATGGATCTTGCTTCAATGGGAATAGAGTTCAAACTATTGTTTTGATATAGGTGTGACATTTCTAACAATCGGAGCAGAGCATTGCGATTGGGAAATATAGCATCATTTGCGCTGTTTGGAAAGCAGGTCATCACCCCCCCCCCCCCCCCCGCCCCCCGCCCCCCCTCCCCCGCATCCTCCTTACCCTCCCACATCAAGCCAATATTAGAAGCCAGCTCCGCTATCCAAATTCTTGCTGTCTTGCAATTTTGCAACAGCCAGTATGAATCCTGTGCCCCAGTTACAATGGAACAACCAGAAACCGGGACAATATTTCATGCAGATAATGAGGTCATTGTCATGAGTGGTGTCAAAGAGGGTGGGTGATTTCATAGATATGGAGTAAGGCCAGAGCAGTTAAAGTGCAGGTGCAGTCATCAAATTCCCACCAACCTGCTCGAAGGCAAGGATCAAAATAGTGTCGACATTTCTGTGTCAGGATTGCGGGAGGAATTTGACAGTCAGTTGCAACTGATTGCTGGAATTGGTGGAATATCTCAGCACGTATGGCACCATCTGTGGAGCTGACGTTCTGAATCCATATGACCCTTTATCAGAGCTCTGTCAGATGTGAAATATTGTAGCATATTTCTGTTTCATTTCAGATTCCAGCATGCGTAGTTATTTGCCTTTATTGCTCTCTATCTAATGCCTTGCTTTATCTGATCTGGGAGTGTTTGATGTGGAGATTGCAGAGCAAGATTTAAACTGCATCCTTTACCTGTTGTTGTAGTTTCTCGCGTGTTCTGATCTTTGGACTTTGAGGTATGAACCCGTTGTAAATAAATTTCCAAATTTCGAACAGTTATTGTAAAATAAATCGGTCATCTGTTTGGTTTGTACAGTCTTGATGTAGCCTGCCTTGATGCTCTCTCCACTCACGGTGTTTGTATATTAAAGACTTGATTCGCTGTAAGTATTCGCATTCCAACCATTGTTCATGTAAATTGAGTCTGTGGCTTTATATGCCCTGTTTGTGAATAGAATTCCCACTCACCTGAAGAAGGGGATTGGAGCTCCGAAAGCTTGTGTGGCTTTTGCTACCAAATTAACCTGTTGGACTTTAACCTGGTGTTGTTAAACTTCTTACTGGTTTGTACAGAACAGTTCAGAACGATTGGTATGTTTGAATTAATGATATAATATTAAATTTAATATAACATACAATTATCAAGACTCGCTGAAGATAATTTGAAATGTTGTATCCTTCAACTTTGTAGGTTACCTCGAATTCTGACAGCACAGCAGAATTTTGTTTCCTCCTGCCTCAGTCAGCATATTGAGCAGTGTCTCAGAAATTTGCAATTCAAGCGACGTGAATATTTGGTCAACAAAATATGAATATTCCAACTTCTATCCCTTAAATCTTAATCTCTCCTCCTTCATTTCAATGTTGCCCAGTTGATAGTTTTCCATTGGCAGTCGGTGAGTTGCAGTGCACATTTACAGCCTCCGATTGCTGACTTGTCAATTGAAACACCGCTCTATGTTCTACTGCTGTATACTTTAAAAAGTTGATATTTCATTGTGAACAAATGCTACATTATTTTGATACAAATTACCAATATGCGTACAATGTCCTTGTCAATAGCACACCTCCATGGACAATTACATGAGCACTTTACTACAAATAACAAACCATGAAGAGCGAATGTTAAAATCAATTCCGAAATTAATATCAGAAATTAAAGTTTTCTCTCCAACACGGATGAATTAGAATGATGAATATCTTATCTACAGAAATGGCGTCATGCTTATTCAGACTATTGGACATAATTGTTGGCTCTTCCTTCAATGCAAATTACACTCTAAATTCAGTCCAGCCGCATCACTGAAGTTGTAAGTTTCACTTCCGCATGGGTCCTTCCTGTTCCCCATTAATCTCAGTGGCTAATTTTCAAACAGAACTATTCAAAACGTGGTCTCCTGAAGAAAACATGAAAATCACACACAATATAAATACAATACTGTGCTCAGTTCTGGTCGCCACTGTACTCAGTTCTGGTCGCCTCACTATAGGAAGGATGTGGAAAAGATTGAAAGGGTCAGAGGAGATTTACAAGGATGTTGCCTGGATTGAGTGGCATGCCTTATGAGGATAGGCTGAGGGAGCTCGGTCTTTTCTCCTTGGAGAGACGAAGGATGAGAGGAGACCTAATATAGGTGTATAAGATGTTGAGAGGCATAGATCGGATGGACTCTCAGAGGCTTTTTTCCAGGGTGGAAATGTCTGCTACGAGAGGACGCAGGTTTAATGTGCTGGGGGGGGGGGGGGGGGGGGGTAAGTACAAGGGAGATGTTAGGGGTACCTTTTTCACACAGAGGGTGGTGGGCGAGTGGAATCGGCTGCCATCAGTGGTGATGGAGGCGAACTCAATAGGGTATTTTAAGAGACTCCTGGATGAGTACATGGAGCTCAATGGGATGGAGGGTTATAGGTAGGTCTAGAAGGTAGGGATGTGTTTGGCACAACTTGTGGGCCGAAGGGCTTGTTTGTGCTGTAGTTTTTCTATGTTCTATGTTCTATTACCGAGAGATATAATGCTTTTATTTTCAAAATTAGCCAATCCCGAACTTGTCGAAGAACATGACTCTTGGCATATAAACGTCGAAAATAGGAGAAAGAGGAGGCCACGAGGCACATCAACTCTGCTCCGTCATTCATTATGATCTTCAATGAAAATCCAATTCAATAGCTTGATCCTGCCATTCCCTTTTTAAGAGGGATTAAAAATTAAGAGTGGAAGAGATAGAGTGGACAGAATCAGATTGTTTCCTATAGCAGAGAATTATAGATCCAGGGGACTTAGGTTCACGAGAAGTGGGAAATGGTATAGAGGGGGCATGAGGTCGAACTTTTTTACACAGAAGACAGCAGGTGTCTTGAATTCCGTGGCAGTGAAGGCAGCAAACATACATTATTTCGATAAGTTCCTGGTTTTGCACATAAACTATTTTAATCTACAGACCAATGGGCCGGGTGACGGATGGTGAGATTAGAAAGGGGGTCTCGGATTGGCATGAGAAAGATTGGTCAAGCGGCCTCCTTCTGTGTTGCAACTTTTCCATGCTCCAATGGCTCTATGGGAGTCCATTCGGTGGAATGTTTCGATCTTCAATAGGTATACCACGTATCTGGAGCGGAAGCAACTCTTTGAAATGTGTATGTATTCTAAGTAGAATATCATTTGTCTGGAGGGGAGTCCACTCTGTGAACTGTGTGTCTGTGTGTACAGTAGACTAACCAGTTGCTGAGGTTTTTGTGTATGTGTTTGGATTCCATTGCGCTCTGACAGATTTTTTAACGTTTCTGATTTTCATTATATGGTACATATGTTAATGCGAATTTATGTAGATGTGAAGAAATGGTGTGCCATTTTCATCGTGTTCGTTTTCTTTCATCATGCAGCATGAAAATTTGATTAACGGAAATAAAACAGAAATAATTGTGGCCGCGGTAAATTATCAGCCTGAGGTGTCTGATGGTCCGTCCCCATGTGGCTGTTGTACGACTTAATCTTCAGCTCAATTTTCGGGTTTATTTGAAGATTTTAATCAAGTACTGATGAATTTGCGATCAGTTATTGTACCTACGTCACAAACCTGTGCTGTTGTGAAGTCAGATATCATTAGAAAAAGGGGGAAGCACAGAGTTTCACACATTGTAACTCAGACGTTGGTGAGGAATGCGACTTGACAGGTACACAGTTGAACATACTTCCGAGGGAAGGTGGGCAGTCCCAATTTTACATCCTTGGGCGTGGAGGTGGGGCAGGGGAGGGGCGTCATGGATCCTCACAAATTAAAAGATTGGGTTTGGGGTTTTCTCACACATATCAAATTTAAAGAAAGGGATCCTGGCTAGTTGCATGTCAAAAGACACCTTCCTCTGCTGGATGGAGTTGGCCAACAGTTATGCAATTTGAAACACATGATACCGAATAATCCTCCAAGCCACAATATTGAGCATGATCTTGGCCTGAACTCAGCGCACTGGAATATAGAACAATGGATCTGGTGTCCTGACTTAAATGCAAGTCTCTGGTGGCAATTGTTGTCGGTAAAAAACCTCTGACACTATTAGTAGATCAAAATGCAGGTTTATTTTCACAATTGTGGGAGAAGTGAGGCTCCTAACAGTGGACCCCCAGCCTTCTCATCGAACACAAGTAAGAACAGAGTTTATATATGTCCCGGGCCCCGCCCTCATTACATTGCAATTCTCTAAGAAGTTCATGGTGAGATTCTTGTTGTATTAGCAGTATCTTCCTCTGCATAGGTTGTTCGATCGCCAAGGCCACGATTGTTGGTCATTTATATCATTGAATCAACATCACAGGTTTTGCACAAACAAGTCAACTAATAGTCATAGAAGTTTGTATGATACTTTATATCAGGATAAGATGAATAACGTATGATGAATATATATATATATATATATATATATATATATAAATCTATGGTTATACAAAGACAGAAGGCATACATGTCAACTCCATCGTGTTAAACAAAGGTACATAAAAATGTTGACTGTTTAGCTTATTTCGAGCTGGGTTAATCACATTTCTTAATAACAAGAATAGCTGTTCCTCTTATCTGGCACAGACATAAAAAACACTGAACTCTGACAAAAACACGAACTCTGCAGTGTTCTCAACAAAATCACACAGTTCGGGTCTTAATGCTTAAGTGTGACAAAGTTAATTTACCCATTCCCGACTTCACTCCCCCCTTTTGGTCGGATGCCAGGTCCAAACATGGCACCTATGACCAACTCAGAACCACATGTTATCGGGGAATGGGCCTAGCTCCTTAGTCATGAGGTCTGCCCCCTCCGCCTGTACACTTGCGACTGTCATAATTTACGCTGTTACTGTTTTGCAACAGGCGTTCAATAATGCCATACAAACACAGCAAGTAATTACAATTACAATTAATACAATCAATCCATGCATCAGGTATGAACCCCACGACCCGAATCACTGCCCCAGCCAGCCCGGAGGGTTATAATCATGATATAGGTTCCCTTCTTCCTTTATTGCTTTTGCTACTTGTTTAATATGATCTGCTAAGCGAGTTATATTCTCCGAAAATCGGGATTCTACGTACAGCATTCGGAGCCAACTATGGCACATGTTCTACCTTGGGAGGCTAGCACATAATCGAGTGTCAATCAGTTCTGTAATGCCATAGTTCAAATAGCTACGACCTCTGCTGACATTTCAGAGATGGCCGTGCTCACTCCTCGAACCCATTCTTAGTTTTATTTGCAACTTTCTCTGGGGTTGAGGCCATCCGTATAAGTTCCTGTGCTGCCTTTGCCGTCCCAAAAATGGGTAGGCTATCATGAAGAATCGTTCTGTTTCACTAATGGCTCGCTTAGCCCTAAGCAGGTGTATCTCGCGGTGGTCCCATAAGTCAGTGTAATGGTGAATATAAGGCACCACATATGCCAAATAACACGATCCTGTCCAATTCCAGGGAAGCCATGGATAGGCATTGTTTCCACAGACAAAATAGGTCCCATTATATGCAGTTATCGCGCTTATATAAGCGGAGGAGAGGCGAACCGGGACGGTGGCTATGGGGCATTGGATTGTGACCGGTATCATGGCCTCAGCATCATCAGTGATATCAATCTGCTGTGTATGTTAGCTACGGCCAACAGGTATGGTTCCATTTCTTATCAGGCAGATAACTCCCCTTTGTTGATTTTTCACAATGAAGTAGGGTGAGGATCCTGATCTGTCGTCACTGGGCTGGTAATGCTTCTTAAAGGACGATAATGTGCACCCTCCGCCCCCTAGCCTTGAAACAAGATTACTGTTGCTGATACTCTGCATAGTGGTACCCGATGGGGTTTTGAATGTCAGTTGCCTTGTCCCTTTCTGGGTTCCATTCTGATTTAAAATCTATTCGATTACTTCTGGAGCTGATAAAGGGATAGGAAATCAGGGAATTCCTTCCTTTCTTCCGTGCATGGGAATGTGTGAACAGACCCAGCACTTGCTCAGATTCGATTATGATGCATACAGATAAGACATATATACAAAAGTGTTCATACAATGGACAGTCATCGTTACAGAGATGATCACTGTGCTTCATCCCGAACTCCTCATAATTCAATTTATATTCTCCCGCTATGGCTAACAGGGCCAGGGTCGTGAGACGCAGCATGAGAAGCATCTTATCACTTACTAATATCCCGCGCAACCGTTATACAATGTCCAAAGGCTATATCGCCCACGTGTGACACCGTGAATCCGCGAACCCGTTCAGCTTGCTTGGAGGTCAGTTGTTGTTTGTTTATATCTGCAATTGGAGTATGTCACATATTTTTCCAATTAATTTCAGCATATTCAACTGAATATATACAGGCACAGATATCTCCACTAATTATAACTTCATACGGCTCATTTCATTTTTGTACAAGCCCTGATTTGTTCGGTAATATCTTTACTAGGACATCCCACTGTTGGGACTGTCAGGGAGCATTTCAAGCTCTCTCTCTCTCTCTCCTTTCTCTAAAATAACCGTTATTTTGAAAGCAATGCTTAAAGAAAGGCATATTTACTTCAGATCAGTCGAGTTTATTCTGAATAAATAAACAGACCCTTCAGTTGGCTTGTTGCGAATCACACAACACTTTGCACTGGCTGCAGCCGGACATTCTATCAAAAGGCATCGCTTTTCTCATTTAAATCACATACCATACAACTCCGATCTTTGTATGATGTATTCTTACATTATATCTAATTTGATCATTTGTTTGTCCACATTTGAAAGTGCAATTTTTAAGCAGAAATGATCCTTCTATAGACAGGTTGTCTCATAAGGTAAACATCAGTGTTTCGTGGTCATAGATGCCAATTGTATGCTGCCATACACAGCTCTTTAGAAACACCGATAACCGAATAAGCCGTTTGTTGTGTGCAGTCGAATGCTGCAAGATTTTTGAGTCTGGCTGCAAAGCAGTCTCCAACTCTTTTTCTCTCTCTCGCTCTTAAGTAATCCGGTTTCACTTCCTGTCATGTTAATGTTAATTGTGCAAGCTATTACAAATTATGGCAAAGAATGGTTAGATGTTTGGAATAACTAGCCTTTTTTTCACAGACTTATGTTTTTATCAATGCACAATATATATTATATCAGGTATCTCAAAACCCTCTTAATTTAATTTTTAAATTAATCTGTTTCCATTTTTAATCTGAGCTCCAGATCAGAATTCCTTCATTTTCAGAACGATAACAAGCACAATACATATAACAATAACAAGAGTTACTTGATTAGAAATGTTTTGGTTTGCTTCCTCGCTGGCTCGGTTTTAAGCTTTGCAGTGTTCTTAGATTTGGAAAACCTTGACCAATAGATGGCACAATTCCAACGGCAGTATATAATTTTAACTAGTTACACTATCAGAACTCTCATCAATGTTAGATGATTTAAATGATGTAATTTGTTGCATGTTATCGGAACATCACACAAGTCTTGAATTTCATATCGGTAACTAACTGGCAACACAAGTTCCAATAATTCATGATGTTCAATGGTTGGCATCAAATGCAAATTAAAAATACTCAAGGACAACATCTTTATTTGTATTAACAACTGAGGTTTTAACTGATTTAATCTCCTGCTATAACTTGGGATAATCGGAACTACGATTCATTGATTTGATAGACTTTAAACTGACTCATAGACAGTATATTCACCTCATTCCTTTGTTCCTGCTTTTCTATTTTTCACAAAATAACTCATTTTTTTTAACTTCTCAACTACACTCTTATAATTTCAACTTCAAGACAAGGAAAGAGCACATAGTCCTTCTAAGTTTTAACCCCTTTCTCAACATTAAAACGATCAATAACAAAACATTCACGCAATCACGTTGTGAAGCACACAGATACACATGGAAGCTTCCGACATTTATTCAGACTTAACATCTTAAACTGGGATGGAAGTAAAACATTTAAGAATACAGACCGTTGATTAACAGTCGTTTTTATGCTGCTGCCTTCCAAGCTGTAATTCAACTCAAAACAGAAGTCAATTCAAGAAATCTTATCACTTTAATCTTTAACCGTTTGTAACAAATACTTCCCCAGCATTTTCTTATCTCATTTATTCCACTGAATTATTTCCCTCATCTCTAATTATATTGATTTGTCAATTTGGTATTATAGGCGGGCACTCCCTTTTAGCCCATCTGTCATTTAATACAGTTTCATGGTTGATCCATGTAACACATTTTAATTAGAATGCATTATGGCAATATAATAATTCCCAGTATGACACACGCACTCCCATTCTACCTTATGTAACTCCCTTCTCTGTTAAATTGTGACGAAATCTTAAAATTACTGCAAGTCTTATAACTCAGAGGAACATAAACAAGTGATTAATTGTCATTTCAAATACGCAGGAATAATTCTTTCTATTTATCTTTTCAACTTCAGTTCTATCAAAAATACATTTTCAAATTTAACAAAAGCCTGATCTAAATAATCCATTTATTTTATTACTTTTAAATTACCCTACTAAAATAATTATCTTTACACAGGCAGATGCAAGATCGAATCTACTGTGTGCTTAAATGGCTAACTCTCCTTACGACTCTTCAGATGTAATCTAATGCTATTATTCCCACATTCCCCAAATCTCTGTCCGACGCATTATCGTAAAATTTACTGGGGAACCGAATTTATTAAACTCGCATTGATCTGCTATACCCCATTCCACCACATGAGACTCTCGATCGCAATTACATCTTACATCTCTCTCCTCTCCCTCTCCCTCGAGTGAGAGAGAGAGATTCATAGCCTGCTTCTTTTCTTTTAACCTTTATTCCCCTTCTTAGTCTTATCACACTGCAAACTAAACAAGTTAGCCTGATTTGAGTCGTCCCTGAGTGTCATTAATATGGCAGGTAATACTTCTGTCCATCTGGTGAATTGATCAATTATTACCAAGCAGTAGGTTCTCCCGTGTGACTGTGGAAGAGGTCCTGTAATGTCAATTTGCAGGTGTTCCCAGGGACCTTTGGGGCGAGGCTGGTGCCCCATCTTGATTTTTACGGGTCTTCCAGGGTTATATTGTGCACAGGTTATGCACCGGTGACAATATCGGGCAATGTCCCATCCCATTCCTTTCCACTACCATTCCTTCCCTATACTGGTCATCATGGCATCCCTTCCCACATGCGACAGCCCATGATGTAGCTGCATCAATGTATGCTGGATACATTCCGGGGCTCGAACTTTATCATTTAATCTCCATCCCCCCTTTTACTAGCCTCTGTATTGGTTCGGCTAGCCTTGCGAATTCTGGTATAAAGTTGCGGCTGTAATTAAACAACCCCAAAACCTTCCCTACCCCTCGGACGGTTACTGGTCTTGGCATTTGCTGTACGATTGTTTTCCTGTCCAATGGCATTTCGTTGGTCCCCTGGGATATCAGGTGTCCCAAATATAACACCTGCGCTTTCCCTATTTGGGCCTTCCAGGGGCTTGCCTTTAGTCCCTGTTCTTCAAAGTGTTTCAGGACTGAGTATAGTGCTGTCTGGTGATTATCTACACTGGGTCAATTCCACCACTCCTGTTCATTCGTATCGGGATTTTGGAACAACATTGGCAAGCCAGATACCTCTTTATCTTTCCTTTGATTCTCACATTCACTGATCCCTCTTCTTAATTGTTTTATTGTGGTAATTCTGCTCCAAGAAGTGGGAGCATTCCCTAATATTCTCTGAATCTTTGTTTTACACTGGGTGACGGGTTTATAATTTTGCTTTTGGCCGCGCACCAGTTCCCCTCCGGGTTACTGGTGCTGGGTTGTATTCTAGCACTTCCCACTCCTCTGGAGGAGCGGGTGGTCCCTATGTGGACTCATTAGGAGTTAGAGGAACAGTTTCCCCTCGCTATTGTTTTTCTTCGAATACTTGGTTTCGTTTCTCCAACTCTCTTATTCTGAATTCTAGTTCTCTAATCTTTTCTTTATCTTGCTCAATTAGTCCAGCTTACTGATGCATTAACAATACTCCTAACTTCTTTGCCTCCCTTCTCTTGTCTTTATATATCCACGTGTTCTGCTACTCTAAGGTCTGAGACGTATCCCAGCCATCCTTTTGCATCCTCTTTATGAATGTTTTTTTCTTTGATAAGTACACGTCAATGAGAGGACCTGGAGATCCCCTCATCCTTCATTATCTGCCATTTTGCAGACTTCACTACACCCCTTTGGAGCCCTACAGTGCCTGACAAAGTGACCCAGTTTCCAACAATTATGGCACGCACCCTTTGGTTTAGCTCCTCCACTGTTTGCACTAACATTTTCCTGTTTTATTTGTAGGTATGGTTTCTCATCTGGTCCATCTCTAATTCCAGATGCCCATTCCACTAACTCAACATAAGTCTGGGTATTGAGAACTCCCATTTTAAGGATTTTTTGGTGAGCTGGCGACAGCCCGTCTTTAAATGCTTGTTAAAAAGTCTCTATCTGTTAGGGCAGTTTCGGGTACTCCCCAATATTCTTGGTATATTCTAAAGAGTCGCTCCCCAAATTCATAGGCTCTTTCATCCCTTTGTTTTTTAACATTTTAATTTTTTCTTTGACATCAGCCCATTTCTTACCCGAGACTGAAACCTGTTCAATTTATCCGGCCAATTGATGAACTAAGAGAACTCCAATTTTCTTACTTTTGTTTTTCTTTTCCTTTTCCAACCACTTTCGTTGTTGGTCTAGTGGGTGGTCTGAATCTCATTCCCCTTTTATCATCTGTTTTATGAGTCTGTCCCTCTTAATCATAAATTCATTTATTAGGGACCCAGGGGGTCCCCACTCTCTTTGTCCCGCCATAACACTGATAAGTTTATACTCACCACCTGGAATGACTTATTCTCCTTTCTCGCTCTCCCCCTCCCAGGTCGCTCTTATCAGAGTCTGGTGATACCTGTAAGGGGTGATCAGATCCCTCCGTACCACCGCTTATACTATATATTTGTTTAAGCTGGCTTCTCCTCAGAAGGCTTTTCCTTCTAACTCTTATACATGAAGGCTTTTCCTTCAAACTCCGGCGATCACTCAGACAGTCTCTATCTCACTCACGTCTGAACAATACACACTATTATCACAGATGATTACCCACTGCATTTTGACCCACTCTATTTAAAGTTTGATAATCTATTCCGGTGTCCCGGTCGTGGCCAGCCAACCGGACCGTAAACAGTTTATCCCAGACGAGCCCCCAATTGTTGTAGGTAAAAAACCTCTGACACTATTAGTAGATCAAAATGCAGGTTTATTTTCACAATTGCGGGAAAAGTGAGGTTCCTAACAGTGGACCCCCAGTCTTCTCATCGAACACAAGTAAGAACAGAGTTTATATATGTCCCGGGCCCCGCCCTCATTACATTGCAATTCTCTCAGAAACCTGTCATTGTTCATGGTGAGATTCTTGTTGTATTGGCAGTATCTTCCTCTGCGTAGTTTGTTCGATCTCCAAGGCCACGATTGTTCATCATTTATATCATTGAAACAACATCACAGGTTTTGCACAAACAAGTTAACTAATATACATACCAGTTTGTATAATAATTTATATCAGGATAAGATGAATAACGTATGATGCATACATATATATATATATATATATATATATATATATATATATATATATATATATATATATATATATATATATATATGAATCTTTGGTTATACAAAGACAGAAGGCATACAAGTCAACTCCGTCGTGTTAAGCAAAGGTACATAAAAATGGAGACTGTTTAGCTTATTTCGAGCTGGGTTAATCACATTTCTTAATAGCAAGAATAGCTGTTCCTCTTATCTGGCACAGACATGAAAAACACCGAACTCTGACAAAAGCATGAACTCTGCAGTGTTGTCAACAAAATCACAGAGTTCGGGTCTTAATGCTTAAGTGTGACAAAGTTCATTTACCCATTCCCGACTTCACACTGAACAACCATAAGTTTAAGAGTCTGTGCAACTCTGGCCAGCCAGGACTATCAACGGGATTTCCTTGGAAAGAAACCGCATTCAAACTTAGTACTGGAGGATGTCTGAAGTGACATGACCTGGGGAGCAAGGCTTCTTCCAGAAACCCAGTAAGTAACTGATGAAGCTGGAGATAACATTTGTTTCAAGCGTAAATGCATTCACAGAATGATTATATTGTATATCATCATTGGCAGGGTTCGTCAGTCCCTCACAATAAATAAGATGCATGTCACGCTTCATGAGTTGTGTGTCCTCAGTTGACCCAGTAAGCAATAATAGATTCACAGTTCATCGAGCCAAGAGTTTCTCTGGGTAACGGGAATTCCATTGTTCGGGTTCTGATCTTTCTCTTACCGCTTTATTTGCTTCTCCACAGCCGGTGTTCCACGCTCAATCTCCGACTGTGTTGCAGGTTGTTTGATGAGACGCTAACCCACAGAAAGATCAGCATCGTGTTCCTCACACCCACCAAAGTTTAGTTCTCCCCTGTTCAATGACGCAGTAAGGTATTACACCAAATGGTTTTTTGTCTGCGCTCCTTGCAATCAAGTGTCATCCTCGAGCTACTAAAAGAACTTTAGCTTGGAAGCTGATCATATGGTGCGTGGATGGATTTTATAGACCAGCAGAGCTCATTTCACATGATCAAGCTTTGCTTCTTGGGCAATTATTTTCAGTGAGCATAGTGGAGGTCATTTGCGTGCTTTCTCAATTTGTCGTGGATTATCAGGCAAACACATAGCTTGTGGGTATCCTCCTCCAGCACAGTGGACTGTATGTGATCAGTAAAACAATCTCAGTCTGATATGGAAATGTGGTGAACATAATATAGTTCTTGGTCTTGTACAATCTAGTGGACTTTTATCCCGTCATATGGGAAGAAGCAGTATCAGCTCCTGACATCTGCAATGATAAAATTAATTAATTTTTCAAGACCGCTGATTCTCCACTGTTCCCTCCGAAACCACCATCCTGCTGCCAGTCTGGAACTATCCCCGATCACAGTACCTATCAATAATCCCATTTAAGGAAGGTAAGAAAACGTTGTTGTGGAATGCTGAGAAGATCTCCGAATGGCCTTTATTGAACAGTCATATGCCTTTGAATCAATCGATTGATATTCTCCAAAGATTGGGTGTCATTTCCTCGTTGTTTTGAATAACAATCACTGATATAATGTTGGAGAAAAGACGGCCATTTTTCACACAGCAAGTTGCCAGAAACATAAATCCGCTAAAGACCAGCAGATGTGTTTTGTTGTGATGTTTTTGGAGGGAAAATTAGTGACCAACGACACTAGGCAGAACACCCCTGCACTTCTCAACAGGGATTTGGTATCATTCACATCGAGCATGCAACTGAGACTTTGGTTAATTTCATACCAAAAACAAAGTCTGGACAGTGTCCCTCTTACTTTGAAAATACAAAGACGTAAAAGATCATTTAGATCAATCGGTTCGAAATTCATTGGATGACACAAGGTGACGCCCGTGATGAAAACGGGAACTCACTGTTCACGAAAAATAATGTAATCGCAAATTGCCTCAGCTGCTCCTTATGTTTGCTGTTCTGCTGTCAACGATATCAGAAATAATTGCACGATGTTTGATGACTCATAAACCGTCGACTTTAATGTTAAACATGATGTAATGAATCAATTATTTCTGTAATCACAGAATCTGGGAAGCGCAGTGAATGGGGTCTACTTGGCCTTCCGTGGCTGTGTTTTTCTTGGAAGCTCATCTCAAAGACTCTTGTTCCATAGCGATGTCAATCTTCGCTGCTGGTTTTTCTCTTGTTACCTTTTCAAACAGCCCATTGAATCGTCAAGTCGTCAGGCGATTCGTTTATCTTAATAAACACTCTGCATGTAGTCTCTACCACCCATTTGTCTGTTTACAAATGGCTATAAAGTTTGTTACTGCTCCGTGTTCCAATGAAAATACATTAACCTTAGGCTCTCAAAACACAATGTTTGTTTGGAGAGAAATTTACATTTTTCACCTTCAACTTCTCCTACCTGAAAATAATGATTCCACCTTCTCATGTCAGTGAAATCATTCATCTCAGACGATATTGGAATGAAATCACATTGTACTTCATGCATGGCCCGTAGATCGTTTTCAGATGTCACATAATTCAACATTAATCCTCAGCGGAGGACTCAATAATGATAGACAAAACTTTTGCAGTCGCTCCATTGATTCAGAAAGCCAAGCATTGCTGCAGAATGTGAGATGCAATCGACGTTCTTTTTTAAATTTCCCGCACCATGACATTTATAGAAGGGAAAAATCAACAAAGGGAACAGCAATTTATACTGCATGAGAGGAGAGTGCTGCTTGCTGGCCTTCTGGACTTTGATTGCTGATATTCTGTATTCGAACACAGATTTTCCAGGACACGGATATGAATTCTTCGAAAAATCAACAGCAGGTGAATGCCTATCCCTACGATGCAGCAATATCATGCCTCATATTCACCACATACAGGATGCTGTCATTAAGTCAAAACAGGTCTTCTGCCTATGACATAGAAACATAGAAGGTAGGAGCAGGATGAGACCATTTGGCCCTGCGATCTACCCCACCATTCATTTCGATCATTGCTGGACGTCCAACTCAAAAGCCTAATCCGGCTTTTTCCTGTTAACGTTTGATCCCATTTGCCCCAAGTGCTGCATCTAGCAGCCTCTTGAATACATTTAACTTTTTGGCATTAAATACTTCCTTTGGTAATGAATTCTACAGTCTCACCACTCTTTGGCTGAAGAATTGTCTCCTTACGTGCGTCCAAATTGGCCGACCCTGAATCCTCAGACTATGACACCTGGTTCTGGAATTCCCCACCATCGGAAACATCCTCCCTGCATTTAGTCTGTTTAGTGCTGTTAGAATTTTTATCAGTCTCTGTGAGGGCCCCCCGCTCCCCCCACCCCCCCCCCACCCACCCCCCATTCCTCCGAACTCCAGCGAAAACAATCCTCACCTCGTCAATCTCTTTTCATATATCAGTTGTGCCATCTCTGGAATCAGCTTGGTAAA
Organism: Mustelus asterias; assembly: GCF_964213995.1. NCBI lineage: Eukaryota > Metazoa > Chordata > Chondrichthyes > Carcharhiniformes > Triakidae > Mustelus > Mustelus asterias. Next base: position 143,370,113 of record NC_135805.1, read on the forward strand.
CTATGGCAGCACTCCCTCCAGAGCAAGAAGTTCCTTCCTCAGAAAGGAGATCAAAACTGCACACAATACATCAAATGTGGCGTCACCAAGGCCCTATATAATTGCAAAAGCACATCCTTGCTCCTGCACTTGAAACCTCTCGCAATGAAGGTCAACATGCCATTTATCTTCTTTACCGCCTGCTGAACCCGCATGCGTACCTTCAGTGACTGGTGCAGAAGAACACCAAGGTCCCGCTGCACATTTCCCGTTCCCATTACAACCATTCAGGTAGTAATCGGGTTTCTTGCTTTTGCTTCTGAAGTGAGTACCCTCACATGTATCCAAATTATACTGCAGCTGCAATTGATTTGCCCACTCACCAACCTGTACGTCATGCTGAATGATCTCTGCATCCTCGTCACAGTTCGCCCTCCGACCCAACTTGCTATCATATGCAAACTTTGAGATGGTATATTGTGTTCCCTCATCCAAATAATTCATACATATTGAATTGCCTGGGTCCCAGCACTGATCCCTGTGGAACCCCAATAGTTACTGCCTGCCATTTTGAAAATTTCCCCATTAATTCCTACCCTTTGTTTCCTCCTCGAACAACCAGCTTTCTATCCATCTCAATACACTTCGCCAATCCCACGTGCTTTGATCTTGCACGATAATCTCTTGTGTGGGAGTATGTCAAACCCTTAGACAATTATGCAAGGAGACATATGGATTTCAGTTCCGATGTGCGGTCAGAATGCATGTGGTAAGTTTCAATGAGTGGTGGATGGTATCAAAGTGCACATCATCAGATGTTTGCGGTAAGTTAAGCAGTGAATGCACCCAAACAACCCACGTCGACACAACTCAAATCAAAGGCCTGGTTTATCATGACAAACCTAACTTTCACAGGCGTTAGAAGCCAGGTTGAATACTTCAAGGTGTTCTAAGATGATCGCCTGACCAGCAACGTTTTCCGTTGAATTTGGCTCGGATGACCATGAGAAGTTTCCCTTCAGGTGTTTTTCAACTGACCCAGGAGGAGGTTTTATCAAAAACCAAGAGTAATTAAGAGTATTGTTGACATGTATAATAAGAACTTTTAACAATTACGAACAAGAAACACAGCACCCACGATAATGTCTAACTCTTAATCAAATATCTCCAATGTGTTCCAACCAAAGCTGACCTCCAATACAAAAAAACCCTCCAAATAAACACAATGCAGCATAGCTTAATGCATACTTATTACAGGAATCCTGCCTCCTGCGTTGAAAAATGACAATCCATTTTGATGATACTCAGAAGAGTTAGTAGTAAAATCCACTTCTAATTTAAGGCAGAACCAAACAAAGAGAAGAAAAAAGAGAGATAGAGATTGCTTCTCATAATTGCCGCTAAACTGCTTCCCAAAACGAAAGTAGAAGCTCAAAGGGGAAAAAAAGTCAATCAACTGACTGTCACAAATTAAACTCAAAGCTCTTTCAGCTGACAGCCACAGCTTCAGTGCACCCCCCGCCAACCGCCCCCGCCGCCCTCCCCCCCCCCCCCCACAACCCCCATGACATCACTGAAGCTGTGAGCTGCATGATTTTTAAGACCTTCATTCAAGGTAAACCCACATGACATAGGTCACTGAGTTAAAATGCATTATGCACCGACTCACCATTTCACAATATTTTATCTTCAAATCAATTAATATCAATCAACAGTTTCGGTAAATTTCCTACATGTTCAGATCTGAATATGTTGAAAGGATTCCATTTATATAGAATCATACAGTGCAGAAGTGGCTCTGCCGCACATTGTTTGCCCACTGCGATGCGAGAAACATCTGATCTCTCACTGAACTAGGCAAAGTTCATTTTCGTTTATCATAGAGGTGATGTGCATTTTCGAGTGGTTTTCTAGAAACACATGGTTTCTAGTTGAAATAACAACCCACTAAATCATAATTTTTCTGTGTCTATAACATGAAGCAGAATTCCTTCGTGAACACTCGCTAGTTAGACAAAAAACGCTATTCGCTCTCATCATTCACTGTCAGACCTGTTGATGTTTTCCAGCAGTTTCTGTTTTTGATCTCCACTATATGTATCAGACATAATTTTCCGTACAAGTGCTCTTGCTTTTTTTTCAACAACATCATACGTATTTTTTTATATTCCTGGAGTATGTCCAATAAAAATTCCTCACGTGGGAAATTGTACTGACTGTTCCGAATCATAGAATCATGCAACAACAACAACAAAGAACAACAAAGAACAATACAGCACAGGAACAGGCACTTCGGCCCTCCAAGCCCGCGCCGCTCCCCGGTCCAGGATTGAATCCTGAATCCAGGATCCCCGCCCAATTTTCCAGCCTATCTACATCCTATCCACCGAGCTGTCCCTCACAGCTACGATGCTTTGTTCATTACAACCTATTAACTCACCCCCACCCCCCCATTCCAGACCATATGATCTCCAGGGAGAGGCGAAAACCCAGAGTGAAAAACCCCAGGGCCAATATGGGGAAAAAAATCTGGGAAATTCCTCTCCGACCCCCTGAGGCGATCGAAACGAGTCCAGGAGATCACAATGGCCCCGATCGGAAAATGCTTCCCAACCCTAGTCATTTCCACTTCCACGAACACCATATGAATTCCCTGCCCCCGAGACAGTTCCCAACTATCCGCAGTCTCGCTCTGTACTGGCACCAGCAAGATGATCATAGAATGAAGCCTTGAAAGGAGAAACAAGGAACAATTAGCACGCGCCGCTCCCTGGTCCAAACTAGACCACTCTTTTGTATCCCTCCATTCCCACTCCGTTCATATAGCTGTCTAGATAAGTCTTAAACGTTCGCAGTGTTTCCGCCTCCACCACCTTGCCCGGCAACACATTCCAGGCCCCCACGACCCTCTGTGTGAAATATGTCCTTCTGATATCTGTGTTAAACCTCCCCCCCTTCACTTTGAACCTATGACCCCTCGTGAACGTCACCACCGACCCGGGGAAAAGCTTCCCCCCGTTCACCCTATCTATGCCTTTCATAATTTTATACACCTCTATTAAGTCTCCCCTCATCCTCCGTCTTTCCAAGGAGAACAACCCCAGGTTCCCCAATCTCTCCTCATAACCAAGCCCCTCCATACCAGGCAACATCCTGGTAAACCTCCTCTGTACTCTCTCCAAAGCCTCTACGTCCTTCTGGTAGTGTGGTGACCAGAACTGGACGCAGTATTCCAAATGCGGCCGAACCAACGTTCTATACATCTGCAACATCAGACCCCAACTCTGATACTCTATGCCCCGTCCTATAAAGGCAAGCATGCCATATGCCTTCTTCACCACCGTCTCGACCTGTGACGTCACCTTCAAAGATCTGTGGACTTGCACACCCAGGTCCCTCTGCGTCTCTACACCCTTTATGGTTCTTCCATTTATCGTGTAGCTCCTCCCTACATTATTCCCACCAAAATGCATCACTTTGCATTTATCAGGATTGAACTCCATCTGCCATTTCCTTGCCCAAATTTCCAGCCTATCTATATCCATCTGTAGCCTCTGACAGTGTTCCTCACTATCTGCAAGTCCTGCCAGTTTTGTGTCGTCCGCAAACTTACTGATCACCCCAGTTACTCCTTCTTCCAGATCATTTATATAAATCACAAACAGCAGAGGTCCCAATACAGAGCCCTGCGGTACACCACTAGTCACAGGCCTCCAGCCGGAAAAAACCCTTCCACTACCACCCTCTGTCTTCTATGACCAAGCCAGTTCTCCACCCATCTAGCCACCTCCCCCTTTATCCCATGGGATCCAACCTTTTTCACTAGCCTACCATGAGGGACTTTGTCAAACGCTTTACTAAAGTCCATATAGACAACATCCACGGCCCTTCCTTCGTCAACCATTTTGGTCACTTCTTCAAAAAACACCACCAGGTTAGTGAGGCATGACCTCCCTCTCACAAAACCATGTTGACTATCGTTAATGAGTTTATTCCTTTCTAAATGCGCATACATCCTATCTCTAAGAATCTTCTCCAACAACTTCCCCACCACGGACGTCAAGCTCACCGGCCTATAATTACCCGGGTTATCCTTCCTACCCTTCTTAAATAACGGGACCACATTGGCTATCCTCCAATCCTCTGGGACCTCACCTGTGTCCAGTGACGAGACAAAGATTTGCGTCAGAGGCCCAACGATTTCATCTCTCGTCTCCCTGAGCAGCCTTGGATAGATTCCATCAGGCCCTGGGGATTTGTCAGTCTTTATATTCTCTAACAAACCTAACACTTCCTCCTTTGTAATGGAGATTTTCTCCAACGGTTCAACAATCCCCTCCGAGACACTCCCAGTCGACACATCCCTCTCCTTTGTGAATACCGACGCAAAGTATTCATTTAGGATCTCCCCTACTTCTTTGGGCTCCAAGCATAAGTCCCCACTTTTGTCCCTGAGAGGTCCGATTTTTTCCCTAACAACCCTTTTGTTCCTAACGTATGAATAAAATGCCTTGGGATTCTCCTTAATCCTGTCTGCCAAGAACATTTCGTGACCCCTTTTTGCTCTTCTAATTCCCCGTTTGAGTATTTTCCGACTTTCATTGTACTCCTCCAGAGCTCCCTCCATTTTTAGCTGCCTGGACCTAACATACGCCTCTCTTTTCCTTTTGACCAGTCCCTCAATTTCCCTGGTTATCCACGGTTCTCTAATCCTACCCTTCCTATCCTTCTTTTTTACAGGCACATGCTTGTCCTGTAGCCCTAACAACCGTTCCTTAAAAGACTGCCACATACCAGATGTGGATTTACCCTCAAACAGCCTCTCCCAATCAAGAGCTGCCAATTTCTGCCTGATCCCACTAAAGTTAGCCTTCCCCCAATCCAACACCTTACCCTTGGGACACCGCTCATCCTTTTCCATCACTATCCTAAAGCTAACAGAATTGTGGTCACTATTTGCCACATGTTCCCCAACCAAAACTTTGAAGACCTGACCGGGCTCATTCCCCAGTACCAGGTCCAGTATAGCCCCCTCTCTAGTTGGGCTGTCCACATATTGTTCCAACGAACCCTCCTGTACACATTTTACAAATTCCTCCCCATCCAGAGTCCCTGCCCTCAGCGATTTCCAGTCTATACCAGGGAAATTGAAGTCTCCCACGACAACAACCCTATATTTCCTGCACCTATCCAGTATCTCCTGACATATCCATTCTTCCACTTCCCTTGGGCTGTTGGGCGGCCTGTAGTACACCCCCAACGTAGTGACTGCGCCTTTCCTGTTTCTAAGCTCCACCCAGAGTGACTCGCTACACGACTCCTCCGAATTGTCCTCCCTCTGCACCGCTGTAATATGCTCTCCAACCAATACCGCTACTCCCCCACCTCTTTTGGCCCCTCCTCTGTCTCGCCTAAAACACTTGTACCCTGGAATATTCAGCTGCCAGTCCTGTCCCTCTTTCAACCAAGTCTCTGTCACCGCAACCACATCCAAATTCCTCGTGCGCATTAAGGCCCCAAGTTCGTCTGTTTTACCTGCTACGCTCCTTGCATTGAAGTATAAGCACTCCAGACCCCCAGGCTCAGTGAGGTCGTCCTCCCCCAGAGTGCTCTTCTTCTTTGCCAGCCTTGTCCCAGCCCCAAGCTCGTCCCCAGCCACCACACTTATAGACCTAATAGTTTGATCCCCACCCCCCTGCCATACTAGTTTAAACCCCCCCGAACTGCACTAGCAAAGCTCCCAGCCAGGATATTTGTGCCCTTCCAACTTAGTTGTGACCCCTCCCTCTTGTACAGGTGCCATCCTCTCCTGAAAACCTCCCATGCAGTTACATAATCTACAGTGTAGATGGCGGCGACGTGGGCCATCAAGAATGCACCGACAACAGTCTCTCCCAGTTCCCACCCCCTTAACCCCACATATTTGCCTTCCTAATCTCCCTGACACGGAGGGACAATTTATCATGGCCAAACAATTTAACCCACACATCTTTGAATTTGAGCTCAAGAGTTAATCCGTCTCCACTTTTCTGATAAGAATGGAACGATCATAACCAATCAGTCCTCTCAGGTCACTCCCGAAACGAAGTAGGATTGAAAGATACTGATTAATGTCGCCGCAATTTCCACCGTTCTCCCTCATTTACACTCATTCCTCCCATCCTCAATGATTGTGGTATAAACACATTGAGGTGCTCAACAAACCTGTTTTTTCAGCGACTGGATTAAGTGCCTGTCCCCAGTGGATCTGAACGACGTCACTGCAGAGCTTTCATCTGCTATTAATAGGAAATTCATTTAAATTAGTTCCATACGGTGTCAGCGTGAGCGTTAACCCTGACAGTAACAGCGATCAGCCACTGCAGAGTGAGGGAGGGAAGAGATCAAAGGCTGAGAAGAACAGATTGGAAATTTCCAACAATGGATCTAAATCTAAGAGCAAACGATTTGAACTTCCCCACAAAGGAACAGAATTTAAAAACAATGGACTGGAATGGCAAAACACTGGACAGGATGTTATCCTTTACGTTTTACCTTCTTTCACAAGATTGGCTACCATCTGCAGTTCGGATCCGATACATTCTTTGGATTATTCAGGCAGGTTACTATCCTGGTTTAGCTATTCTTGGTGTCCCTGGTAAGTTCTCTATCGAGTACAGTACTCCAAGAACTAAGTTCAGTCGAGTACTGATCCTGCAATTTAAATTGTGAAGAATTAAGCCACTGCCTTCGGTTAGTGTCACTGAAGCTAGTTTATCTCCTTTGGACCCAGTCCGCTCTGACTAATATTGGTACCTGCTTGAAAATTCCAAATTAGAATTGACCCTGAGCTGATTTCCCAAAATCTATTCTATCCCTCACCATTCTCAATCATACCATTGACCACTTGTGTAACATCAATTACCTCCTCTTGGCCTCAGCCATGTTATTTCAATGTTGCCCAGGCCATATCCTTGCATTCACCTGCCTTCATAATCTACTGCATATCTAAATCTCTGCTGCTAAAATCCAAACTTAAAATGAATCCCGTTCACCCATCATCATTGTGCGAAACGTCCCAAATTGTGTCCCATCTGGAAACATCTCAATTTCAATATACTCATTCTTGTTTCCACACACCTCTTTGAAATCACCATTCCTTCAATCAGACTCCGTTCTCTTCCTCACATTATCCCACAATTTAGTTCCCTATTAATACAAATCCAATTTATTCCGAGAAATATAGGGAAGGCGCAGTGAATGGAATTTTGGTGGGTGTGTTTTGAGCTGCTATACACATTCTGATGGGGCAAATCATTAGATCACAAAATGCTGGGCGAGATAGTGGTACTGTAGTTACAATGCACCTCGGATTGTAACATGACTTGCAAATGTAACAGAGCCTGCAGTGAGCTCGTCCCTCTGTAAAGAGAGTTGTGGCAATGGGAAGTGAGTTGCTCAGCCCTATCGAACCCGGGATTTTCAGGGACAGTTTACCAACTTACAACTAATCCAGGAGCAGAGTGTGAGGCGACTCGGATTCAACAAACAGTAGGTTACAGAGCTGCGTCACCTTTTTCAACAGGACCTATAGGGGGTGGGGCGGCACTGTGGCGCAGTGATTAGCACAGCTGCCTAACCGTACTAGGGACACAGGTTTTATTTCCCAGCTTATGTAACTGTTCGTACCGAGTCTGCACGTTCTCCCCATGTCTATGTGGGTTCCCGTTGGGTGCTCCGGCTTCTCCCACAGTCCAGAAGTCGTGCTGGTTAGGTGCAGTGGCCATTCTAAATTCTCCCGCAGTGGACTCCTCCAGGCTCCAGAGTGAGGCGACTGGGGGATTTTCACAGTAGCTTCATTGTAGTTATAATGTAAGCCAACATGTGACACTGATGAATACATTTAAACTTAACCTTAGCTACCTCGAACATCTCACCAGGCTGAGGAGTGCTCTACAAACTGCCGTCAAAGTTACATATTCCGTGAGCTCTATGGATCCTGGCATTTGCAGGCAGGTGTTGCTGGCATGTTCTTTATCTTTGTTCAGGTTTTCCCTCCCTGTGTGAACTAGTTGATCGGGCTATCGACACTGGGTGTTTGAGTGATGATCATCCAGTAGTTAATTAGTGGCTAGCGTGGATAAATGGAAACTAGTGGTGAGGCTGGTTTTAATGGAATGTGCTTGGAATGATGAGGAGTGTTAGAGTTAGAGTTAGAGTTAGAGGAGTGATGAGAACCTGTTAGAGTTGGTTGAAGAGATAACAAATAGGTTAGACCAAGGAGAGCCAATGGATGTTATCTATCTTGACTTCCAAAAGGCCTTTGACAAGGTGCCTCACGGGAGAATGCTGAGTAAAATAAGGGCCCATGGTATTCGAGGCAAGGTACTAACATGGATTGACGATTGGCTGTCAGACAGAAGGCAGAGAGTTGGGATAGAAGGTTCTTTCTCAGAATGGCAACCGGTGACAAGTGGTGTCCCGCAGGGTTCAGTGTTGGGGCCACAGCAGTTCTCTTTATATATTAACGATCTAGATGACGGGACTGGGGGCATTCTGGCCAAGTTTGCCGATGATACAAAGATAGGTGGAGGGGCAGGTAGTATTGAGGAGGTGGGGAGGCTGCAGAAAGATTTAGACAGTTTAGGAGAGTGGTCCAAGAAGTGGCTGATGAAATTCAACGTGGGCAAGTGCGAGGTCGTGCACTTTGGAAAAAAGAATAGAGGCATGGACTATTTTCTAAACGGTGACAAAATTCATCATGCTAAAGTGCAAAGGGACTTGGGAGTCCTCGTCCAGGATTCTCTAAAGGTAAACTTGCAGGTTGACTCCGTAATTAAGAAAGCAAATGTAATGTTGTCATTTATCTCAAGAGGCTTGGAATACAAAAGCAGGGATGTACTTCTGAGGCTTTATAAAGCACTGGTTAGGCCCCATTTGGAGTACTGTGAGCAATTTTGGGCCCCACACCTCAGGAAGGACATACTGGCACTGGAGCGGGTCCAGCGGAGATTCACACGGATGATCCCAGGAATGGTAGGCCTGACATACGATGAACGTCTGAGGATCGTGGGATTATACTCATTGGAGTTTAGGAGGTTGAGGGGAGATCTGATAGAAACTTACAAGATAATGAACGGCTTAGATAGGATGGACGTAGGGAAGTTGTTTCCATTAACAGGGGAGACTAGGACGCGGGGGCACAGCCTTAGAATAAAAGGGAGTCACTTTAGAACAGAGATGAGGAGAAATTTCTTCAGCCAGAGAGTGGTGGGTCTGTGGAATTCATTGCCACAGAGGGCTGTGGAGGCCGAGACGTTGAGCGTCTTCAAGACAGAAATTGATAAATTCTTGATTTCTCGAGGAATTAAGGGCTATGGGGAGAGAGCGGGTAAATGGAGTTGAAATCAACCATGATTGAATGGTGGAGTGGACTCGATGGGCCGAATGGCCTTACTTCCGCTCCTATGTCTTATGGTCTCATGGTCTTATGGAGTGTGTGAATGTTATGCGTGATTCTGGGGCGTTTGGTCAGCTAATGGGTGAATCCCATATGTCGGGATGCAGCACGTTGTTTCAATAGGTATGGAAACAGATGAGTTATTAATCGTGATCACTCCAGACGGAATTTGGCACACTGCTTTCTTTTGCTCCCTTTCTATTTTCCTCAGCCTCTTTCAGTCTGTATGAGACACAAATCAAGAGTCACCCCTTCTCACCCCTTGTTCATCAGTTCATCACGCACGCTATCCCTCACAATGACAGAGGCAGACTTGCCTCTGTAACTCTGAACCTGTACAGCCTCAAGCTAGAGATTGAACTGAAGAGGATCATTACGTGGGTGCTGCATTTTTATAAGAGTCACGTGATTGCATTTCCTTCATTGAACGAAGTATTCAAGATGGTTCGAATTTTTGAGAGGCCATCTGGCCCCTCGAGTCTGCACCGACTCTCTGAAATGCTCCCCTGGCCTTCTACACATGTCCCCACAAATCTATTCTACTAGACTACACATCATTGAATATTAAAAGTTAATTTAGAATGGGCGATCATCCTAACATACACATCTTTAGGCTCTGGAGTGAAACTGGAGCACTTGGATGAAATCCACGCAGTCACAGCGAGAACATCCAAACTTCACAAAGAAAGTCACCCAAGGTTGGATTGAACCCTGGTCCCTGGAATGTGAGGCAGCAATGCTAACCGCTGTTCCACCATGCCACCGTTACTCTTCCAATATCTGTGTCAATTTTCTTTGTACTCAAAAAACCCTCACATTCATGTCGACATGATAACTGTACATCCATTTCATTCATCTTTACAGTGGCCCATATGCTCTGCATTCTGTTTGTTAAATTGCCCTTCCAGTCATTATTCACAGACCAAAATGTTTGTTCTTCCAGTACCAAATCATAGAAATCATAGAAACCCTACAGTGCAGAAGGAGGCCCTTCGGCCCATCGAGTCTGCACCGACCACAATCCCACCCAGGCCCTACCCCCACATATTTACCCACTAATCCCTCTAACCTACGCAACTCAGGACTCTAAGGGGCAACTTTTAACCTGGCCAATCAACCTAACCCGCACATCTTTGGACTGTGGGAGGAAACCGGAGCACCCGGAGGAAACCCACGCAGACACGAAGAGAATGTGCAAACTCCACACAGACAGCGACCCGAGCCGGGAATCGAACCCGGGACCCTGGAGCTGTGAAGCAGCAGTGCTAACCACTCTGCTACCGTGCCGCCCCTTTCATCTTTCAGAAAATCTTTCAGAAAAAATCTTTCAGAAATCTTTCAGAAAAGTCAAGATTTACAGTAGTACATTGGAAAATCGCAAGAATCCACGATGAGCGGAGTACAGTTTTCCTCAATCTGATGCATAATATCATTGTCTTATTTCCTTCCTCACAGTTAACCTCCTCACAATTTTAATCCTGTTTCGCAACGGATGTGGTCTTTCTAAATGTGTCACTCGTTATCTGGTAGCAATGGCAATGGCAGATCTATTGGTCATTATCTTTGACATGATATTGAGGCAAATACCCATTGTTTATTCGGAGAAGTTCCGTTTTCTGAAGTCCATCGACGTGTGCAATATCCATGCTGTCCTGCTTTTTACAATGACGGACTGCTCTGTCTGGTTCACTGTCACTTTCACCTTTGATCGTTTTGTGGCCATTTGCTGGCAGAAGCTGAAAAGTAAATACTGCAGCGAGAAAACAGCGACTGTGGTTCTGGGAACAGTCACTGCGTTGAGTTGTTTAAAGAATATGTTCTGGTATTTTATGTTAACAGGGCGGTACGTATTGATGAATGACCCCTGGTTTTGTGGTTACACATGGGATGTTACGGAATCTCCTGTCTGGACAACAGTTGAGTTTCTCCATCACATTCTTACCCCGTGTGTTCCATTTGTCCTGATACTGCTGCTCAATGTTTTCACTGTCAGACATATCTTAGTGAGCAGCAAAGCTCGCAAGAGACTCCAGACTCAGAACAATGACGAGAGCTCCAGAGACACAGAGATGGAGAGTCGGAGGAGATCCATCATTTTGCTGTTTTTTATATCGGCCAATTTTATCCTGTTATGGTCATTGTTAATGCTTTATTCCATATGGAGTCGCATGTATTATATGGGGTACAGGTCGATATATTTAGATTATTTTGTGATGGAATTGGGCTTCATGATGCAACTGCTGAGTTGCTGCACAAACACCGGTATTTATGTTGTGACACAATCTAAGTTCAGAGAACAGTTGAAGAATCTGCTGAAATGTCCCTTTACTCGAATTTGACGTTTTGTTCAATGATGGGAAACAGTATCAAACTCCACTTCCAAAAATTTTCAATATTAATTAGAACACTCCATTGTGAAAAAGTGGGGATTGTGCTTCAATGGGAATAGAGTGCAAACTATTACTATGATATGGGAGTGACACATCTAACAGTCGGAGCAGATCATTGAGATTGGAAAATATAACATAAGTTGCACTGATTGGAAGGCGGGTCATCCCACCACCACCCACCCACCACCCCCTCCCACCAACACGCCGCCCCCCCCCCCACACCGCAAATGTCCCTTACCTTGCCTCAATCAAGCCAAAATGATTAGCCAGCACCACTATCCAAACTCTCGCTGTCTCGCAAAATTTCTACAGCTGATTTGAATCCTGAGCCTCGGTTACAATAGAGCAACCAGAAACTAGAACAATATTGAATGAAGAAAATGAGTTCGCTGTCAGGAACGGAGGTCAAGAATGAGGTCATGGAGATGGAGTGAGTCTAGAGAGGCCTGACGTGCAGGCACAGTCATCATGTTCCCACCAACCTGCTCGAGGGCAACGATCAATATAGTGGGCGACATTTCCACAGCATGATTAGGGGAGAAATTCAATGGTCAATTACACCTGAATACTTGTGACCTGAAGCGAAAGTGCCTGAATGGAAATTAAAGTGAGAAATGAAGGGAATGTTTGCACAACAATTGTCATTTTTCCATATAAATAATTATAATATGTTACACAATCCCAATACAATGCTCTGCTGCATTCTGCATTTGTATTGAAGGTCACGGATCTTATGTTGTAAGTTGAAAGATCTGCACCATGTTTCTGAGATTCAAAAAGTTCGTGATGGGCCACTCATATTGAATTCCTCATGGATCACGTTTTGCCATGGTGATTTTGATCTTATTTCCATTACAAATTCGTTTTGTGTTTTGAGGTAATTGGATAGTTGCACTGCTGTAAGTTTTAGAAGAGCACATTGATGACTTCAGTTTGGTTTAATTTGGTTGTGAAAAGTGTATCAAAATCCGGAATTAATGTAGTTTTTAAGATCACCCCCGGATTTTTCGATTATGACAGAGATTTTAAAATGAGATTAAGATTTTAGCTAATACTTAGACAATACCAGATTTTTCAAAAAAAAAGTAATCAAGCTCAATTTTATCAAAAATACAAAGCATATTTTACGAATTCAAATAGTTATCCAATGAAAAACAAGCCATGCTGGCAAAACCGACCCCTCGCTTTCCACGTGATAGACCATACTCACGCTGATAATCCTTTCCCCACGTGCCCGCCTAGCTTGTTCTCACGCTCAAAGGTCATCTCCCCATTTGTTCGTCTACTTTGTACTCACACTGACAGGACCTTTCTCAATCTGTCTGTATAGCTGTTACTGACACTGCGATGCCTTTTCCCATCGACCCGTGTTAAGATGTAACTCACACTGAAAAGGCATTTCTCCATCTGCCTGTCTAGTTGGCAGTCACACGAAAAAGATACTTCCCCATCTGTCCGTTTAGTTATTATTCAAATTGAATGAACCTTTCTCAATCCATCGGCATTGCTATTACTCACACTGTGATGCCCTTTCTGCATTTCCCATCGAGCAGATACTCACATCGGCAAAACATTTCCTCAATCTGTAAGTCTAGCTGATGCCCACATTACATACGAACATAAGAACATAAGAAATAGGAGCAGGAGTAGGTCATCTAGCCCCTCGAGCCTGCCCCGCCATTCAATAAGATCATGGCTGATCTGAAGTGGATCACTTCCACTTACCCGCCTGATCCCCATAACCCCAAATTCCCTTACCGATCAGGAATCCATCTATCCGTGATTTAAACATATTCAACGAGGTAGCCTCCACCACTTCAGTAGGCAGATAATTCCAGAGATTCACCACCCTCTGAGAGAAGTTCCTCCTCAACTCTGTCCTATATTGACCCCAATTTATTTTGAGGCTGTGCCCTCTACTTCTAGCCTCCTTTCTAAGTGGAAAGAATCTCTCCACCTCTACCCTATTCAGCCCCTTCATTATCTTATAGGTCTCGATACGATCTCCCCTCAGCCTTCCAAATTCCAACGAGTACAAACCCAATCTGCTCAGTCTCTCCTCATAATCAACACCCCTCATCTCTGGTATCATCCTGGTGAACCTTCTCTGCACTCCCTCCAAGGCCAATATCTCCTTCCGCAAATAAGGAGACCAATACTGCACACAGTATTCCAGCTGCGGCCTCACCAATGCCCTGTACGGATGCAGCAAGACATCTCTGCTTTTATATTCTATCCCCCTTGCGATATAGGCCAACATCCCATTTGCCTTCTTGATCACCTGTTGCACCTGCAGACTTATGTTCTTATGTTCTTATGTGAAACATTGAGCAGCAGAATCAGGACAAATGGAACACACAAAACCAGGGGTCATTCATCAATACTTCCCGCCGTGTTGACAAGACATCTCCGCAAATGCCTATCTCGCTGGTACTCACTATGACAAGAATAATCCATCTGCCCGTCGGGCAGGTACTCACTGTGACACGATATTTCCCAATCTGTCAGTCTCGCTGGCGCTCATACTGGCGAGACATTTCAGTATCTGCTTGTGTGTATGTGTGTGCGTGTGTGTGTGAGAGAGAGAGTGTGTGTGTGTATGTTAGTTTGGATAAGTGTCTGCATGTGCGCATATGTCAAACATGTACGGTAGATATATATTACATTTTGGCACATTGCAAATATATGCGGCTCTTTTTTACTTCAAACCCCATTGCACTTGGACGTGTTCATGTCGAAATGACAGAACGCATTGTGAGACCTGAAATAATGGAACGCTGGTTCTACCCTGCTGTTCGGAGTCCAGGCATATGGATACTTAAGTTGGAGTGGACAACTTTAAATTTCAACATGGGAAACAATTACGAGGCAGAAAATAATGATATGAATAACAGCAAAAGTAAATGAATCTGATCATTGAGTTCCCTGGCTTCGATGCTTTTCAATGAAATACCATGAAACATTGAACAAAGAACAAAGAACAATACAGCACTGGAACAGGCCCTTCGGCCCTCCAAGCCCGTGCCGCTCCCTGGTCCAAACTAGACCATCTTTTTGTATCCCTCCATTCCCACTCCGTTCATATGGCTATCAAGATATGTCATAAACGTTCCCAGTGTGTCCACCTCCACTACCTTGCCTGGCAGCGCATTGCAGGCCCCCACCACCCTCTGTGTAAAATATGTCCTTCTGATATCTGTGTTAAACCTCCCCCCCTTCACCTTGAGCCTATGACCCCTCGTGAACGTCACCACCGACCTGGGAAAAAGCTTCCCACCGTTCACCCGATCTATGCCTTTCATAATTTTATACACCTCTGTTAAGTCTCCCCTCATCCTCCGTCTTTCCAGGGAGAACAACCCCAGTTTACCCAATCTCTCCTCATAACTAAATCCCTCCATACCAGGCAACATCCTGGTAAATCTCCTCTGTACTCTCCCCAAAGGCTCCACGTCCTTCTGGTAGTGTGGCGACCAGAACTGGACGCAGTATTCCAATTGCGGCCGTACCAACGTCCTGTACATCTGCAACATCAGACCCCAACTTTTATACTCTATGCCCCATCCTATAAAGGCAATAATGCCATATGCCTTCTTCACCACCTTCTCCACCTGTGACGTCACCTTCAAGGATCTGTGGACTTGCACGCCCAGGTCTCTCTGCGTATCAACACCCTTTAAGGTTCATATTGAGTCATTTGTTGATAAAACTGCACAAAGTTCTGAGCTCATTAAGACCAGTAACTGCCGTCATGTTTTGTCGTTTTAGAGAGTACTTTCCCATGTATTCTTTATTCTCCAAGCGATTAGGATGCACATTTAAATTGAATCTTTTCCCTCTTGTTTTGAGGTCCTCGTTTTTTCTTTTCTTTATTCGTTCATAGGATCTGACTGTCGCTGAATGGGTCAGAATTATTGTCCATCCCGAAGGAGATTGGAGAATTACTGAAATAGCTGTGGGTCTGGAAATAAATTTATGCCAGACCAGGTTTGGATGACAGATTTGCTTACCTGTAGGAGCTTAATAAGCCTGGGGAGAAGGTGGGGAGGATAGGGGGGAGGGCGGGCGGTGTTAACACAATGGACGATAGTTTCAGGATCACATTATTCCATTTTTATTTCCAGATTTTTAGTCAATTCAAATTTTACCATTTGCCATGGTGACAATATCGAACACAACATCAGCCAGTGACAGCACCACCAAACCTTTGTCTGTGAACTTGTGTGCCTCGATGTTGTATTTTGATAAGTCAAAGTTTCAATCCTACACTGTTGATGGGAACAGTGTAGTGGAAGGCTCACCCTTCATCTACTGAAAATGCCGGAAAATCTCAGCAGGTATTGCAGCATCTGTGGAGAGAGCACACAGCTGACGTTTTGAATCTATGTGACCCTTGGTCAGAGCTCTGTCAGACTTGTGAGATTCCAGCATCCACAGTAATTTTCTTTTATTCTCTCTATCTATTGCCTTGCTGTTCCTGACCTGGGACTGTTTGAGCTCAGTGCAAGTATCTGACCCCGTGATTTACCACTACTTGTAGTTCGTCACGTGTTATGATTTTGGGTTTTGAGGTATGAACCCGTTTTAAATAAATTTTCGAACTTCGAGTGGTTATTCTATTATAAAAAGGTCATCTGTTTGGTTCGAACTAAAACGTTCAGAATGAATGGTATATTTAAATTAATTATATAATATGAAGCATCGTGTAAAATGCACTTATAAAGACTCAGTGAAGGTAACTGGAAATGTTGTTTCCTCAATTTCACAGGTTACCTCGATTATTGACAGCACTATCCTGCTGCCTCAGAAAACATATTGAACAAGGTCTCAGAAGTTTGAAATTGAAGCAATGTGAAAACTTGATCAACAAAATCTGAATATTCCAACTTCTTTCCGTTAAGTCATCGTTCCTCATCCATTATTTCAATGTCGCCAAGTTCATAATTTTCCATTGGCCATCACTGAGTTTCAGTGCAGATTTTCAGCCTCTGATTCCTGGCTTGTCAATTGAAATACCGCTGCATGTATTACTTCCTTAGACTTCAAAAGTTGGTGTTTCATTGCGAACAAATGCTACATTATTTAGGTACAAATTACCAATATGCATACAATGTCCTTGCCATAGTACTCCCATCATGATCAATCACATGGGCACAGGCTAATACATTATTACAAAGAAGGACCCAACAAGAACCAATGCTAAAAGCAATTCAGAACGTAATATAAATTAAAGTTTACTGTCCACACGGATTAATTGGAACAACAAATACCTTCTTTACAGATATGGCTTATTCAAACTATTGGACATGATTGTTGACTGTTCCTTCCAAGCATATAACGCACTGAACTCAGTCCCAATGCATCAGTGTATTTGTAAGGTTTACTTCTGCAGGGGTCCTTAAAAGTATCTGCCTTCCTGTTCCACATTAATCTTGGTCGTTAATTGCCAAACAAACCTATTCAAATCGTGGTGTACTGAAGAATGTATGAAAATCATACACTCTATAAAGATTACCGTGAGACATAATGATTTATTTCAAAATCGTCCAACCCCAAACTTGATGAAGAAACTGACCATGACATAGAAGCATGACAAACAGGAGGAAGTGAAGGATTATCGGCCCTTCAATTCTGTTCCGCCATTCATTTGAATTTGGATAAACATCCAACTCAATAGCTTGATCTCGCCTTTCACACATATCGTTTGATCCCTATCGTTCCAAGAACTATCTCTAACTGGTTCTAGAAAGCGTATGTTTTCACCTCATCTATTTTCTGTGGGAGCGAATTCCACAGGCATGCAGCTGCCATCTTGATGATTACATTTGCCCTCATCCCTTATCGAAACAGTCTGCATAGTGACTGCGTCTCCTGGTTCTGGGGAAGCCCACCATTGGGAATATCGTTCTTTATCTACCTTGTCTATTTCTGCTGGAATTGTATTCGTTTCCATTAGATCCCCTCATTCCATTATACTGCCCTCCACCAAATGTAGTCCTAACCGACTCAATCTCTCTTGATCCCTCAGCCCTGCCATCTCGGAAATCAATCTTACAAACCATCTCTCAACTCCCTCTGGACCAGAAACTACCTTCATCGGGGAATAAAAAAAAAACTCCGCGCGCAATATTCCAAGTGTGGACTCACCAAGGTCCTATACCATTTCAGCAATACATTGCTGCTCCTGCGGTCGAACCCTCTCTTTGTGCAGGCTATGATAACATTTGCCTTCTTTGCCACCTGAACCCTTTCTTTCAGCGACTGGTCATGTGTTCAACTACATCAAAGGCGAAAACAAAAACATTGCTTGTTCCAGGACAGCCTTTTAAATCAGGCGCTCCCAGCTGATTGCATCTAACTCTGCTATTATTCTGGATGCTAACATTTTCCAAGTGATTAAGGCAGACTCTCCAATCCATTGTATAATATCATGAACTGTTAGCTGTCTCCATTGTCTTTCAGCACAGGGTAATGCAGAACCAGCCCATTAACTTTTGTGTATTGTTTCCCAGGCAACACTCATGTTTTACCTGGAAAACATGTGCAAACTGCAGGACTCTACAAATTTGCAGCAACACACAACCACGTACATAATGTCTTGGTTTACATTTATGCTACCCGTGATGATAATCCGCCCCCCCGCCACCCCCCCCCCCCCCCGCCCCCCCCCCACCAGCCGTTCCTCGGAGTCTTTCCTGATCTGTCTGATCAACCAAGAGCAATATGCTACGAAAACATAATTCTCTGCTGCTCCTTGCAAAACATGTTACCCTCCTTCAAAACGCCATTTATTTTCTCAGCATACCGTTTGCGCATACGCAGTGCAGATGAGTTTTCATACTTCAGTCCTCTACTTGGTCTCCCTGCGTTACATTTATATATTTCTGTCAGTATGTTCTCCAGTTTGCACTTATGCAATAATACGGTCCAGCAAGGTCAAGCTACACACCGCAGCCGATTTTACAACTACTGTGATTGCTGAATCATTCGCCATTATTCGTCCAGGGAGAGATAAGTAGATCAGAGAAGGTTTGGTGGATTGTTACCCGGAATGAGCAGGTTGCCTTAGGAGGAAAGGTTGCGGAGAGTGAACCTGTTTCCATCGGAGTTTTGATGAGTGACTGTGAACATAATTAAAGTTAATAATTTCCTGAATGCTCTTTATCAGTTGGAATTAATTGAGTTCAGATTCAAGCACACCGTCCTTAAATTAATGGATTCCCCTTTGATGACAGAGCTGAGGAGATTTATCTTTTCTCTCTGCGTCATTTGCATTTTTTTGTCTCAGAATGAGGTGGAAGTGCGGTCAATCTGGAGGGAGATAGATTATTATTTGGCAAGGAAATCAAAGCTTGGATGAATCATCGATTTAAAAAATCCCCCAGTGCAGAATGAGAGCATTCAGTCAATTAAGTCTGCTTCGGGTCGCCAAAAGAGCATCCTGCCCAACCATTACCCCCATACACCCCATAATTTCTCCGCCATTGCCCCTAAGTTACACATTTTCTGACGGACACTCAGGGATAATTTACCATGGTCGATCCACCTCATCGATCTGTGGACTTTGTGAGGGAACTGGAGCATCCGGAGGAAACCCAAGCAGGCACACAGAGGACGTGCAAAATCCGCAAGCACAGTCACCCATAGCTGAGATTGAACCCGGAACCCTGGCGCTGCGAGGTTGCAGTGATAAACACAGTGCCATTGTGCCAATGGGGCAGGTGTGGTGGGTGGTGGAGGGGAGGCGTGGGTTACAGGTGTTGGAGGGGTGATGAGGGGCGATGGTGGGAGACAATTATATAGAACTTAAAATAAATTAGATCTGCCAAGAGTGCTGCGGCAGTTTCGTGTGGCCAACGGGGAGACTCCTGCTCATATTTTGTGTTTATATGCGTCGATGCCTTTTTTCCCCCATTCAACAGGGATTCCCAATCATCTGATTTATTTCCAGAATTCTGGAGCCAATTCATCCACGATCGCTGCAGCCATTTATTTTAATGTCCTCAAGGATATCTGCACTCAGGGTCAGGAAGCATATGGTGGCAGATGGGTCTGAGTCGAATGGTCGGTCTTCTGAGGAATATATGCAGAATGAAGAGGAAAAACAAGACTAATGCAGGGCACTTGACGATGTTACAGAACAGGTAGACGCTGTGCGGGGGAAGGGGGGGGTGGGGGGGAGGGGGTACACAGAATGGAAAGTTGTCAAGAGCATAATATATTTTAAAAATGTTGACAGCAGGAGCTGTGTAGTGTGCCATGGGAAGATGAGATGCATTTCTTCGAGCTTGTGTTGAACGTTGTCAACTGAGGTAACGCATTTTGGAAGGTATAATACAGATAGGAAAAATATACAGTAAATGGCAGAAGCCTTCAGAGTGTTGACAGGCAAAGGGATCTGTGTGCACAGGTACACAGGTCACTGAAAGTGGCAATGCAGGTGGAGAAGGTAGTCAAGGAGGCATACGGCATGCTTGCCTTCATCGGCCGGGGCATTGATTTTAAAAATTGGCAAGTCATGTTGCAGCTTTATAGAACCTCAGTTAGGCCGCACTTGGAATACAGTGTTCAATTCTGGTCGCCACAGTACCAGAAGGATTTGGAGGCTTTGGAGAGGGTACAGAAAAGCTTTATCAGGATGTTGCCTGGTATGGAGGGCATTAGCTATGAGGAGAGATTGGATAAACTTGGTTTGTTCTCACTGGAGCGACGGAGCTTGAGGGGGGACCTGATAGAAGTTTCCAAGATTATGTGAGGCATGTACAGAGTGGATAGTCAGAAGCTTTTTCCCAGGGTAGAAGTGTCAATTACTAGGGAGCATAGGATTAAGGTGCGAGGGGCAAGGTTTAAAGGAGATGTACGAGGCAGATGTTTTACACAGAGAGCAGTGGGTGCCTGGAACTAGTTGCTGGGGGAGGTACTGGAAGCGGATATGGTAGTAACTACTAAGGGGCGTCTTGACAAGTACATGAATAGGATGGGAATAGAGGTATATGGTGCCCGGTAGGGTAGGGGGTTTCAGTTAAGTCAGGCAGCATGGTCGGTGCCGGCTTGGAGGGGCGAAGGGCCTTTTTCTGTGCTGTACTTTTATTTGCTCTTTGTTCTTTGTTCTTTGTTTTAGCAGACCAGATATGGAGAAATGTATGTGAAAAAGGCTTTCTAATTAAATTACAAACTACCATAAAATCAGTGTCATCCTGGTGGACGGAGCAGAGTTCTTAATCAAAGTAATTAATTATTTTGTGTTTTATTTTAGCAATGTCAGTGGGAGCACATTTTGAGTGGCGAATATTGGACTCTAAGTTAATGCAAATTCATGTTAAAACTGCAGTTTCACATGCAAGGGATATCTGGAACCTTGGATGGCGAGAAGACAAGAGGGAAAAGGGAAAGTGCTACTTCTCCTATGTTTGCCTCTGGAAGGAATGCTGGCAGCAAATGGAGTTGGCCGAGTTGCGAAAGATGCTGGTTCACAATGACACGCCAAACAGTTCTTCAAATCGAAATTAATGGAATCTTAAAACACCCACAAGGCAGAAGAGGACCTATCGAACCATCGATTCTGCATCCACATACCGACAGAGGTCTTAGTCAGGCCCTATCCCCGTCACCCACATACCTTTACGATGAGTAATTCCCCCAATCTACACATCTTTGGACAAAAGGGGACAATTTAAAAAGGCTAACTCTTCTGAGGTTCACATTCTGGAATGTGGGAAGAAATCAGAGTACCTGAAGGAACCCCACAGAGTCACGGTGAGAACGTCCAAATTCCATGCGGTCACCCAACGTGAGAATTCAATCTAGGTCTCTGGGGCTCCGAGACAGCCATGCTAACCACTATGCCACCTTGCCACCCAATATAAATGGGCATAGTGACCATCGCTTAAAATGAACGACAGAATGATCACCGAGAATCTTCACAATAATTCATCAACTAGGCTCACTATATGGCAGTTAACATAATTAATTATTTGTAATCCAAGATGCACAGAAAAAGTTATACCGATAAACGGCCACATATATTGCCACATGAGCAGCAAATAACTAATATCAGTTAAACATGACACAATAAATATCAGTGCAATTGGGCAAGCCAGAAGGAAAGAAAGAAGATTGAACGATTGCTTCAAATGGCTATAGTCAACATTGCTAAATTTAAAAAAATACACCACATTCCTTCAAGTGAGCGTAATTATAATTGAGGTTAAAAGCTTCAATATTTTAAATGAAGTTAGCCTAACCACATGTTTTGCACTTTGAATTAGGCTAGGGTATGCAAGATGATTCAATCCAGATATGATTTAATTGGCAAGCTGTGGAACTACTATCAAACAAAGTTTAATTAAGAACACAGTTGTCACATGAAAAGAAAGTTAGCAATGGCTTTTACAAATTAAAAACAAAAACAGTCCTGATATTGTATATATATTGGCAACTAAATGCACTGTTAGAACCAAACCAGCCTCCTTATAATCATACACCCATCCGAGGTTTGGCACAGACGATAACAATGATCACGTGATACTGGATGTTCTCATACTGCACCAGCTGCTGTGAATTAGTCCTTTGTTTTGAGATTTGAAACTCTGGCCTCTCCGTTCTGGAAATCCTAACACCTCGAGGTAGAGATAGTGCCAGTGTTTGTGCCTTGCTAGCGAACCACCAGCAGCAAACCTTTCACTCCAGGAAGACAAGAAAAACTGCAAACAACTTGGCAGCAGAATTTCTAATACCAGGAAGAAACACAGAACTACTGTGTTTTAGGCGAGACAGAGGAGGGGCCAAAAGAGTGGGGGAGTAGCGGCATTAGTTGGAGAGCATATTACAGCGGTGCAGAGGGAGGACAATTCAGAGGGGTCGTGTAACGAGTCACTCTGGGTGGAGCTTAGAAACAGGAAAGGCGCAGTCACTATGTTGGGGGTGTACTACAGGCCCCCCCAACAGCCCAAGGGAAGTGGAAGAATGGATATGTCAGGAGATACTGGATAGGTGCAGGAAAAATAGGGTTGTTGTAGTGGGAGACTTCAATTTCCCTGGTATAGACTGGAAATCGCTGAGGGCAGGGACTCTGGATGGGGAGGAATTTGTAAAATGTGTACAGGAGGGTTCGTTGGAACAATATGTAGACAGCCCGACTAGAGAGGGGGCTATACTGGACCTGGTACTGGGGAATGAGCCCGGTCAGGTCTTCAAAGTTTTCGCAGGGGAACATGTGGCAAATAGTGACCACAATTCTGTTAGCTTTAGGATAGTGATGGAAAAGGATGAGCGGTGTCCCAAGGGTAAGGTGTTGGATTGGGGGAAGGCTAACTTTAGTGGGATCAGGCAGGAATTGGCAGCTCTTGATTGGGAGAGGCTGTTTGAGGGTAAATCCACATCTGGTATGTGGCAGTCTTTTAAGGAACGGCTGTTAGGGCTACAGGACAAGCATGTGCCTGTAAAAAAGAAGGATAGGAAGGGGAGGATTAGAGAACCGTGGATAACCAGGGAAATTGAGGGACTGGTCAAAAAGAAAAGAGAGGCGTATGTTAGGTCCAAGCAGCTAAAAACGGAGGGAGCTCTGGAGGAGTACAAAGAAAGTAGGAAAGTTCTCAAACGGGGAATTAGAAGAGCAAAAAGGGGTCACGAAATGTTCTTGGCAGACAGGATTAAGGAGAATCCCAAGGCATTTTATTCATACGTTAGGAACAAAAGGGTTGTTAGGGAAAAAAATAGTGGGGACTTATGCTTGGAGCCCAAAGAAGTAGGGGAGATCCTAAATGAATACTTTGCGTCGGTATTCACAAAGGAGAGGGATGTGTTGACTGGGAGTGTCTCTGAGGGGAGTGTTGAACCGTTGGAGAAAATCTCCATTACAAAGGAGGAAGTGTTAGGTTTGTTAGAGAATATAAAGACAATCCCCAGGGCCTGATGGAATCTATCCAAGGCTGCTCAGGGAGACGAGAGGTGAAATCGTTGGGCCTCTGACGCAAATCTTTGTCGCGTCACTGGACGCAGGTGAGGTTCCAGAGGATTGGAGGATAGCCAATGTGGTCCCGTTATTTAAGAAGGGTAGGAAGGATAACCCGGGTATTTATAGGCCGGTGAGCTTGACGTCCGTGGTGGGGAAGTTGTTGGAGAAGATTCTTAGAGATAGGATGTATGCGCATTTAGAAAGGAATAAACTCATTAACGATAGTCAGCATGGCTTTGTGAGAGGGAGGTCATGCCTCACTAACCTGGTGGTGTTTTTTGAAGAAGTGACCAAAATGGTTGACGAAGGAAGGGCCGTGGATGTTGTCTATATGGACTTTAGTAAAGCGTTTGACAAAGTCCCTCATGGTAGGCTCGTGAAAAAGGTTGGATCTCATGGGATAAAGGGGGAGGTGGCTAGATGGGTGGAGAACTGGCTTGGTCATAGAAGACAGAGGGTGGTAGTGGAAGGGTCTTTTTCCGGCTGGAGGCCTGTGACTAGTGGTGTACCGCAGGGCTCTGTATTGGGACCTCTGCTTTTTGTGATTTATATAAATGATCTGGAAGAAGGAGTAACTGGGGTGATCAGTAAGTTTGCGGACGACACAAAACTGGCAGGACTTGCAGATAGTGAGGAACACTGTCAGAGGCTACAGATGGATATAGATAGGCTGGAAATTTGGGCAAAGAAATGGCAGATGGAGTTCAATCCTGATAAATGCGAAGTGATGCATTTTGGTGGGAATAATGTAGGGAGGAGCTCCACGATAAATGGAAGAACCATAAAGGGTGTAGAGACGCAGAGGGACCTGGGTGTGCAAGTCCACAGATGTTTGAAGGTGACGTCACAGGTGGAGAAGGTGGTGAAGAAGGCATATGGCATACTTGCCTTTATAGGACGGGGCATAGAGTATAAAAGTTGGGGTCTGATGTTGCAGATGTATAGAACGTTGGTTCGGCCGCATTTGGAATACTGCGTCCAGTTCTGGTCGCCACACTACCAGAAGGACGTGGAGGCTTTGGAGAGAGTACAGAGGAGGTTTACCAGGATGTTGCCTGGTATGGAGGGGCTTGGTTATGAGGAGAGATTGGGGAAACTGGGGTTTTGTTCTCCTTGGAAAGACGGAGGATGAGGGGAGACTTAATAGAGGTGTATAAGATTATGAAAGGCATAGATAGGGTGAACGGTGGGAAGCTTTTCCCCGGGTCGGTGGTGACGTTCACGAGGGGTCATAGGTTCAAGGTGAAGGGGGGGGAGGTTTAACACAGATATCAGAAGGACATATTTTACACAGAGGGTCGTGGGGGCCTGGAATGGGTTGCCGGGCAAGGTGGTGGAGGCGGACACATTGGGAACGTTTAACACTTATCTAGACAGCTATATGAACGGAGTGGGAATGGAGGGATACAAAAGAGTGGTCTAGTTTGGACCAGGGAGCGGCGCGGGCTAATTGTTCTTTGTTTCTCGTTTCAAGGCTTCATTCTATGATCATCTTGCTGGTGCCAGTACAGAGCGAGACTGCGGATAGTTGGGAACCTGTCTCGGGGGCAGGGAATTCATATGGTGTTCATGGAAGTGGAAATGAATAGTGTTGGGAAGCATTTTCCGATCAGGGCCAGTGTGATCTCCTGGACTCGTTTCGATCGCCTCAGGGGCTCGGAGAGGAATTTCCCAGATTTTTTTTCCCCATATTGGCCCTGGGGTTTTCACTCTGGGTTTTCGCCTCTCCCTGGAGATCACATGGTCTGGAATGGGGGGGTAGGGGTGAGTTAATAGGTTGTGATGAACAAAGCATCATAGCTGTGAGGGACAGCTCGGTGGATAGGATATTAGTATGTAGATAGGCTGGAAAATTGGGCGGGGATCCTGGATTCAGGATTCAATCCTGGACCGGGGAGCGGCGCGGGCTTGGAGGGCCGAAGGGCCTGTTCCTGTGCTGTATTGTTCTTTGTTCTTTGTACTTGTTTTTCGGAATGGAGTGCAACAGCTTGTAACAGTCAACAGCCAACAGCCAACATGGTGGACATGGTGGCATTGTGGATAGCACTGCTGCGTCGGGTTCGATTCCCGGCTTGGGTCACTGTCTATGCAGAGTCTCTACGTTCTCCCTGTGTCTGTGGGAGTTTCCTCTGGGCGCTCCGGTTCACTCCCACAGTCCAAAAGACGTATTAGTTAGGAACATTTAGCATTGGCCATTTTAAATGATCCTTCAATGTACCCGAACAGGAGTTGTAGTGTGGCGAATAGGGGATTTTCACTGTAACTGCATTGCAGCGTTAATGTATGTCTACTTGTGACACTAACACTTATTCTTTAACCATTGCCCATCCCAGGATCATATACTTATCATCCCCTTCACTGGGACTGCTCGAGGGTCAACCTTGGTCTGACAGCCATGGTCTCTGGACAAGTCCCACCCATCATCCCTGCATTAGCCCCATCAATGGATCTGAGGGAACTTCACCTTCCACCAGAGCCCTTGAACCTCCCGCTGCGACCCTCGCACCCTTCGACAGCTCCTTCCAAACTCATGACATCTACCACCGTGAAGTACTGAGGGCAGCTGATGCTTGGGACCACTGCACCTCCCTGGAAGTTCCCGCCAACACCATCCTGACTTGGAAATCCATCACCCTTTTTGCACTGTAGCTGGATCAAAATCCTGGAATTATTTCCACAACCGCATGCTGGGGGGTAGTAACTATGCCATGTGAGACCGCAATAGTTTAAGAAGACAGCTCACCATCACCTTGTCGAGAGAATTAGGGATGGGCATTACTAATGCAAATCTAAGTGCATTGTGTGAAAGCATTTTGAAGTTTCTGTTTAACGTTAACATATTAGCGTCACAAGTAGGCTTACTTTAACACTGCTATAAAGTTACCATGAAAATCCCCGAGTCACCACACTACGGCGCCTGTTCAAGTACACTGAGGGAGAATTTAGAATAGAATCATACAATGTACACGGTGGCCATTCAGCCCATCGAGTCTGCACTGACCACAATCTCACCCAGGTCCTATCCCCACAACCTCATGTATTTACCCTAACTGGTCCCCCTGACACTAAGGGACAATTTAGCATTGCCAGGCCACCGAACACGCACATCTTCAGACTGGGGGAGAAAACCGGAGCACCTGGAGGAAACCCATGTGGACACACGGTGAATGTGCAATCTCCACACTGACAGTGACTTTAGCTGCGAATCGATGCCGGATCTCTGGCACTGTGAGGCAACAGTGCTAATCACTGTGCCACTGTGCCGTCCTTCCCCCCAACCCTAACAGCTCCCCTTGGACTCCTGCATTTGGAATACCGATACTTTGCATCGATATTCATGAAGGAGAGGGACTTGTTGACTGGGGGTCTCTCAGTGGGAGGTGTTGACCCGTTAGGGAGAATCTCCATTACAAGGTAGGAAGTGTTAGGTTTTTTAAGGAACTTTAAAACTGACAAATCCCCAGGGCCCGATGGCATCTATCCTACACTGCTCAGGGAGTCAAGAGATGTAATTCCCGGGCCTCTGACCGAGATCTTTGTCTCTTGATTGGACACAGGTGTGGCCCCTGAGGATTGGAGGGTAGCGAATGTGGTAGCGTTATTTAAGAAGGGGAGCAGGGATAAGCCGGGTAAGTATACGTCAGTGAGCTTGACGTCCATGGTAGAGAAGTTATTGGAGAGGATTCTTCGAGACAGGGTGTATGCGCATTTAAAACGGAACAATCTCATTAGTGTCCGACAGCATGGTTTTCTAAGAGGGAGGTCGTGCCTTACACATTTGGTGGAGTTTTTTGAGGAAGTGACAAAAACGGTTGACGAAGGAAGGGCCGTGGATGTCGTCTGTATGGACTTCAGTAAGGCATTTGACAAAGTCCCTCATGGTAGGTTGGTTAAGAAGTTTAAGGCTCATGGGGTACAAGGAGAGGTGGGTAGATGGGTAGAAAACTGGCTTGGCCACAGGAGACAGAGGGTAGCAGTCGCAGGGTCTTTTTCCAGCAGGAGGTCTTTAAACAGTGGTGTTCAACAGGGATCTGTACTGGGACCTCTGCTATTTGTGATATATATAAATGATTTGGAAGAAGGTGTAACTGGTGTTATCAGAAAGTTTGCAGATGACACGATGATGGCTCGACTTGCGGATAACAATGAACATTTTTCGGACAATACAGCAGGATATAGATAGGCTGCAAAATTGGGCAGAGAAATGGCAGATGGAATTTAATCCAGATGAATGTGAAGTGATGCATTTTGGAAGAACTAATGTAGGGGAGCGATGTACAATAAATGGCAGAGCCATCAGGAGTATAAAAACACAGAGGGACCTAGGTGTGCAAGTCCACAAATCCTTGAAGGTGGCAGCACAGGTGGAGAAGGTGGTGAAGAAGGCATATGGTATGCTTGCCTTGGTAGGACGGGGTATAGAGTATAAAAGCTGGAATCTGATGTTGCAGCTGTATAGAAGGCAGGTTAGGCCACATTTGGTGTACTGCGTCCAGTTCTGGTCGCCACACTTCCAGAAGGACGTGGAGGCTTTAGAGAGAATGCAGAGAAGGTTTACCAGGATGTTGCCTGGTACGGAGGGTCTTAGCTCTGAGGAGAGATTGGGTAAACTGGGCTTGTTCTTCCTGGAAAGACGGAGAATGAGGGGAGATCTAATAGAGGTATACAAGATTATGAAGGGTATAGATAGGGTGAACAGTGGGAAGCTTTTTCCCAGGTCGGAAGTGACGATCCCGAGGAGTCACGGGCTCAAGGTGAGAGGGACGAGGTATAACTCAGATATCAGAGGGACGTTTTTTACATAGAGAGTGGTGGGAGCCTGGAATGCGCTGCCAAATAGGGTGGTGGGGGCAGGCACGCTGGCATCGTTTAAGACTTTCCTGGATAATCACATGAGAAGTCTGGGAATGGAGGGATACAAACGAATGGTCTAGTTGCACCAATGAGCGGCATAGCCTTGGAGGGCCGAAGGGCCTGTTTCCTGTGCTGTACTGTTCTTTGCTTGTTCTTTGTTTGCACGTTTGTATGATTTACTCCAGCAGCCCTCCACAAGGGTTGAGTGAAAAATGGACCGACTTGTTTTTTTTTAACTTTCAGACATTAATCCTCTTGTGTGGTTTTCCCATCTGTACATTTTACTCTGGTACACGGTGCAATGTGAGTGCGAAGCTTGTCTTATATTATACGGCAGTCAGCTGCTCATTCCATTAGCTTGACAATGAATAAATACCAATGCTCTCCCCTTGATGCACGATCCGAGTTCTTATCTACTCTTTACTTAACAACAAAAAGAATCGGAACACAACGCTGTCTTTTCTTCCACATTTCCCACCGCCCGAAATGACCTCACTGATCCAAACATAACTTAGCTGCATATGGTTGCTAAGTAAAATCATCCTTAAAGTAAAAGTGTTAACAACAAGAGCTCCCATAATTATATTTTTCTAACCTTTCCGAACATTTTTGTTTGATAAAACTGATTTATATTCTCTTTCCCTGCCAAACTCCATCGAACCACAGCCAATTTTGACCAACAGTGCTTGACAACAACTGCAAAAGACGAAAGACTCCTAAAACATTTGCGAGTTTTAAGAAATCTGATGGGTGAGGGGTGAATTTATTCAGGCAAAGCATTTTATCATCCTTTTAATAACTTATTTCCTCTCTTGGAGACGTTGAGAAATGTTTCACATGCACCCTTACACATTCATACAGTTCACCCGATCAGCCAGTTTTCAGATGTGAGGCAGAATTACTTGGCAAGCTATTCAACTACAAAACCATCACTGTTCAGAACAATCCAGTCCCCGTCGGGCAAATGAGAATGGTTTGGAATTAAAACCCAAGTTAATTCCCCTATTCCCAGCAGAAACAGCGTCCAGCTGAAAGAAAAGCATCACACAACCCCAGTGGAGGCGATGGCCGAGTGGTATGATCTCTAGGCTGTTAATGCAGAAACTCACCAAGGCAGTTGGTAAATTTTGAGTCAAATAAATCTGGAATTAAGAGTCCACTGATGACCCTGAAACCATTGTCAGTTGTCGGAAAAACCCATTTGGTTCATTCATGTCCTTTCGGGAAGGAAAGCATTTAACAATCATAGAATCAAAACAGTGCAGAAGGAGGCCATTCGGTCCATTGAGTCTGCAGCGACAACAATCCGAACCAGGTTCTATTCCCGTAACTCTACACATTTGCCCTGCTAATCCCCAGGACATTAGGGTCAATTTACAAAAGCCAATCAACCTAACCCGCATGTCTTTGGATGAAATCTGCCATCCTTACCAGGTCTGACCTACACGTTAGTCCAGAGTCACAGCAATGTGCTTGGTTCTCAACTGACCTCGGGCAACTAGGGATGGGTGATAAATGTTGGCCAGCCAGCGATGCCGATGTCCCATGAATGAATGAAAAAACCGTGCTTGATGGGACAGTGGGAGAATTTCCTGGTCCGCCGTATTGCTGAGGCCAATGGCAAAAGGCAAACACTGTCAA
Source organism: Mustelus asterias (assembly GCF_964213995.1). NCBI lineage: Eukaryota > Metazoa > Chordata > Chondrichthyes > Carcharhiniformes > Triakidae > Mustelus > Mustelus asterias. The sequence goes on from NC_135805.1 coordinate 143,400,372, forward strand.
AGCATTTTCATAGACCAATCCCAAGGGTATCCATGGTCGCCAATAATAAGGGAACGTGTCTGGAGGAGGAACAAGAACAGCGACAGAGAAATTGGAGATCTTGGATCTCTGACTAACCAAGCTAAATATCTTCAGGCGGCCACTAAAATAATGAATTAGGAAAATATCTTTGGATGTTTCTGTACGGGATATAGTATTCATTTGAAAACGTTCTGTAAAATAAACTATTCACCAAAGTGAAAGTACACGTCTGAAGGTAAGTTTGAAACATAGTTTGGGAGTTGAATGAAAGTAGAAATGAAAGTTTATTCATTGATTTATTAGTATCACAAATAGGCTTATATTAACACTGCAATGAAGTTACTGTGCAAACCCCCGAGTCTCCGCACTCTGGTGCCTGTTCAGATACACTAAGGGATAATTTAGCATGGCGAATGCATCTAACCAGCACGCCTTTCAGACTGCGGATGGAAACCGTAGCACCTGGAGAAAATCCACGCAGGCACAGGGAGATTGTGCAGACTCCATACAGTCAGTAAGCCAAAAAGGAAATCGAACCCGGATCCCTGGCGCTGTGAGGCAGCAGTGCTCACCACTGTGCCACCATAGTGCCCACGGTGAGGGGATAATTCTCCAATAAAGCAGACACGATAGCGACTTTTAAGGGGCGTGTTGACAAATACATTAATAGGATGGGAATAGAGGGATATGGTCCCCGAAATGGTTGGGCGTTTTAGTTCATTCAGGCAGCATCGTCGGTGCAGGCTTGGAGGGCCGAACGGCCTGTTCTTGTAGTTTTCTTTGTTCTTTGTTCTGCATGAAATGTTCCACAGGGGTCTATACTGTTTCCTCAGCTTTGCACCATATGCATCAAGGAATAGAGTCATGTACATATATTCAAGTTTAACAATGATAAAGTAAAGAGGCACAGTAAGTTGTGTCGATGCAGGGAATTACATAAAGATCGAGATAGAATGAGTGGGTGAAACGTTGTCAGATGGAATTCAGTGCGAGGTCACTCAATTTGGAGCACAGAATGAGAAATCAAAATGTTATCAACAGCAAAGAGACGAGAAACTGGAAAGGCAAAGGGATGTACAGATACAGAAACGAAGAGCTCATGCTGAGGAATGAACATCGATGTCAGTCAGGACGAATCGATTGACTGGATTTGTATGAAGGGGAATTAAAAAGGGGCAGGAAGTTACGATTCAGTTCGACATAAACTTGGCCAAACCTCTGTTGCAATACAGCATTTAGTTCTGGGCGTCACACCTCAGGAACAATATATTGGCCTTGCGGGAATGCGGCTTCACGAGAAAAGGCTGAGGGCGGAACACGTTAAATTGCGAGGGCAGGGTATATCAATTTCAATTGCTTTCCCCTGAGATCAAATACGTTATCTGAGCAATGTTTAATGATGAAAGGATTGAATGAAGTGGATTCAGTGAAACAACTCCATCTGGTGTGGGTGGTGGGAGGATGGGTGGGGAGCAGACCGGCCAATTAGAATTAAATATGCAGGTATGTTGCTTGGGAGTGCAATGAGGGAGCATTTCTTTTTACCGCAGATGGAGTCACTCAAAAATTTGAAAGCTGATCCCAGTAAGTAGCCCTTTCGCCCCTGAATGGGGATAGTAGATTTGTAACTCATAGTAGAGTGCAGTGCTGACGGAATGCCACACTGTCAGTGGGTCATTAGAGAGGGAGTACCACATTGTCAGATGGTCAGTAATGAGGTAATGCTGCACTGTCAGAGGGTTAGTACAGAGGGAGCGTTGCACTCACAGAGGGTCAGTACTGATGGGGCACTGCACTGTCAGAGGGTAAGTATTGAGGGAGAGCTGCACTATCAGACGGACAGTACTGAGGGAGTGCTGCATGGGCAGAGGTTAAATACTGAGGGGGTGCTCCACTGTTAGAGGGTCAGCACTGAGGAAGAGCCACACTGCCAGAGGAAGGGTACTGAGTGAGTGCTGCATGGTTAGAGGTTCAGTGTTGAGGGAGTGCCGCACTGTCAGAGTGTCAGTGCTGAGGGAATATTTTGAGCCACTCTGAGGAACGATAGACCGCTTAGTTGAATGTCAGTTGGAGGAGAGATAATGGAAAGTTTACTGAAAGCTGCAATAGATTAACATTTAGATCCTGAAAGCATAATAAAAAATGGCAAAGATCTAAAAGGGGAAAATTATTTCCCAAACTTATTGGAGAATTAACAGAAGGACTAGATATAGTAACGAACAGACAAGATAAACTTGGATATTCAAAAGGCCTTGAATAAAGTATGCCATAATATTCTGCTGAGAAAGGTCACAGCATGTGCAGTCAGGCGACAAGTGGCAGAATGGATTGCAGGGTGACTACAAAACAGAAATCAACTGATAATCAGATCCGTTCCAGATGGTGAAATTAAAACTAACACACAACTGTTTTCCTTGCTGGGATAGAGTTTATTGACTGAATTACACCACCCACCAGTTATCTCCATTTTAACTATTTTGGTTAAACCAATTAAACTAAATTCAACAAACTCAGGGTCAAATGGAAAGCGCAGCCCCCTACAGTTGTATAAATAGCCATCACCGTTTTCACAATGTCATCACCATTAAACCTCAGCAATGTGGTGGGTGCCTGGAACCCACTGCCGGGGAAGGTAGTGGAAGCGGATCCGATACTGACTGCAAAGGGAGGTCTGGACAAATACATGAATAGGATGGGAATAGAGGGTTATGGTCCCCTAAAGGGTTGGGAGGGTTTAGTTCAGTTGTGCAGCATGGTCGGTGCAGGCTTGGAGGGCCGAATGACGGTTCCTGTGCTGCAATTTTCTTTATTCTTTCATCAATAAGACATTGAGACCAGAGAATCAGGATTAAGGACTGGTGAAAGTTGGGGAGCGATGTTCCACAAGGGTAGATTCTGTGATCACTGTTTATAATTTTTGAAATTAGTTGAATAATTTTACAATTTGCAGATTACAGCTGTAATCTGCAAATTGTAAAATTATTCAACTAATTTGTGGTGGGATGGGGTAGTTACGGTTTGTGGTGGGATGGGGTAGTTACGGTTAATTAATGTCAAGGTGAAAGATGGTGACAAAATACCAGAAGGTATTAATAATGAACATGTAACTGGCTAAATAAATTTAGTATAGCTCAGTGCGCATGCTGCATTATGGCAGGAAGAACTAGGAGATGATGTAATGCTTGGGGAATAAGCTCCAGTTGGGGCAGAGGCAGAGGAGCAGAGGGATCTTGGGGAATTCCTTTCTGATGCCAACCACTAAAGCAAATTAAGCCATCTCAGGGGCAAAGCAAGAAAGGCAGCCCGCGCCCACCTCCCCGCCCCCCCCCCAAAAAAGGGAATTGCCTGAAATAAAAAGCAAAGCAGAAAGGAAGCATAAAACATTAAACCAAAATGTCTTTATTGGGGCTGATAATACACCCCAGTCTCTGCGCTGCCTGACGAGCACAAAGGGCCAATGCTGTCCTTGAACACCATATACTCCCTCTCCAGGGACACCCAGATGCGAATGTAGCCGAGGTAGAGGGGCAGATAGTCGGGTTAGATGACCTCCTCGTTCACCCACCGCCTGGACCTTTTGTAGCTCGTTTCCCCAGGCCCAGGAGCAGGTTCACGAGGAGGAACTCCTCCTTCCCCATCCGCCCTTCGCACCAGGTACTCGTAGATCAGGAGAGTGGGTCTGAAATGCAAACAAAACATCAGTAATAAGGTTTTTGAGATAATTAAAAAAGGAGTGCAGCTTATAACATTCAACAAATACTTGGCTCACGGACTGCATAAGATCACAAGCGGGGCAAGTTTCCAGGGGCCACATGATCCAGGGCAGTTTACGGTTACATAGTACTACTGCGGGCACCAGCCTCCACCCCAGGTCCCCAATGTATTGAGGGAGGATCCCTCCCTACAGGCACACAAATCTCGTAAAATAGTAATTGGCCCATAACAAGATAATTGACCCATTAAAAAAGATAGACTAAAAACTCGGGTTCCATTTCTTGAGAGACAGAGGCCTGAACTATCTGACCTTTCACACCAGCGGGATTTTCCGGTCCTACCGGCAGTGCACCTCCGCTTGTGGGTTTCCTGCTGGTGTGTGGTGACGTCAGTGGGATTCCCCATTGACAGCAGCAGGACCAGAGAATCCCACCTCTCGCAAACAATGCACTACCTCCCACCGCCGGGAAACATGCGACTGGGAATCTCTCCCAGAATTATAAAGCAGAGAAACTATGTTAAGAAACTTATGCTGAAAATTCGTCAAACCACACGCGGGAGTACAGTGAACAGTTCAGCTAACCATATTATCAAATAGATACAGAAATACATCTGAAAGTTGAAGACAGAATTGAAAGATGAAACCTGAACTGAAAAGCTATATCTGTCAGGAAAAACTCAACAGTCTGGAGTTTTTTTCTCTCGAGAATAATTGACAGAGGGGTCATCTGATTGAGGCCTTTACGATTTTAAAATCCATTCTTCAGGTGAATGTTTGGGAAGACCAAAACTACTGGCTATAGATACGAGATAATCACTAATAATTACAATCGGGAATTATGGAGAAAAATATTTACCCCGCTCGTGAAAGGATTTAATATGAAAGGGCACAGATTTAAAATGATTTGCAAAGGACGCAAATGTGATGTGAGATTTTTTCCACGCAGAGAGTGGTTGTGCCTGGAATACACTGACTGGAATTCTGGGGAGGCCTATTCAATCGAGGCATTCAAAAGGGCATTCAATGATTATTTGAAAGTAACAATGTGTGGCAGTACAGGGAAAAGGTAGGAGAAAGGCACTAAGAATTATATCTGTTTAAATTAGATCACCTCTTATTCTTCGAAACTCCAAATACTCTCCCAGTCTACTCAATCTCTCTTCATAGGACAATCCTGCTGGACCCAGTCTAATGAACTTGTCGCACTCCCTGTAGAAACTTCCTTAGACCAATACTCCAGTTGTGGTGTCACCAATGACATTTGTAGTAAGAATCCACTCTTCTTATAGAAAGCTAACTTATCATTGCACTCCTCATGGATTGCTGTACCTGCATGCTAACTCCCGATGATTCATGTGCAAGGTCACCCAGGTACGTTTGTGGAGGAACAACTGATGTTATGAAGTTAAATTTGTGAAGTTTGAGTTTGATGTTGGTAAAGATGCAAAAAAAAAGTGAAAATGCTCGAGGAAAAAAAACTTTGCGTGGACACTTTAAAAGCTGTTGTTTTGTTTCACTGCTTGGATGTTAAAACGAAAAGTACATGCAGAGTCCAAACTGAAACATTTGTATTGAAAAGTCAAACAGTAGCATTGACAAGACAACCTGTTTTTGTTTGAATTTTACCCAATCAATTTAAAGCAGGAACTCAGCTACCAAGATCCGACAAAATTTGAATTTGGTGGTGTTAACACATCAGACCAATCCTATTCTAAGAAATTCGACAGGTCGTCACAGGTATAAGCAAGAGTGCTGGAGGGAAAACCAGGAGAGCAACAGAAGCTTGAGAGCCACTTCCCAAGTCTCGCGAGGGAGAGAACAGCTCTCAACTCTGCCAGCTTCAGGTATCTTTTCAGAGAATGCACCAGCTAACTAGCGAAAGGTACAAAATCAGAAATAACTTACAGACAGAGGAATCAACGGAGAAACTCCAAAAGATTCCGAAAGCCACAAACCTGGTTGTATTTTTGAGAGTGACTGAATTCTATTATTATTTGGGTTTATTGAATAATGAATGAGTATTGTATTTATTTTAGCAGCATTCCATTAGAATCTTATTGTATTTGTTATGTTTCTTGTTTAGTTACATTTTTAAGTGTTCATTTTGAAGTGGCTGTCAGGTATTTCAGTTCGTTAACTACTGAACGTTACTGAAGAACAGTTCACACCTTCCCACACACAAGGTAAGGTATTCTTCTTTGGGAGATTCAACGTTATGTCTCAAAAGGGTGTCATCCTCCGCATCATAACACTATAAGGATCATTGTAACAACGATAAAGACAATGATGGCTTCGATGAACCAGGGGAGGTGATAGCCCAGTGTTATTATCACTAGTCTATTAATCCAGAAACTGAGATCATGTTCTTGGGGACCTGGGTTGTATTCCCAGCACAACAGGTGGTAGACTTTGAATTCAATAAAACACATCTGGAACTAAGAATCTACTGATGACCACGAAACCATTGTCGATTGTTGGAAAAAAAAATTGGTTCACTAATGTCCTTTAGGGAAGGAAATCTGCCGTGCTTACTTAGTCTCGCCTACATGTGACTCCAGGTCCCCTCTCATTGTGGCTGACCTCCCAAAGAACAACTAGGGATGGGCAATTAATTCTGCCCCAGACAGTGACGCCCATGTCCCATGAATGAATAAAACAATCGTAAGTGAGATTTAAGCATGCTGGGATTTCTAATCATTAGAAACAAATGCAGGTAGTGGAGTTGTTGTTGCTGTGGCCGGCCCTGTGAGCTGTGACCTGACACTTCCTGTGTTGACCAAATATGCGTAGTTGTTTACTTTGAGTTAGACCTGATTGCACCGAGAGGGGAGCAGGCAATGTGACCGACATGACATTTGAAATGAGCATTATGGAGTTGTTTGCAAGTAACTCCATTGGCCTGGTGAAGCAATGTGATCGATTTCCAGTGACACATTAGTTGGGTGTCACAGATCTTTCTGGGAAGTTAGATCATATGGGAATAAAGGCACACCTTCGGCCCTTTGATTCCAGCGATCATTCAGAGATCAACCGCCACAAGGTTGCCCTGAAGAAATCATAGACACCCTACAGTGCAGAAGGAGGCCATTCGGCCCATCGAGTCTGCCCGACCACAATCCCACCCAGGCCCTACCCCCACATATTTATCCGCTAATCCCTCTAACCTACGCATCCCAGGACTCTAAGGTGCAATTTTTAACCTGGCAAATCAACCTAACCCGCACATCTTTGGACTGTGGGAGGAAACCGGAGCACCCGGAGGAAACCCACGCAGACACGAGGAGAATGTGCAAACTCCACACAGACAGTGACCCGAGCCGGGAATCGAACCCGGGACCCTGGAGCTGTGAAGCAGCAGTGCTAACCACTCTGCTACCGTGCCGCCTTCAAATTAGTTTCCCTTTGCAGCCTCCTCGCTGTTTAATTTTCCTCCTAAATTTATATCATCAGACACTTTGGACACCGCAATTTGTTCCTTTATCAAACACATTACAATAAATTGAACGTCTTCAAATAAACACCATGAGGACAGATTCTGCATCAGGAATGGACATTTTATTCTAAACTGGGAAGTATCTGTTTTCAGATAAAGAGTTAGAGCAAATGATCAGTTAAGAATTAAGTTCAGTGGAAAGTTAATGTGTTTCAACTGTTGTAAGTTTGCGTTTGGTACCCAAAGTGTTAAATAAAGGGAAGCTTGTGCAGATAATTTGAGTCGACTCCACTCCTTGGTTTGTCACATTACTCTGGAATGCTTGGGAAGAGTTTAAATTCATAGCCGATAATACTTTTGAATGCAAACTTTACCCAGACTCTCAGCATTCCAAATTATTCTGCCTCTTTAAATACTTCTTATCAAAGTGGACAAATTCAAAAATTTTCACATTCATTTGATTTCATTCATTCTTGCCACATGTATTAGTATACAGTGAAAAGTTTTGTTTGTTGCGCGCTTTACAAAGCATTCCGTTCATAGAGAAGGAAAGGAGAGGTTGCAGAATGCATGTTACAGTCATAGTTAGGGTGTACTGAAAGATCAATTTCATTCGAACATTTGATGGCAGCAGGGTAGAAGCTGTTCTTGAGTCCATTGGAATGTGATCTCAGACATTTTTTCTATCTAGTTCCCGATGGAAGAAGGTGGAAGAGAGTGTCTCCGGGGTGCATGGGTTCTATTGCATCTGCCAGGTTCTTAACCACTAATCAAACTGTCCATTTCCCTTTGCAGCCTCCTCGCTGTTTAATTTCCCACCTAAATTTATATCATCAGACACTTTGGACACCGCAATTTGTTCCTTTATCAAACACATTAAAATAAATTGTAAATACCTGAGGCCCAGCTGTTGAGCCTTCCGTCATTCTGCTAGTAACAGCCTGCCAACCTGTAAGTGACTCATTTATTCCTACTCCTTGTTTTCTGTACATCAATAACCCTTATTCCATATCAATATATATATATATATATATATATATATATATATAAAACATTTGTCTCATGATAAGCTTAACCCTCTAGTGGGGTCATAGGGTCTGCTCAGACAATGGTAACCCGAAACCGAATCCTCAATATGGATGGTGACTGCTTCAGAAGCTAAAAACTGGGACATTATAAGCCATAACACAAAGGCCAGACTGAGAACACCAGATAAGTATTCCTTTTCATATAATTGTGAAGAAGGTCACTTGACTCAAGTGAGCTTTCTGAAATCTCTATATTAATTTGAGAACTGAGAATCAGCACAGTCTGCTGATTATTTCCAAATGGAAAAGGCAACAGCAGAGCTTCCTGCTGACAAAGCAGACGCCTCTCAATTCCTCAAAGCCTGCTCGATTTTACGGGTTTCTGATCATTGCCTGCCAAACAATCATAGCACTGAAATCCCTTTGTACTGCATTGTCATTTATTTTATTCATGCTGTTCTCTTCACAAACGCAACACTGCATGGAATCGGATTTTCTGATCACTGGAAATCACATGAACGAAGGTTCATTTCTGCGGTTCTACTACTGCTGTTATCCATGATTGTAAAGACTCCCCCTTATTGTATTTGTGCATGTGTTCTCTACCTCGTGTCCCTGCACCCATGCCTGGCCACTGTCCCCCGCCTACTAACTCTTCTGGGTCTGAAAATGAAAAAAGCTAACCTTCTGTGTTAATCATAAAGAGAGTTTGCTGTGTGTTAGATAGACGATTGGCCCACACAAATAGTGTGGAAGAAACACTCGTTGCCCAGTTTCAAGATAATTCACAAGACCTCTGGTTACTTACAGTGGTGGGAGGATAAATACATTCAGTTTGCCTCTCTCCTGTCTGAAAGAGGCCGGCCAACCATCTGGGCATATGTGCGTGTGCGTGAGTGGGTGCATCCGTGTGTCCGTGCATGTCTGTGTGTGCGCATGTATGTGTGTGCCTGTGCGTGTGTGTGTGCGCACGTATTTGTGTGTGTGTGTGTGTGCGCATCTGTTTATGTGTGTACTTCCGTGCGTGCGTGTGCAAGTCTGCATGTGTGTGCGTGTGAGTGTAATATCAAAGATGTGGGAACTATATGCGCATAGCCTTATGTATTATTTGCATTATTATGTATCTATATAGACACACACACTGACCTTTAGATTGTACAGCGAATTTACACATGCATACAAGCTCTATATATTGCATACATGATATACATGTACATACATTATATAAATACATGCACAGGATTATTGATAAACATATGCAGCAAAACTGATAACAGGGGCTTTTGATTGAGTCAGAAACGTGCAAATTTTCAATCTCCAATCCTCTCCCTCTCTGCTAATATCCCAAATCCATACACTAATCATACAGCTTCAAAAATAATCAGTATTGTAACCAGGAAACACCAGATAATAAGAGGGAAATTTTGATGACAACTATTAAGTCTACTTGCGTTGAATTTCGAATAATTGGTTATGGAGCGATGCTAGGTGATAGTGCAATAACTACATCAGAGTGAAATGACATTTGGTATTCTTATCTGAGGAAGGATGGTTTTGTAATAGAAAGAGTCCAGCAAAGGTACATCCCAGGTTGTTTCCTGGGATGTAAGGTCTGTCATATGAGGAGTGACTAAGTCAGTTTGGATTGTATTCATTGGAGTTTAGACGATTGAGAGGGGATCTCATATAAATTTATAATATCCTAACTGGATTAGACAGGGCAGATTCAGAAAGAATGTTCCCAATGCTGGGGTGGGGGGGGGGGGGGGGTCCATAACTAGGGATTGTAGTTTGGAGATAAGAGGTAAACCTTTTTGAACTGAAGTGATGAGAAACTTCTTCACCCCCAGGGTGGTGAATGCATGGAGTTCACTACCACAGAACGTAGTTGAGGTCAAAACGTTGTGTGATTTCAAGAAGAAATTAAATGTTGCTCTTGCGTCTGAAGGGATCAAGGGATATGGGGGGAAGGGGAGATCAGGATATTGAATTCGAAGATCAGCCATGATCAAAATGAATGGCACATCAGGCTCGAAGGCTGAATGGTCTCCTCCTGCTTCTAGTTTCTATGGTTCAACTGCAAAGATCCAAACCCTGCTCAGAAATCCAGGGAAGGTAATTTCTTTGGGCAAAAATGGAATAAGTCACTTAGTAATACCCAGTGTTAAGTGCAATTACTTAAAAGGATAGAGAGCTGGTGACGATCACAGAATTCAATACAGCTTGCTAAACTAAACAAAACGGCTGAGAAGGAACAAAAGACAGCATGAGTTACTAAATATTTTTCACTTCCTCCTCCCCTTCTGTCCTGGATTTGATTCGTGGTCAGGCCAGTGCGAATTGGAAGATGATTCCCCTGTGCACCTTGAGGGAGTGTCTGGCCCTGCTCATCCGTAGAGTTTCCAATGGGAATCACTGAATGAGATGTGAAACTGCTTGTTGATTGACAAAACTTTTGCACCCTCTGGAACAGAATAACACCGCCGACAGCTATTGGGTAGCTATTGGGAACTGAACCCAATTCTTCATACTCTGTCTATCACTACGCAGCACGTGCATGAATAACGGACACGTTTTTGGTCAGTGTGAATGATCAGTGTTACTGTTTTCCAATCCGGTTAGAAACTTCCAGATGCCTGCAAGGATCCATTTAGAAGCTAATGGATTTTTGCCGGAAGATTCCGCTCTGTTTCTTCATATTCATTTGGTGTCTTGTTCAGAAACAGAAGCAGACTGAGTTATCGCGATTCAAGCTCATTCTTGCTCACACAGAGCTCTTGATGTCCCATTGACCCATTCATCAGGATTTGGTTTGCTGTCATCTCCTACAAAGCTTGAATGACAGCGGGCTCAATAACATGCTCCTAGTTCAGGTAGTGTAGTCATCTGCCTGCAGAAAAAAATGATAGAATCCCTACAGTGCCGGAGAAGGCCTTTCAGCCCATCGAGCCTGCACTGACAACAACCCCACCCAGGCCTTATCCCCGTAACACCATATACTTACTCTGCTAATCCCCCTGACACTGAGGCAATTTGGCATGACCAATCAACCTAACCAGCACGTCTTTCGGACTGTAGGAGGAAATTAGAACACCAGGAGTAAACGCACGCCAACACGGGGGAGAACGTGCAAACTCTGCACAGGCAGTGACCCAAGCTGGTAACCCGGGTCCCTGGCACTGTGAGGTAGTGGTGCTAACCGCTGTGCCCACCATATCGCCCCCAATTCATGAAATGTGAATGATATCAAGATTGTCTCTGCTCATTTAAAATTATGGCCCAGACCTTCCACTCTCCAGAGGGTTGTACCCCAGAGGGACTCCGAAGACGTTTTGCCAATCCCCACTAAAGGATCACACAGGAAGTTCCTCACAAGTTACAACTTCCGTTGGGCAAAAACTCTGGGGGGAGGGGGGATCAGGATATTGAATTTGATGATGAGCCATGATCATAATGAATGGGGGAGCAGGCTCGAAGGGTGAATGGCCTCCTCCTCCATCTCGTTTATATGTTTCTCCGATCTCGGTATTCCAGCCACTGCTGCCAAAGAGAATGGAGAATTTTGCAACTCCATTCACTGCAGCGGGGCCGGAGAATCCCAACCTTGGGCGAGATCGGAGAATTCCAACCTCTGTGCTTGGAACCCTCGAAAACTCCAATTGAAAGTCGGACACTTCGGATGGTTTCGACTTACTGATCCTGTTGGTTACCCAGGAAAATTGAGAAGCATGCAAAAACTGAAAATACTGGAAAATCGCAGCAATTCTGACAGCATCTGTGGAGAGAGAACAGAGCCAATGTTTCGAGTCTGGGTTATCCACACTCGAAACATTGGCTCTATTCTCTCTCTACAGTTGCTGTCAGACATGCTGAGATTTTCCAGCATTTCCTCTTTTTATTTCGGATTCCAGCAACCACAGTATTTTGCTTTTCTCTTGGAAGCATTCAACGCACTTTGAACACTGGGTAACTTACATTACTGGCACCTCTGATTCCACCGCTGCCAGCGACTGATTACAACACCCTGGCTACGCCCCCAGTCCTAACCCCATGCCACTACCCACGTGGCTACTTTCCCACACCCCAGTACGCCCCAACCTCCCAGCTCACATTCCCACCGCCTGACTAACCCCATCCGTACCATCTGCCTCAATAGCCAAGCCCAAGGAAGACTCATCCCAATATCATCAGGATGTTTGTGAAGGATTGAAATGCTGTGCTTGTTTTTAAAAACATACACTTAACGACATGATAATAAGGCAGTATGTGTTGAAAATAACTTTTAAACTTTTGCAGAATAACCCGAGGTAGACTATATACCACGCACTGAGACTGTTTGCAGACGCTGCACTCCCTACAGACGCCAAACCCCCTACAGACACTGACACATTACAGATGCTGATACCCACTCACTATCCCGAACATTCTCTGTCCTCATTTCCACTCACGATCCTGAACATTCCCTGGTTTCACTCCCATTCATTACCCCAAACATTCTCTGTCCTCACTCCCAGTCATTATCCTGAGCATTCCCTGTCCTCACTCCCACTCACTATCCCCAACATTCCATGTCCTCACTCCCACTCATTATCCAGAAAATTCCCTGTACTCACTCCCACTCACTATCCTGAACATTTCCTTCCCTCACCCCCACTCATTATCCCGAACATTCCCTGTGCTGATTTCCACTCACTATCCCGAGCAATTATTTTCCTCACTCCCCCTCACTATCGTGCACATTCCCTGTTCATACCCCAGCTCACAATTCACTAATCTCTTCTGGACTGTCGATCTATGAGGAAGTCAGTAATAGATGGAACTGAGGACAAACAGGACAAACAGCCCCATACACACCTTGAGAGCCAGCAGTCTCCACTCGAACCCCACAGGCTCAACAAATTCTGCAGAGTGGTGGAAATATCTCTCATTTAGTATTTTCTGTTAACAAAATTATGTTTCCAATTTCAATCTCAGAGACCATCCGCTGGAAAATTAGGCAACAAAATTACAACCTGACGCAATCATAGAAATCATAGAAATCCTACAGTACAGAAAGAGGCCATTCAGCACATCGAGTCTGTACCGACCCCAATCCCACCTTGGCCCTACCCCCATATCCGGACATATTTACCCGCTATCCCTCTAACCTGCACATCTCAGGACACTAAGGGCATTTTTTTAGCATGGCCAATCAACCTTACCTGCACATCTTTGGACTGGTCACCAACCAGGTGACCAGTCCGAAGACCAATCAGGTCACCAACCAGGGCTTGGTTTAATTCACCTCAAATTCCCCCTGACTACTGTTCTTGTTTCATGTCATGATACATCCTAGAATATTGTCTACAGTATTGAAACATAGAAATATAGAGCTAAAAGCAGGAGAAGGCTTCGACCCTGCTTCGCCATTCTTTTTGATCATGGCCCATCATCAAATTCAGTATCCTGATCCCACCTTCCCCTCACATCCCTTGATCCATTTAATGCCAAGAGCTATATCTAATTTCTTCTTGAAATCACACAACATTTTGTCCTCAACTACATTCTGTGGTAAGGAATTCCGCACATTCACCACCCTCTGGGTGAAGAAATTTCTCTTCACCTCAGTCCTAAAAGGGCTACCCGTTTCCTGAGACTATGACCCCTATTTCTTCCCGAATCTACCCTGCCTAACCCTGTGAGAGTTGTATAAGTTTCGATGAGATCCGCTCTCGCTCTTCTGAAGTCCAATTAACACAATCCTAACTGACTTAGTCTACCCTCATATGACAGACCTGCCATTCCAGGAAACAGCCTGGTAAAACTTTGCTGTATTCGCTCTATAGCAAGGATATCCTTCCTCAGACAAGGACGCCAAAACTGCACACAGTAAAATGTGGCCTCATCAACGGCCTATATAATTGCAGCAAAACATCGCTATTCAAATAATCAAACCCTCGCGCTATGGAGGCTTATTGGTCTCCTTATTTAAGGAAAGATGTAAATCAGTTAGGAACAGTTCAGAGAAGATTTATGAGACAAATACAAGGAGTTTGTGGATTGTCTGATGTGGAAAAGTTAGACAGGCTAAGCTTGTATCCACTGGACTTCAGAAGAGTAAGAGGAGGCTTGACAGAAATATGTAAGATCCTGTGGGGTTGTCACAGGGTGGGTGTGGAGATGGTGTCCCCTCTTGCGAGGGAATGTAGAACTAAGCGCCAACTGTTTAAAAATAAGGATCACCCATTTAGGACAGAGTTGAGGAAAATTATTTTCTCTCCGAGGGGCATGAGTTTAACTCTCTCCCTCAAAAAATGCTGGAAAAAACAACCGCTGAACATTTATAAGATAGTTAGATTCTTGGAAACAAGGGGGTGGAATGTTATCAGGGATAGGCGGGATGCAGGTGTAATGTTACTATCAGATACAGCCATCATCTGATTAAATAGCAGGGCAGGCTCAAGGGGCCGAATAGCCCACTTCTGCTCCTTGTTCAAATGACTTGCATGTGGAATAGATGAGGGAGAATTCCCTTTTCACCATCACTCTCTGGTCCAGTTACATCCAGTGGCAAAAAAATGGCGAGAAAGTAGGATTGATTGGTGATTAAATGGATCACCTTGGTATCTCAAGTGCCTGTCCACACTCCGAGCGCCCCACAAGACTTCGTTTATTCTACCAAATTTGCACTGAACTCTTCCATCCAGTAAGACGTCTCATGGAAGAATAGGCAACTCCGGACTCAACAATGGGAATGCCACATCCACTCCCCTCACTTGGAGGATTGTCTACTGAGATATGGCCGCTGTCGGATGCAAACAATGGCTCGAAGCCACATGACCATAAGAGCATAAGATATGGGAACAGAATTAGGCCATTCTGCCCATCGATTCTGCTCCACCATTCAATCATGGCTGATATGATTCTCATTTCCATTCTCTTGACTTCTCCCTGGAACCCTTGATCCCCTTATTGATTGAGAACTTACCTATCTCTGTCTTGAAGACACTCAATGACCTGGCCTCCACAGCCTTCTGGGGAATGGGTTCCACAGACTCACCACCCTCTGGCTGAAGAAATTCCTCCTCATTTCAGTTTTAAAGGAGCGTCCCTTCACTCAGAGGTTGTGCCCTTGAGTTCTAGTCTAGCCCACTCGTGGAAATATCCTCTCCACGTCCACTCTATCAGTATTCTCTACGTTTCTTTTAGGTCCCCCCTCATCCTTCTAAACTCCATTGAGTATAGACCCAGACCTCTCAGCCGCTCCTCATATGACAAACCCTTCATTCCTGGGATAATTCTTGTGAATCTCCTATGGACTCCCTCCAAGTCCAGCATATCCTTCCGAGGTATGGGGCCCAAAACTGCTCACAATCATTCAAATGGGGCCAGAGCCTTATACAACCTCAGCAGTACATCCTGCTCTTGCATTATAGCCCTCTAAAACTGCATACTTACATTGAATTTGCTGACTGAACAGCCGACTGAATCTGCACATTATCCTTAAAAGCGTCTTGAAACAGGAGTCCCCAGTCCCTTTGTGCTTCAGATTTCCAAAGCCTTTCTCCATTTAGAAAATAGTCTATTCCTCTATTCTTCCTACCAAAGTGCATAACCTCACACTTTCACATATTGTATTCCATCTGCCACTTCTTGCCCACTCTCCGAGCCTGTCGAAGTCATTCTGCAGTCTCCTCACTTCCTCAACACTACTTATCATAAGACCATAAGACCATAAGACATAGGAGCGGAAGTAAGGCCATTCGGCCCATCGAGTCCACTCCACCATTCAATCATGGTTGATTTCAACTCCATTTACCCGCTCTCTCCCCATAGCCCTTAATTCCTCGAGAAATCAAGAATTTATCAATTTCTGTCTTGAAGACGCTCAACGTCTCGGCCTCCACAGCCCTCTGTGGCAATGAATTCCACAGACCCACCACTCTCTGGCTGAAGAAATTTCTCCTCATCTCTGTTCTAAAGTGACTCCCTTTTATTCTAAGGCTGTGCCCCCGCGTCCTAGT
Source organism: Mustelus asterias (assembly GCF_964213995.1). NCBI lineage: Eukaryota > Metazoa > Chordata > Chondrichthyes > Carcharhiniformes > Triakidae > Mustelus > Mustelus asterias. The sequence goes on from NC_135805.1 coordinate 143,416,572, forward strand.
CTCCCCTGTTAATGGAAACAACTTCCCTACGTCCATCCTATCTAAGCCGTTCATTATCTTGTAAGTTTCTATCAGATCTCCCCTCAACCTCCTAAACTCCAATGAATATAATCCCACGATCCTCAGACGTTCATCGTATGTCAGGCCTACCATTCCTGGGATCATCCGTGTGAATCTCCGCTGGACCCGCTCCAGTGCCAGTATGTCCTTCCTGAGGTGTGGGGCCCAAAATTGCTCACAGTACTCCAAATGGGGCCTAACCAGTGCTTTATAAATCCTCAGAAGTACATCCCTGCTTTTGTATTCCAAGCCTCTTGAGATAAATGACAACATTACATTTGCTTTCTTAATTACGGACTCAACCTGCAAGTTTACCTTTAGAGAATCCTGGACTAGGACTCCCAAGTCCCTTTGCACTTTAGCATGATGAATTTTGTCACCGTTTAGAAAATAGTCCATGCCTCTATTCTTTTTTCCAAAGTGCACGACCTCGCACTTGCCCACGTTGAATTTCATCAGCCACTTCTTGGACCACTCTCCTAAACTGTCTAAATCTTTCTGCAGCCTCCCCACCTCCTCAATACTACCTGCCCCTCCACCTATCTTTGTATCATCGGCAAACTTGGCCAGAATGCTCCCAGTCCCGTCATCTAGATCGTTAATATATAAAGAGAACAGCTGTGGCCCCAACACTGAACCCTGCGGGACACCACTTGTCACCGGTTGCCATTCTGAGAAAGAACCTTTTATCCCAACTCTCTGCCTTCTGTCTGACAGCCAATCGTCAATCCATGTTAGTACCTTGCCTCGAATACCATGGGCCCTTATTTTACTCAGCAGTCTCCCGTGAGGCACCTTGTCAAAGGCCTTTTGGAAGTCAAGATAGATAACATCCATTGGCTCTCCTTGGTCTAACCTATTTGTTATCTCTTCAAAGAACTCTAACAGGTTTGTCAGGCACGACCTCCCCTTACTAAATCCATGCTGACTTGTCTTAATCCGACCCTGCACTTCCAAGAATTTAGAAATCTCATCCTTAACGATGGATTCTAGAATTTTGCCAACAACTGAGGTTAGGCTAATTGGCCTATAATTTTCCATCTTTTTTCTTGTTCCCTTCTTGAACAGTGGGGTTACAACAGCGATTTTCCAATCCTCTGGGACTTTCCCTGACTCCAGTGACTTTTGAAAGATCATAACTAACGCCTCCACTATTTCTTCAGCTATCTCCTTTAGAACTCTAGGATGTAGCCCATCTGGGCCCGGAGATTTATCAATTTTCAGACCTTTTAGTTTCTCTAGCACTTTCTCCTTTGTGATGGCAACCATATTCAACTCTGCCCCCTGACTTTCCTGAATTGTTGGGATATTACTCATGTCTTCTACTGTGAAGACTGACGCAAAGTACTTATTAATTATCCCTCGACAAATCTTTGTATCATCCGCAAATTTTGCAACCATCTCATCAGTTCCATCTTGCAGATCTCTGATGTACAAAGTGAAAATTTGTGATCCCAACACTGACCCCTGTGGAACACCACTACTCAGCGGTTGCCGTCCTGAAAAGGACCTCCTTATCCTCACTCTCTGTCTTCTATCTGTCAGTCAATCTTCTCTCCATGCCAGTACCTTGCTTCTCACACTAGTGGCTGTCAGCTTATTTAGCAGCCTCCTGTAAGGCACCTTGCCAAAGGCTTTCTGGAAATCCAAACAAATAACGTCCACTGGCTCTCTTTCGTCTAACGTCTTCGTTACTCCATAAATAATTCTAACAGATTTGTCAGACATGACCACCCTTTTATGAAGCCGTGCTGACTCAGCCCTATTTCCCGATGCATTTCCAAGTACACCACAATTTCATCCTTCATAATGGACTCCAGGATCTTACCCACAACCGAGGTCAGGCTAACTGGCCCATAATTTCCCATCTTCTGCTTCCTTTTATGCTGGCAAGGGGCATCGCTTCTCAGTCCTTTGGCTAAAATCAAGTGTCAGATCAAGCCCAAGATCAGACGCAATGCCTTATGTTGTCAACCTGGATCTTGTTCGTTTCTTATAGGCGGCAAAATGACACAGTGACTCGCACTGTTGCCTCATAGTGCTAGAACACCCGGTTTAATTACCGGCTTGGATCACTGCCTGTGACGAGTCTGCAAGTTCTCCCTGTGCCTGCGTGGGTTTCCTCCAGGTGCTCCGGATTCCTCCCACTGTCCAAAAGATGTGCTGGTTAGGTGCATTGGCCGTGCTGAATTCTCCCTCGGTGTACCCGAACAGGAGTATGGTGACTAGGGGATTTTCACAGTAACGTTATTGCATTGTTAATGCAAGCCTACTTTTGACACTAATAAATAAATTTCAACTTAAAAGCTTAACATCAGAACAAGCCCAAAATGGGACGCAATGCTGTTTCTTGTCAGCTTGGATCTTTTTGCCCCTGTTGTGGGGAACAAGAATTGGATTCAATTTGAATTTGTTTTCTGGAGCAAGCAACGAGCTGGATTCGGGCTTGCCCAGTACACTCTGAGCACTGGTTTTGTAACTTTAAGAATGAATTTTTTTTTGTTAAAAAGCTGAAGCACTCGGAATAGAGCGTGACAAGTCCCTCGGAGGCACCATCTCTCCCAGACTCACCCACACCCTCTCAGCCACCACATTCCTTCTGATCACTTTACCTGTCCTTTCAACTAAAAACAAAGCCCCGCGTAAAATGGACAGATAGCTGAGACATATGACGGTACCTCGCTGCCGCTCACACCGTGGGTGTTACGATCCCACTGGTGGTACACATCACCATGGGTTTCCAGAATCAAAGGGATGTGCTGAATGGGAAATCCCATTCATAAGGGTGCCACAGTGGCTAGCACTGCTGCCTCAAACAGCCAGGGACTTGAGTTCGATTCCCCGCTTGGGTCTCTGTCTGTGTGGAGTTTGCACATTCTCACTGTGTCTGCGTGGGTTTACACTGGACGCTCCGATTTCCTCTCACAGTCCAAAGATGTGCGGGTTAGGTTGATTGGACGTGCTAAAATTGCCCCTTAGTGACAGGGGGCCTAGCTAGGGTAAATGCATGGGGTTATGGGGATAGGGCCTGGGATTGTGGTCAGTGCAGACTCAATGGGCCGATTGGCAACCTTCTGCACTGTATGATTCTACAATATGCACCCGCTGCCTCCTCTTGCTGTGAAAAACACCGCAGAGGGGGAGAAAAATCCAGCCCATTGGAGAAGAAGTAGACAATTTTTTGTGGATAGTTTACACCGACTAAGATGCACTGCAGCAACTCACCAAAGATCTATAGACAGCATATTCTAAACCCACGACCACGTCCATCTAGAAGGACAAGGGCAGCAGATACATGGGAACACCACCACCAGAAAGTTCCCCTCCAAGTCACTCACCATATTGGCTTGGAAATACATCACCGTTCCTTCGCAGTCGCTGGGTCAAAATCCTGGAATTCCCTCCCTAATGGCAATGTGGGTCAACCGAGAGCACGTGGACTGCAGCGATTCAAGAAGACAGCTCACCAAAACCTTTGCAAGGGCAAATGCGGATGGGCAATGAATGCTGGCCAGTCGGCGACATCCATGTGCGACGAATGAGTAAAAACACATTTTTTTTTAATTGGCCCATCGAGCCTGCTCCACATTTGAATGAGGTCATGCCTGATCGAATGAGTTCACAAGATGAATCTTGAATCAGGAAAAATGTCTGCGCTTCCAACACCTACTTCACACCCTCGCCAAGTTTTAATGAAGGGCATTCATGGATCATCACTCCAGCTACCGACTGAAATGTTCTTATCTGTCAGTGAGCTAGCTGTGCCAATCATATAATCCCTACAGTGCAGAAGGAGACCGTTTGGCCGCTGACAGCCTGCACTGACAACAATCCCACCCAGGCCCTATCCCTGTAACCCCACAAATTTACCCAGCTAAACACCCTGACACGCTAAGGGGCAATTCAGCATGGCCAATCAACCCTACCCATACATCTTTGGAATGTGGAGGAAACCGGAGGACCCAAAGGAAACGCACTCAGACACGTGAAAAATGTACAAACTTCACGCAGTCACCTGAGGCTGCAATTGAACCCGGGTCCCTGATGCTCTGAGGCAGTAGTGTTAACCACTGTGCCAACCACTCTGCCACTGTGCCACACCTTGCTATGATCTCCTGATCATGTTTTCATGTATTATTCACGGACAGCTGGCTATCCTGGTATCTATCAATCACATTGTTCCTGAGTTAACTAGAAATAAAAATAACGGCTGAGCAGCCAAAATTGAGGGTCTTGCGGAACAGTGTGTGAGAGTCCCCGCCTTTTAGCCAAAAGCTCGGGGTTCGAGTCCCAGCTCAGGACTTGATTTATTTCATTTATTAGCGTCACAAGTAGCCTCACATTACCACTGCAATTAAGTCACTGTGAAAAGCTCGTGGTCTCCACACTCCTGTTTGTGTATACTGAGGGAGAACTTAGCATGACGAATGCACCTAACCAGCATGTCTTTCGGATTGTGGGAAGAAACTGGAGCACCCGGAGGAAGCCCACGTTCAAACAGGGAGAATGCTCAGACTCCGCATACACAGTGACTCAAGCCCGGAATTGAACCCGGGACTCTGGTGCTGTAAGGCACAGTGTGAACAAATGTGCCACTGTGCCACCCGGAAAATATCCAGATCATGTGAGGTTATGCACCTAACCCGCACATATTTGGACTGTGGGAGGAAACCAGAGCACCCAGAGGAAATCCACGCAGACAGGGGGAGAATGTGGAAACGGCACATAGAAGTGACCCAAGCCGGGCATCAAACCCCGGTCCCTAGCACTATGAGGCAGCAGTACTAACCATTGTGCCACCCTGCCTAATGGCCAACTAAAGTGTGTTAATAATGTGGCCAAGGCGGTTGAGTTGTTGAAGCTACTAATCCGTCCAAACGTGCCAATCGCTGGCATTAAGAGAGGGAGAGACTCCTGGTCTGCCATGCTTGATATGGAATGGCGTCCCTGAAGCTGTAAGCCTCTGGCAACAGACTATCGACCTGTTCCAGGAATAACTAGTTCTGGAAACAGATGAAAGACTGTCTTAGTGCACAATATATGTCGGAAGAAAATTGGGAATTGTCAAAATGTATTTTAAAGAAATGAATTTTCTGTGTTCAACAAACTCTGCTATTTGTGTTTCTTCTCGCTCTCTGAGTAAAATGTAGTGGATTTATAGATTAGTTACCATTGAGTGGGGTCCTGTGCTTTCCGGCACATTTCCGCAGAATAGCACACTGCTGCTGAATAGCAGTGACCCAGAAGGAACGTTTTCATTGAGGGTGCAGTTGGGAACGATTTAGGTTCTTCTTCCCGTAAAGAAATGAAACAAGACATTTCCACAAGAAATGAAATTATCTAACTGGAGGATCAGTTTTAAACACAAAAAAAATTCTCATTATATCCCCCACCACGGTAATTGAGGTCGTGAATATATTTCAGAGACAAGTCCTCGTAATATATTTTTAAATTTATTTATTAGTGTCATAGGCTCACATTGAAACTGCAATGAGGTTACTGAGAAAATCCCCTGGTCACCACACTCCGGCGCCTGTTTGGGACCACTGATTTTAGTCGAATTTAGGAGAATTTAGTATGGCCAATGCAACTAACCAGCACGTCATTTGGACGGTGGGGGGAAAACAGAGCACCCAGAGAAAGCCGACGTAGACACGGGGAGAGGGTGCAGACTCGGCACAGACAGTGACCTCAGCCGACAATTGAATCCGAGTCTCTGGCGCTGTGAGGTAGCAGTGCTAACCACAGTGCCAACGTGCTGACCCCGGAGAGGCCTACATTTAGAATCACAGAATCATAGCATCCCTACAGTGCAGAAGGAGGCCATTTGGCATATCAAGTCTGCAGTGAGCACAATCCCATTCAGACCCTATCCCCGCAACCCCACACGCTTACACTGCTAGTCCCCCTGACATTAAGGGGCAGATTTGGCATGACCAATCCACCTAATCCGCACATCTTTGGACTGTGGGTTGAAACCGGAGCGCCGGGTGGAAACCCACGCAGACACAGGGAGATCGTGCAGACACCGCACAGACAGTGATCCGAGTCCAGAATTGAACCCAGGTCCCTGGTGCTGTGAGGCGGCAGTGCTAACCACTGTGCCACCGTGTTGCCCTTACACAATTTCAGCTGCAGAAACTGAGGGATTCACTCACTACCTGTTCAAACCAAGCTCTGTAGAAATGCACTAAATGGATCTGATCTCGACAGCATGAACCCTTTAAACAAACTTTAAAGCGAAGGAATCAACATATATATTAAAGAACACAATGATTTCCTATGGATCTGTCAGCGTTTGTGTTTGTGTCTGTGCGTGTGTTTGTTTCTGTGTGTGTGTCTGTGAGTGTGTGCATGTTCCTATGTGTGTGTATGTGTCTGTCTGTGTGTGTATGTGTTTTTGTGTGTCTGTGGAGAGAGGGAAGCAGAATTAACATTCCAGATACTTTCCTGAAGGAACATTACCTGGGCACTTTCTGGGCAGCACGGTGGCACAGTGCTTCGCACTGCTGCCTCACAGCACCAGGGACCCAGGTTCGATTCCCGCCTCGGGTCACTGTCTATGCGGTGTCTGCACATTTTTCCTGTGTCTGTGTGGCATTCCTCCGGGTGCTCCGGCTTCCTCCCTCAGTCCAAAAATCATGCTGGTTCGGTGCATTGGTCATGCTAATTTCTCCCTCAGTGTACCCGAACAGGTGCCAGAGCGTGGCGACGAGAAGATTTCCACAGCAACTTAATTGCAGTGTTAATGTAAGCCTTACTTATGACACGCATTAAATAAACCTTAAAAGGCCACTGACTTCCTGAATATTCTCAACAGTTTATGTTTTTGGTTCTGCTTGTTTTATCCGACTCGATTCTAGTTTGGAATCATTGAGTAAAGGGCACACCGCTCTATCTCAGGCCGCTTCTCAGATAACAGATGGATTACGCTGACAGACACAAGGGTTCCTCAACATTTGAAGTCCCAATATTATTGGCGAACAGCAAGCATATCCCGGTGGATAAAATATTCTCAGCAATATGGCATCGAATTTCAAATAAAAACATTACAGGTCATCTTTTTAACAAAGGGGGGAAGAGAGAGAAAATCGGAATTGACTTAAACTCTCAATTATCTGACTTTATAAAGTTTGTACTGACTGGACTGAGGACTGGAATAAAACGGGTACCTGTCACCGCTGGGGGAAGCTGAAGAAGAGAGAGGATTACTCACATAAAGGCATGGTTGGTGAAAGCCCAGCTTCGTGGTCTCTCCAGGATATTGTACAGGAAGTTTCATATGCTGCGGTAGCGCACATTCTTGTGGGGACAGGATCGCCTCCGCCTCGCTTTGACCGGCCGAATCAGGCGACTGTGCTACAGAGCTTCTGGCCCCCGGCACTCCGTCCTGTCCAAACCGCTGATCAGGAGCAGTCCATCGCGGGCTGGGCCACACTCTGGCCCGGGGTCAGCACCGATTCTACATCCAACATCCCAACAAACACCACTCTGTCTTCCCCTTCCGCTTCCATCCAGAGGCCGCCCTCCTCTCTCTGGCTCTGGGGCATGTTCGCAGCTCCATGGGGGCAGCGTGTTTTCACGCATTGAGCTGCCCCGGGAGGAGGGGAGGGTGGCAGGACAGGGAGACCCCTATACCCTCCACTCACTCGCACCGGAGGGGGTGAAGCTCGAATACCTTTGTGAAAGTAAACGGGAGGCAAAGGTGCCAGACGGCATGAAACCAGAAGCTCACGGAATCCAAGGTGAGGAAAGAATGCCAGATTTTCCCGGCAGCTTTGCCACAATTTGCTGATGACCTGCTCGAGTTCATAGGCAAAAAATACGGGCAATGTTTTGTTTGAAATTTCTGGGAGTAGATGATTATGGAACGGTCAAACGTGAAGGAGACGGTGAACCAGACGGACAAGTCGAGGGTGACAACAGTCATGCACAAAATGAACTTGCACACGGGAGTATGGGATAGGAAGACAGTGGGAAATGGTAACTGAAAATACAATACACCATTACATTCATTATCAAGACCAGTATATCTGCTGTTGCCACGATTACCATATAGACAGTGATGGAGTTGGAAAGGCTACAGTTTCGTCAGGAGGGGGTTACAATCGTGATTAGGTTTGCTGTTAGAAAGAGAGCGGAGAGATCATGAGCGCCACAATCTAACTGATATATATGGAGTTCCTGGTTGAAAGCTATTAACTCTGGTTTGTGTGATTATCCACACAGAGTCACATGAGACTGCATTCATATTGGAGCCACTAAGATTTTTTTCGAATTTTATTTATTAGAGTCACAAGCAGACTTACATTAACACTGCAATGACGTTACTGTGGATATCCTCTCGCCGCCACACTCCGATGCCTGTTTGGGAACACTGAGGGAATGTCTAGCACGGCCAATGCACCTAACCCATCACTTCTTTCAGACTGTGGGAGGAAACCGGAGCACCCAGAGGAAACCCACGCAGACACGGGGAAAATGTGCAGACTTGGCAGACAGTGAACCAAGCTGGGAATCGAACACGTGTCCCTGGCACTGTGAGGGAGCAGCGTTAACCACTGTGCCACCGTGCCACCCCTTGGAAACCTGCGTCAACATGCTGCGGCCTCTAAATCTGCATTGGATGGTAAGATGGTCCAGTAATCCACTAACACCGCTGTGTGCAAACTTAAAAAAATTGTTGCAACAATCAGTGAGACTTTTGGATCAACGGAAGATGCCAAATGTGGACAAGGAGTTCATGAGCTGGTTCTGGCAACCATCGACACAGCCACACAGGAAACGCCATTCCTATTGAATAAGCAGGAAGAAGTGGGAGGGGAGTCACACAGATCAACAACATGCAGATTACAATAACACACCGGTACACCAACAAATACGAGAATTGGGTAGTAAATCTCCCTTATCAACAGAATAGTCAGTCGTCCCATTTTCTGAGGGAGTGAATGAACACTGACTGACAAAGCTCAAAGTATGTGACTAAGGCACACCTGAGGCACTGGGAGTGAACTCTACTTTTCTGTGCACAATGATCCGCCAGGGAGCACTCAGGTTTCATTCGTAGCATCAGTTACATCCAGTTAACAAATAGACTGAATTACCTCCTTCATTTATTTGACGCCTCACAACAAGAGAAGCTGGTGAATTTGTTACTGACAGTTTGATGCAAACACTCCCAATGAAACATTTACTTCATAAATGGAGAGTACAGTCTTTTAGGATTGGTATTGCATCTTTTCATACAAGACAGCTGGAGACAATTCCCCTTACAGTCATCGCACGGTGGCACAGTGGTTAGCACTGCTGCCTCACAGTTCCAGGGACATGGGTTTAATTCCCGGCTTGGGTGACTGTCTCTGCGGAATATACATGTTCTCCCTGTGTCTGCGTGGGTTTCCTCTGGGTGCTCCGGTTTCCTCCCCCAGTCCGAACGGTGTGCTTGGTAGGTGCATTGGCCATGCTAAATTCTCCCTCAGTGTACCTGAACAGGCGCCGAAGTGTGGCGAAAAGAGGATTTTCACAGTCACTTCAATGCAGTGCTAATGCAAGCTTACTTGTAATGCCATAAGATATTATGTTAGAATTATTTGGTGGATATTGATGTAGCTGACTCTGACACCAGTATTCTAAATCTCAATGAAGGTAACTATGATGGTCTGAGTCATGAATTGGTTATGATGGACTAGGAAACATCAGGGAAAGAAAAGACAGGCAATTGCAGGCATTTGGGGAATGAATAGGTGAACTCCAAAAGTTGTTTATTCCTGTTTTGCACAAGAGTGGTAAGGAAACTGTTGCCAAATCATGGCTTACAAGGGAAATTAGAAATAGTATCAGATTCAAGGAAGAAATGTACAAATTGTCAAGAATAAAGCATTAGACATGCAGATTGGTAGCAGTTGTAAATTCAGCAAAGGAGGACCAAGGGATTGATTGAGAAGGGGAAAATAGGGTATGAAAGTAAAATGGCGGGAAGCATCACAACTGACTGCAAAAGTTGCTATAACTGCACAAAGAGAAAAAGACTGATAAACACGAGTTAGGCCTCCAACAGTCAGAAATGGGAAAATGGTTGTGGAATTAAATTTGTACTTTGCTTCTCTCCTTACAAGGTGCTGAGAGAAACAAGTTTTACTGAGGAGCCGAAGGGAATCAGCATCAGTAGAGAAATGGTTTTGGGGTAATTGATGGGATTGAAGGTAGTTAAATCTCCAGGTCCTGATAATCTTCATTGCAGAATGCTTAATTAGGAGGCCCTGGAAATAGTAGATCTATTGGTGGTAATTTTCTTTGGCCTCTTGATTGGTTTCTACAGATTGGAGGGTAGTTAAGGTAAGCCCGCTATTCAAAAACAGGTGAGGTCGGGAGAAATCAGGGAACTATAGACCAGTGAGCCAAACATTAGTACTTGGGAAGTTGCTGGAGTCCATGATCAGTGACTTCATAGCTCAGCATTTGGAAGGCAGGAACACAATCAGAAACACTCAGCATGAATTTTCAGATGGGAAATCATGCTTGATGAATTTAATTGATTTTTTGTGGAAGTAACTCGTAGAGTTGACTAAGGAGAACTGGTAGATGTGGTTTATTTAGACTTTCAGAAGTCTTTTGACAAGGTTTCACATAGCAGAATACAATGAAAAGTTAAAACATACGGGATTGAAGGCAATGTCTTGCGATGGATAGAATTCTGGTGAGCAGACAGGAAGCAAAGTGTTGGCATAAATGAGATTTATTTTTTCTTATTGGCAGGCAGTTAGTAGTGGGGTACTGCAGGGTCTGTGCTTGGACCCCAACTGCTCACATTATATATTAATGATTTGGAAGAGGGAATTGAATGTTTTATCTCCAGATTTAAAGTTGTGTGGGAGGGTGAGTTTTTGGAGGATTTATGGAAGCTTCAGCACGATTTGACCAGGCTGAGTGTGGAGACATATGCCAGCCTGATGTAGTAGAATGTGGATAAATATGAGGTTATCCACTTCAGTAAGAATAATAGGTCGACAGATTTTATTTGAATGATTGTAAATTGAGAGAGGTGGGTACTCAGCGACAGCTTGGTTTCATTCTGTCATACTCAGTGAAAGTAAGCTCGCAGGTGCAACAGGTAGCAAAGAAGGCAAATGGTATGTTGGTCATCATTCCGAGAGGATTTGAGTATCGGGATAGGGATGTTTTGCTGCAATAGTACAGGGTGTTGCTTAGGCCATACCTGGAGTATTGTGTGCAGTTTTGGTGTCCTTATTTGAGCTCACTTAAAAATGTATTCATTGGAGTTTTGGAGAGTGAGAGGGGATCTCATACAAAGTTATAAAATTCTAACAGGATTAGACAGAGTAGATTCAAAAATAATGTTCCCGATGGTGGGGAAGTCCAGAAGGAGGGGTCATAGTTTGTGGGTAAGGGATGGAACTTTAAGGACTGAGGTGAGGAGAAATTTCTTCACCCAGAGAGTGGTGAATGTGCGGAATTCACTACTAGAGAAAGTAGTTGAGGCCAAAAGGCTGTGTGAATTCAAGAATAAATTACTTGATTTGACTTTGATTTCATCTATTATTGTCTCATGCATTAGAAGACAGTGAAAAGTATTGTTTCTTGTGCGCTATTCAGTCAAAGCATACTGTTCATATAGAGGGAAATGAGAGAGTGCAGAATGTACTGTTACATTCAGAGTGAGGGAAAGATCAACTTAATGCGAGGTAGGTCCATTCAAACGTCTGATGGCAGCAGGGAAGGAAATGTTCTTGAGTCAGTTGGTACTTGATCTCAGACCTTTGTATCTTTTTGGCGATGAAAGAAGGTGGAACAGAGTCTGTCCAGGGTGCATGGGGTTCTTAATTATGCTGGCTGCTTTGCTGAGGCAGCGGGAAGTATAGACAGTGTCCATGGATAGGAGGCTGGATTGCGTGATGGATTGGGATATATTCAAAACATTTTGTAGTTCCTTGCGGTCTGAGGCAGAGCAGGAGCCATACCAACCCGCCTTACAATTAGAAAGAATGATTTCCATGGTGCACCTGGAAAAGTTGGTGAGAGTCGCAGCTGACATACCAAATGTCCATAGTCTCCTGACAAAGTAGAGACGTTGGTGGGCTTTCTTAACTATAGTGTCTGCATGGGGGGACCAGGACAAGTTGTGCGTGATTTGGACACATAAAAGCTTGAAGCTTTCGACCATTTCTACTTCGTCCCCGTTGATGTAGATCGGGGTATGTTCTGCACTATGCCTCCTGAAGTTGATGACAATCTCCTTCCTTGTTCAGACATTGACGGACAGATAACTGCCGTCGCACCAGTTCAGCAGATTCTCTATCTTTTTCTTGTATTCTGTCTCATCATTGTTTAACATCCGACTCACACTTGTGGTGTCATCAGAAAACTTGAAAATCGAGGCAAAAGAGAATTTGGCCGCACAGTCATATGTGTGTAAGGAGTATAGTAAGGGGCTGAGCGGACAGCCTTGGTAACTCCTTCATGCAGCCATTCCAGGTTTGGGAGCTGCTGGTAGAATGTTCACGTTACAATCCCGGAGGCTGCGAGTAATGTCGGCCCAGTTAAACCATATTAGCTCTGTGAAAGGGCTGTGCCACCATGCAGCTTTCCCTAGTACCCTGCCAATTAATTGTCCTAAAAGCCACGTCGAAGCTGATTGCAATACAACGCCCATTCAAAAACAAAAACTAAATATTAAGGATGCTGAAAATGCTGGGCAGGTTGGGAAACATCCATGGAGACAAACTTGAGTGAACTGTTTACGCTGCTGACGTTTCCTCAGAACTGAGTAAAAATATACATATATAACAGGTATTAAACCAAAGGAGGGCGGGATGGTGCAGGATGCACAAAATTGAACCTCTGTGCGGGAGGAGGGAATGATAGAAAATTATTCATGATACACAAATTAACTACAGTTGTAATGTTCACAGTAAAGAAAACAAATATATGTCCAGATGACCTTGTAAACGGCTGAAAAGCAACTGTCCTAATGTAACATTCGGAATGGGAAGAAAAAAGGCACGTAGAAAAATCACACCTATAAAAATAAAACAACCCGTAGACGGACGTTATGAAGAATAAATCAATGTAACAAAATCCGAATGAAGCATCTGAATTAGCGTGTTGATATAAAGAAGGCGGATTGGCTCAATATAACATTTGGAGGTTAATGTTTAATGAAGCTATTTGAATTATTGCCGGCGATAACTGAGAGCAAGGAAAGGGATTAGCTAATTTTTGTCCAACAGATTATAGAAGAAAGACTGAGGATGGATTAATGAACATCTTATGCTGACAGGTCCGTTCACACCACTGAAGGATGTTGTGCAGATAATAAAGAAAGCAGAAAGCAATGTCGGCATTTCTAGCTAAAAGAATAGAATATAAAGATAAGGAAGTAGTGTTGCAACTATAAAAGACATCGGTGAGACCGCACGTGCAATATTGTGCACAGTTTTGGTCCCCTTATTTGAGGAAGATTGTAGTAGCGTTGTAAACAGTTCAGAGGAGGTTCAGTAGATTTATTCCAGAAATGGTTCCTACTATACCCGTTGTACACCTATCACTGATAAATTTCTCTCCAATCCGATTTTCAAGTTTGTTAACGACACCACCGGAGTGGGTCAGATCTCAAAGAATGGCGAGACAGAACATTGAATACAAGAGTTGGAATGACTTGTTGTAGTTGTACAGGACATTGGTAAGGCAACACTTGGAATATTGTGTGCAATTCTCCTTACCCTATTATTGAAAGGATATTATTAAACGAGAAAGAGTGCAGAAAAGATTTACTGGGATGCTACCGGGACTTGATGGATTGAGTAATAAGGAGAGACTGGATAGACTGAGACTTTTTGCTCTGGAGCGTAGGAGGCTGAGGGGTGATCTTACAGAGGTGTATAAAATAATGAGGGGCCTAGATCAGCTAGATCGTCAAATATCTTTTCCCAAAGTTAGGGGAGTCTAAAACCAGAGGGCATAGGTTTAAGATGAGAGGGGAAAGATACAAAAGTGTCCAGGGGGCAATTGTTTTCACACAGAGCGTGATCAGTGTCTGGAACAAGCTGCCAGAGATAGTAGTAGAGGTGGGTGCAATTTTGTCTTTTGAAAAGCATTTAGATAGTTACATGGGTACATGGGGATATGGGCCAAATGCCCATTGAGATTAGCTTAGGGGTTTCAAATAAGAGGGCGGCATGGACAAGTTGGGCCGAAGGGCCTGTTACAATGCTGTAAATCGATATGACTCTGTGACTCTATGAGATGGAGAATCTGGCAAACTGCTGCGGCAACAATAATCTCTCCCTCAATGTCAACAAAACGGAGGAGATTGTTATCGACTTCAGGAAGCATAACGGAAAACATGTCCCTGTCTTCATCAACGGGGGCGAAGTAGAATGGGTCGAGAGCTTCAAGTTTTTCGGTGTCCAGATCACCAACGACTTTCCTGGTCCACCCATGCCAACATTGTAGTTAAGAAAGCCCACCGATGCCTCTACTTTCTGAGAAGGCTAAGGAAATTTGTATTTCAGCTACGACCCTCACCGGCTTTTACAGTTGCAACATAGAAAGCCTTCTCTCTGGTTGTATCACAGCCTGGTATGGCTCCTGCTGTGCCCAAGGCAGCAAGGAATTACAAAAGGTCATGAATGTAGCCCAATTCATCACGCAAACTAGCCCCGCATCCATTGACTATTTCTACACTTACCGCTTCCTCTGCAAAGCAGCCAGCATAATCAAGGACCACACACACACACACCGGCCATTTTCTCTTCCACCTTCTTCTGTTGGGAAAAAGATACAAAAGTCTGAGGGCACTGACCAACCAACTCAAGAACATATCTTTCCCTCCCTCGATCTCCACCTTCCATTATATTGACTCTTTCTCTTCCACCTCATATTCACTTACTTTATGATGTGCATTACTCCCTGATACACCTGCTTCTCGCTTGTATTTAACCTCCCTCATACACCTTCATGCAAATTCCCTTTACCCTGTGGTTCACCCCTCCTGCATTGTCCTCACTACTCAGACGTCTTAATTCATTATACGGCTTTTTTATTCTATTACTTCGAACCCTTCATTAAAATAATGAATGATATTGATGAATCATAGCACACCATGTTCCCAGGACACCCCTCTCATTTACAATGCAAGTCGATCAGCAACATCCCAAAACAAAGCAATTGCAGAAAAGGATTGAGGCAGAGTCTCAAACACTCACACCAGACTGTTGGAGATGTTCCCCCGCAACCGCCACAACAAGAGACAGAAGAAAATGGAGAGACAGAGAGGCATTTAAAGTCCTCAACACTAAACGACAACAGTCTGTGTGAGATGCCCCTTCGAGTCTAAGGGGAGAGGGTGAGATCATAGAATTTCTACAGTGCAGAAAGAGGCCAATAGGCCCATCGAGTCTTCACCGACCATAATCTTATCCAGGCCCTAAGCCCATAACACCACATATTTACCCGAATTTCTGTTTTTGTTTTAATTCTAATTGTGTTACAGTTAATGTGGTGGCAGTTATGATTCTGTCTTGTGGAAATTGTGGCATCTCAAACTGCACTACCAACTACCTGGCGGCAATGGCAACGACGGACTTCCTGCTCCTTATTACTGAGATCATTCTTAACCGAATCAATGATTGCAATTTTCCATTAAATTTCCGCGGCATCAGCCCTCTTTGCACTGTTCACTATGTTCTTCCCTGTGCAGCCCTTGACGGTTCTGTCTGCCTCACAGTCACTTTCACTTTTGATCGATTTGCCGCCATCTGTTGGCAGAAGCTTAAATCTAATTCTTGCACCAAGAAAACTGTGGCTGCCGTTCTCGCAACCATCAGCATTTTTCTTGGTTAAATAACATTGCTATCTATTTCAGATTTAAACCTAGAAGGATTGTCGATACTGGACCGTGGCGCTGTTTTAATAAGGAAACCTATTTAACTGACCCAAGATGGACTGGATTCAGAATTTTTGAAAAGTTTTTAAGTCCATTGATACCATTCGGATTAATTCTGTTGCTCAACAGTCTGATAGTCAGGCACAGTTTAGTGGCCAGTCGAGTACGTAAAGGACTGAGGGGTCAGATTAAGGGAGAGAACCACAGTGACCCAGAGATGCAGAGTAGATTGAAGTCAATAATTTACCCTTCAGCAAATCTGGCAGCTTCGTACTTCTGTGGTTTTTGTACATTTTATATATCTTTGATGTTGCAGATGGCTTAGACGATGAACCTTATTATAACTTTCAAAAAATTGCACATATGTTGTGGAATTTATGTTGTTGCACAAACAAATTTATCTATGTCGCGACTCAGTCCAAATTCATAAAGCAGTTGAAGAGCATTGTGAAATATCCAGTTACAGCAATAAATAAGTCATTCAATAAACAGAAAAATGAAAGCATCTCAAGATCCAGAGCTCTGGGGGTAAGAGACACAACCAGATAACAGAATGAAAAGGAACTGAAGGAGTTTTTTAAAAATCAAAGAACGGTTAACGATGGACAAGTTGGGACACAGAGAGGGAAAGGATCAGATGTATATATTCATCAGCTACATTATAAACGGAACAGCAATGAGACAGAAGGAAGGACTGGAATTAGGAGAGTTGGAAATGCCTATCTATCTATCTATCTATCTATCTATCTATCTATCTATCTATCTATCTATCTATCTATCTATCTATCTATCTATCTATCTATCTATCTATCTATCTACCTATCTATCTATCTATCTATCTATCTATCTATCTATCTATCTATCTATCTATCTATCTATCTGTCTGTCTGTCTGTCTGTCTGTCTGTCTGTCTGTCTGTCTGTCTGTCTATCTATCTATCTATCTATCTATCTATCTATCTATCTATCTATCTATCTATCTATCTATCTATCTATCTACCTATCTATCTGTCTGTCTGTCTATCTATCTGTCCGTCTGTCTGTCTGTCTATCTATCTATCTATCTATCTATCTATCTATCTATCTATCTATCTATCTATCTATCTATCTATCTATCTATCTGCATTTGATTGATCGGCATTTTGATTAATCAAGAGGCTGATTACGATATTTTAAGCTGCACATTCCGAAAATGGAGCATATTACAGCGGTGCAGAGGGTGGGCAATTTAGAGGGGTCATGTAATGAGTCGCTGTGGGTGAAGCTCAAAAACAGGAAAGGTGTAATCACTATGCTGGGGGTATACGACAGGCCACCCAACAGCCCACGGCAAGTGGAGGACCGGATATGTTAGGAGATTCCGGATATGTGCAGAAAAAGTAGGGTTGTTGTAGTGGGAGACTTCAATTTCCGTGGTATAGGTGGAAAGTGCTAAGGGCTGAGGGTCTGGATGGGGAGAAATTTGTAAAATGCGTACTGGAAGGTTCTTTGGAACAGTATGTAGATAGCCCAACGAGAGAGGGGCTATACTGGATCTAGTTCTGGGAAATAAGCCCGGTCAGGTCGTCAAAGTGTTGGTTGGGGAACACGTGCCCAATAGTGACTACAACTCTGTTAACTTTAGGATAGTAATGGACAAGAACGAGTGTTGTCCTAAGGGTAGGGTGCTAAATTGGGGAAAGGCTAACTATAGTCGGATTTGGCAGGAATTGGTGGCCGTTGATTGGGAGAGGCTGCTTGGGGGTAAGTCCACGTCTGGCATGTGGGAGTCTTTTAAGGAACAGTTGATACGGCTGCAGGACAGGCATGTGCCTGTAAAAAGGAAGGATAGGAATGATAGGATTCGAGAGCCGTGGATAACCAGGGAAATTGAGGATCTGATCAAGAAGAAAAGAGAGGCGTACATTAGGTCCAGAGAACTGAAAACAGATGGAGCTCTCGAGGAATACAAAGAAAGTGGGAAAGAACTCAAACGAGGAATTAGAAGGGCAAAAGGGGGTCACGAAATGTCCTTGGCAGACAGGATTAAGGAGAATCCCAAGGCATTTTATTCATACGTTAGGAACAAAAGGGTTGTCAGGGAAAAAGTCGGACTTCCCAGGGACAAAGGGGGGGAATTATGTTCAGAACCCAAGGGAATAGGGGAGATCCTAAATGAATACTTTGCATCGGTATTCACAAAGGAGAGGGACTTGTTGACTGGGAGCATCTCAGAGGGAGGTGTTGACCCGTTAGAGAGAATCACCATTACAAGGGAGGAAGTGTTAGGTTCTTTAGGTAACATTAAAACTGACAAATCCCCAGGGCCTGATGGCATCTATCCTAGACGGCTCAGGGAGACAAAAGATGTAATTGCTGGGCCTCTGATGGAAATCTTTGTCTCTTCGTTGGACACAGGTGAGGTCCCTGAGGATTGGAGGATAGCGTATGTGGTACCGTTATTTAAGAATGGTAGCAGGGATAACGTGGGTAATTATACGCCAGTGAGCGTGACGTCCATGGTAGGGAAGTTGTTGGAGCAGGTTCTTAGAGACAGGATGTGTGCGCATTTAGAACGGAACAATCTCATTCGTGACAGATAGCATGGTTTTGTAAGAGGGAGGTCGTGCCTTACAGATTTGGTGGAGTTTTTTGAGGAAGTGACAAAAACGGTTGATGAAGGAAAGGCCGTGGATGTCGTCTCTATGGATTTCAGTGAGGCATTCGACAAAGTCCCTCATGACAGTTTGGTTAAGAAGATTACGGCTGATGGGATAGAAGGAGAGGTGGCTAGGTGGGTGGAAAACTGGCTTGGCCACAGGAGACAGAGGGTAGCAGTCGAAGGGTCTTTTTCCGGCTGGAGATCTGTGACCAGTTGTGTTCCACAGGGCTCTGTACTGGGACCTCTGCTATTTGTGATATATATAAATGATTTGGAAGAAGGTGTAACAGGTGTTATCAGCAAGTTTGCTGATGACAGGAAGATGGCTGGACTTGAGGTTAGCGATGAACATTGTCGGACAATACAGCAGGATATAGATAGGCTGGAACATTGGGCGGAGAAATGGCAGATGGAATTTAATCCGGATAAATGCGAAGTGATGCATTTTGGAAGAACTAATGTAGGGGGGGAGTTACACAATAAATGGCAGAGCCATCAAGAGTATAGAAACACAGAAGGACCTAGGTGTGCAAGTCCACAAACCCTTGAAGGTGGCAGCACCGGTGGAGAAGGTGGTGAAGAAGGCATATGATATGCTCGCCTTTAGAGGACGGGGTCTAGAGTATAAAAGCTGGAGTATGAAGTTGCAGCTGTATAGAACGCTGGTTAGGCCACATTTGGAGTACTGCGTCCAGTTCTGGTCACCGCACTACCAGAAGGACGTGGAGGTTTTAGAGAGAGTGCAGAGAAGGTTTACCAGGATGTTGCCTGGTATGGAGGGTCTTAGCTATGAGGAGAGATTGGGTCACCTGGGCTTGTTCTCCCTGGAAAGACGGAGAATGAGGGGAGACCTAATAGAGGTGTACAAAATTATGAAGGGTATAGATAGGGTGAACAGTGGGAAACTTTTTCCCAGGTTGGAGGTGACGATCACGAGGTCTCATGGGCTCAAGGTGAGAGGGGCGAGGTATAACTCAGATATCAGAGGAACGTTTTTTAAACAGAGAGTGGTGGGGGCCTGGAATGCGCTGCCAAGTAGGGTGGTGGAGGCAGACACGCTGGCATCGTTTAAGGTTTACCTGAATAGTCACATGTGCAGTCTGGGAATGGAGGGATGAAAACGAATGGTCTAGTTGGACCAAGGAGCGGCACAGGCTTGGAGGGCCGAATGGTCTGTTTCCTGTGCTATACTGTTCTTTGTTCTTTGTTCTCAAAACATACTCCCATTCTACCTCATGCAACTCCCCTCCCTGTTAGGTTTTTGATTTTATGTCTTAAAACTACTGCACGTTTTAGAATATAAAGATCCGTCCTGCCTGGGACAAAATGGGTTAATTCTCTGCTTGTTCCAGCAGGCGCAGAGTAAATTCGCTCAGATTGACATCGTCACTTCAAACACTCCGGAATCATTCCTTACATTTATCTTTTCTTTGTCCTGTCAATAATACATTTTCGAAAGTGACAAGCCAGATCCTGGTTAATCCGAAATTAGATTTATTCTTTCACTTTTAAATAGCCCTCCTAAATTAAATAAAATAGACTAACTTAAAATCTCTCCCGGTTAGCTCAACGTTTGCATGATTAATTATTTCTCCAATCCTGCCTCCGTAAACAACACAGGCAAATACAAAATCAAATCAACTGTGTGCTGAAATGATTAACTATCTTCACAACTGTTCAGACGTAATGTAACACCATCTTGAAATTGAATTTTCTCCCCCAACATGGCAGAGATCAAATCTCTGTCGGATTCCGATTCTTGAAAATGACCATGGATCGGACAATTACATCCTCTCTCTCTCTCTCTCTTTGCCATACACAGAAATTCCGTGACTGCTTGTTTCCTTTCACCCTGTACTCCCCGTTTTGGTCTATGATGCTTTAGACCAAACAATTTGACCTGTCTCTCTCTCACACACACAACTTTCTCACAGGAGACCTGTGCTCCTGGGACTTCTCCCTGCCGGTTCTCTCACACGGCGTTGTCCCTTCTCTACCTCTGGAACCCTCCCTGTAAGTTGCTTGTGCCCGAGCCAGCTGCCGTCTGTACGCACGGTCTAACCCCTTGATTTTTCTCTCGGTACAAGACTCTTCACTCTGTTGCATAGGAGTGTCCGAGAGTCCGTCCCCGGCCCCGCTGCATTTAAGTGTAGTTTCTCTGCAAATTCCTCTTCTACTTTGGAGGAGATCCAAGAGCCTGCCCCAGCCTCTCTACATTAAGCGTGCGCTCATTAAATACACACTGCTTTTGCACCTCTTCCTTTGTCCGAGTTACTGAACTTACGGCTTCTGCTGACAGACGCATAGCCCTCGAACAACTGGATGGTAGTGAGAGAATGTACTCACCACCTTTTGGGAACACATATCACTGCCGGACACCTACTCTCAGCGCAACATTGTAAGAGACATTTTCTGAGCCAAAATTTCCCCTGGGGTGTCCTGTAATAGTTCAACCTCACTCAACCAATGCATAGACTGCGGAATAGAGTAATTCGTTAAAGAACGAAAATGATTTTATTTGCTAATGCATGCATCAGGAGAGAGACGCAGTCAATTAGGGATGACTGTCCTCTCTGAGCTAATATTGCAAGGTAAAATTATTATATGATTCTGAACATTTCAGTATCGCATCCAGTGTCGTCAATCAACCTGGAGAGCCCAATCACATTACGGATTATTACCTTAGCCAATTATTACCTTAACCTGTCAACAGGAATATGAGATTATTAGCTTATTGCACTTGTCGGTTTCTTCCACATCACATCGGAAACCTGACCAACATCATTACCAGTGCCCAAAGCCATAATTAACATCTGCGATTTTTAATCAGTGAAAGAAGTCACTCTGTACTGGAACCTGTGGCTTCTTTATCAGCTTGAGAGACTGCCCCAGCCTCGTTAACCATGAGCGAATTTACTCCCTTAAATAGCAGGCCTATTAAACTTGCCTTTCACATATCGAAGAACAGATAACAGAATCTGTCTTTCTGTGCTCCATTGTATTAAAATAATTTGGTCTGTCTCCCACTGTTACCCATCATGCTGCATTCAGAACGAAGTTGGTCAACGCGCGCAATACACACATATTGAAAATATTGTTTGAGCTTATAATAGTTGGTTAATCTGTGGTTATATAGTTTATAATATTTTTGCAGTTTAGAGTAAATTTGCATACTTTGTTCCAGACAAATTGTGAATTCTCACTATATATATGGCACTTTATAATTACGTTAACCTCGTCTACTTAATATAGTGAACATAAAATGAAGGGCCTCATATTGTGAATGTTATACTACCCCCCAACTCCCGCCCCCCTCCCCCCCCGCCCCCCCCACCCCACCCCCCCACCCCCGCCCCACCACCAACCCCGGCATCAGTCCCTGATTTTGGCCCTTGGCTACTGGTCAAATAAGGCCACTAAAAAAATGTCTCAATGTTTGTTCCTGTGCCCTGAAGAACGACGGTCCCTTTATAACATTTCTTGCTCAACATAACTGTCGTCGCTGCCACCATCCCTCTTGTGGACTTGGGCAACCTTGCACAGGAGCACTTAACGACGTTGAAAAGCACCATCAATGCCAAGATCACCATGCAATCCCCTGTAGGATTCATGTTCCCAAGAAGGTCAACCAGCCTGAGAGCAAACCACCTCAGGTAAATGGTTCAGGTTCTTTGAGTTTCTCCACCTCTTTCCTGATATGGTTAACCGGATTAGTTATGTTTTCTGAACGATCTGGTATGTACGTGCAATACTCTGATCCAATCACTGCACATGGCCCACCCCTTGCCGCCAAGACACAATCCAATACCTATCTGTGCTGAAGTACCACAGTGCACAATGAAGGACCACAGTGCGCAAGACAACACAGTGTCGATGGGGTGGTCAGATGTGCAGAACAATGGCAATTGGAATTTAACCGTGAAACGCGTGGGGTGATTCATTTTGAGAGGACCAACGACGTAAGAAAATATTCCATGGAATCCCTCCAGTGCAGAAGAACACCATTCGGCCGAGTAAGACTGCACCAAACTCTCTGAAACAGCATCTGATGGGGGCCTGATTGAGGTGTACAAAATTATGAGAAACATAGAAGAGTTAGATAGGAATAAACATTTTTCATTATTCAACGGGTCCCTAACCAGTGGACTCGACTTAAGGCAATGGAAGTGATGTTTAGAGTGGATTTGTGGGAAAAGCTTTTTCACACCGCGGTTGATGGGAAATTCTAATTGACTGACTGAAAGGGTGGTAGATGCGGGAACCTTCAGAACACGTAAGCATTTAGGTAAGCACCTGGAACGTCAAAGCATATAAGTCTATGGATCTCGTGTTGGGATTTGAATGGTTCGGTGTTTGACGGCTGGAGCAGGCACGATGGGCCGTAGGGACACTTTCTGTTCTTTGCAACTCAAAGCGGGAGTTTAAAACTCAAAGCTTGCACCAAGACATGTTTTATTCATTCATAGGATGTGGACATCTCTTTCTATGTGGATATTTATTGGCCATTCCTGAGGGAATTTAAGAGTTAACCACATCGAGTCCGTGGCCTTAAATCTATGTTCCATGGTTATTTGGTCCGGAGTCACATGTGTGCTAGAGGAGGTAAGGACAACATATTCCCAAAGGGACATTTGCAACATTGAACAGTAGTTTCAGGGCATGAATGTCAATCGAAGTTTAATTCGATTTTTAAAAAAAAATTCAAATTGCACTATTTGCTATGGTGGGATTCGGACTCGGGTCCCCCAGCACGATCCTGAGTTTCTGGATTGCTAGTGATACCACTCTGCATGGAGATTCGGAGGTAAGCTTAAGTTATAGTGATCCACAACCAGGGCCCTTTTATTTATTTCAATTATGTAAATTGTACTTAAGGACAGGCCTTTGCGAGATTACTACACAGCGCTTCATCATAGAATCATAGTAACTGAAAGCACAAGTAGGCCAGTCGGCCCTTCGAGCCTGCTCCGCCATTCATTATGATCATAGTTGATCATCAAATTCAATATCCTGATCCCCCCTCGAAGGTGTTTTTTTTTCCAATTAATTCATGGGATATAAGAGTCGCAGGTTGGGGCATCACTTGTTGCACATCCCTGAGTGACGATTCTCTTCTTGTTCCAGCTGCTCTGCTCTATATGTGACTGTAGAGGCACAGATGTATGGTTGAATCTTAACATCCCTCCGAAATAGCAGAGATAAACATTCAGTTCTCGGGAAATTAGGGATGGGTAAAGCGTGTTGGCCTTTTCAGTGACGTCCAGACCCCACGAAAGAATAAACAAAGCAAACAACTCATCATGATCTTGCTTACAACAGAATATAACGAAAAAATACTTCTGTACTGGGACCCCTGATGTTGCAATCCCATTAGCGCCAGTCAAGGGAAAAACAATAGAATCAATGAAATACAATGTACTTACATTAAATATGTAATTTCAGTCTCATCCATCTCACAGCAATCCTCAAGTGACCTGGACAATTGGCGAGAGATGTAATTCACATGAACTGTGGGAAGGAGGTGAAAGTGTCAAAAGGCGATTCCAAGGCCCCAGATCCACCTTCCCAGTAACACAATGATTTATTTGGACTTTTATTCAGTTCAGTACAGTGTATCACTGTTCACCAAGTGGTCTCCTCTACATTGCGAAGATCACACACAGACTGGGGGTTTGATTTACACAACACCTCCATTCAGTACACACGCCCCACCATGAGCTTCCGCTTCTTTCTCATTTTACTTCTCTACCTTGCTCCCTCTCTCACCAGATAAATGTAGTGTATTTTAACTCCAAAATGCATTTGACAAAGTGGCACATTAAAGGTTGGTGCATGACGTAAAAACCCATGTAATTGGAGGAAGTGTGTTAGCTTGTATTGAGAACTGCCTATCACGTAGCAAACAGAGATCCGGAATAAATGGATCATTTACAGAATGGAAATATGCAACTAGTTGAGGACCGCAGAAATCGGTTCTTGGTGTGCAATTGTTTACCTTTTACATTAAAGTCCTGGAGAAAGGGAGAGAATGTAAGATTTCCAAATTTGACAACGATAAATGGAAGGGTAGGATGGGATGAGGATGTCGTGATTCTGCAACGGGACAGAGATAGATCGGGTGACTGGGCGAAAACCTGGCAAATGGAGTTTATGGCGGAAGTATGATGTCATACATTTTGGTAGGAGGAATCATCGTGTGGATTGTTATCTAAATGGAGAGATACTGCGGCTGATTGAAGTACAGAGGGATCTAGGTTTTCCAGTGCATGAATCACAAAAAGCCAGCAGGCAAATCCAATAATTATTTAAGAAGACAAATGGCATTTTTGCCTTTATTGTATACGAGTTGGAGTTTAAAAATAGGGATGGTTTTGTCTCAATTCGACAGGGTGCTAGTGAAGCCTCATCTGACATACTATGTACGATGTTGCTCCAGTTATCCAAAGAAAATATACAGGGGGGGGGGGTGGCTGTCCTGCCATAGCACCCCGCAAACCGATGGATGGGATTAGCTGGTAAGACCACAAGAGAGCTGAGAAATCAGGTTCACGTCCGATTTTTTTACCTCTTGCGATCTTACTGGCACGGGATATCCGATGCATTCCACATCATTTCCACGTGACTGGCGAGCCTTGCACGGAAGTTCCTGGGCCCACTCACATCTCCACCCCTTAGAGAGAGAGGTTCCCACCAGCGGGGTTTATAACTACTGCCCGCTAACGAGGAACAGGCGTCCTCACCCGGCTGGGGGTGGGGGGTCAGAGGCCATCGACGACCCCCGGGGAGTGTGTAGCAAGGGGGGGGGGAGGTGATCCTTGGGCAGTGCCAAGGTGGCACTGCCAGTCTGGCACACGGGCACTGCCCAAGGGGCACACCAGCATGCTCAGTGGGCAACATGGCACTGCCCTCCGGGCACCTTGTAGTACCAAGGGGCGGGGCAAGAGGGGTCGAGGCCCATTGGCGGTTAATGGTGGTCAAGGGGGTGGGGGAAACCACTGACAGCAAGTTGAATCAATGGGACAGCGAGTGAGGGGGTGATTGGGGTTGGCCATCGGAGGAGAGGTCGGAGCTGGCCATGGTGGTCGGTTGGTGCTGGCCATCAGAGGGGATGAGGGCTGCCCATCAGGGGAGGGGGCTAGCGCAGGGCTGGTGGGAGTTTCGGTCAGGCCCGGAGTTTGGGGGAGGGGGGATGAGTCTGGTAGGCAAGTGATCAGGGAAAGGGGATTTTTGAAGAAGGGCAATCGGTGGGGGGGAGAGGTTGCTCAGGGATAACATCTGGGAGGCCAGCGATTGGCAGGCCGGTGATGGGCGGCCAATGATTATGCACTTGTCTCCCCACTGAGAGATCAGCATGTGCGCAGATGCCCATTCAGCACTCTGCTGCCGTCCTTTAGGGTAGGATTAGGTTCCACCCCATATTTATCCGCACGAATCACTCTGAGACACATTGCATTGCACAGTGTTCGAGTTTCATTCAGCTAAGTACATCCAAAGAACATGCAAAAGTATTCCGCTTTCTAGCCCGTTGGGCACTTTGTGTTATTTTGGGAGGAACCTGCCATAAGATCCTGAGGGGGATTGACAGGGTAGATGCTCAGTTGTTTTCACTTATGGGAATTTCGACCAAGGGCACGAGATAAAGGGGCGGTCATTTACAACTGAGGTGCGTAGACATTTCTTCACATTTCTTCAAAGAGGCTGAATCTTTGGAATCCTCTGCCCCAAACAGTAGTGGAGGCTGGATCATTCGAAATATTTTCCAATCTGTTTATATGAAAGGCATGCTTGAAAATTGATCAGCACCCAAATATATCAACTATAAAACTTCTAAATGCCTGGGTCTGAATATTATAGTCTTCAATGAAGCTTAAGGAGAAGATTAATATTTTGCAAAGCATATTCTCGCATTTTCAATAAAATATTCCCTGCCCTTCAAACACACTGCTCATGAGCGAATACTCATACCAACCCTTGCAAAACTTATGTAATATTTGGGAACACGTTGTGAGGGTCAACTGACCAGCTGACCCCACAGAGAGTTTAACAAATGGCAACATGATATGGTGGTCAGCTGATCAGCTGAACCGGTCAACACATAAAGTAGATGGGGATTGTAGGGCAGTATTTGCGGCCCACTGTGTGCCCAAGTGTTGGTGAAATGAAATTTATTCATAAAACATTTACTTGATGTAATTTGAAAACTTAGGTCTTTCATTTCTTGTAACAATAAAATGTAATCGACAGTGCTTTCGAGCAGCACCTGCTCAGAAAGAAAAACCTGCTCAGTGACGCCCAGTTTGGATTTTGCTAGGGTCACTCAGCTCGTGACCTCATTACAGCCTTGGTTCAAATATGGATGAAAGAGCTGAATTCCAGAGGTGAGTTGATAGTGACAGCGCTTGGCATCAAGGAGCCGTGACCAAACTGGAATCAATTGGTATCAGGGAGCAAACATTCTGCTGGTTAGTCATACCTGGTACATAATACAATGATTATGATTGTGGTGGGTCAGTCATCTCAGCTTCAGTACATCTCTGCTGGCGTCCCTTAGGGTGTTGTCCTCGTTCCAACAATCTTCAGCTGCTTCATAAATGACCTTGCATCCTGTCATAAGGTCAGAAGTGGGGATGTTCGCCGATGACTGCACAATGTGAAGCACCATTCGTGACTCATCAGATACTGAAGCAACTCGAGTTCAAATGCAACAAAACCTGGATATATTCAAGGCTTGGGCTGACAAGTAGCAGGCAACATTAGCACCACACAAATACCAGGCAATGACCATCACCAATAAGAGACACTCTAAAACCACCCCTTGACATTCAATGGTTTTACCATCACTGGATCCCCCACTGTCAATATCCTTGGTGTTACAACTGGCCAGAACCTCAACTGGCCTCGCCAAATAAACACAATGGCTACAATAGCAGGTCAGAGGCTAGCAATACTGCAACAAGTAACTCACCTCCTGACTCCCCAGAGCCTATCCAAGGCACAAGTCAAGAGTGTGATGAAATACACTCCACTTGCCTGAATAGATGCAGCTCAAACAACACACAAGAGGCTTGACACCATCCAGGACAAAGCAGCCCACTTGATTGGCACCACATCTACAAACGTCCAATCTCTCCACCATTTGCGCTCAGTAGCAGCAGTATGTACAATCTACAAGATGCACTGCAGCAATTCATCAAAGATCCTTCGAAGCACCTTCCAAGTCCATGACCACTTCCATCTAAAAGGACAAGAGGAGCAGAGAGCAGAACCAAAAATGTAATAATCTCAGGATTACTACCTGAGCCACGAGCTAATTGACACAGGATCAGTAAGATTAAGGGGTGAATGCGTGGCTCAAAGATTGGTGTGCGAGGAATCGGTTTGAATACGGCGCGGGCTTGGAGGGCCGAAGGGCCTGTTCCTGTGCTGTATTGTTTTTTGTTCTTTGTTCAATACATGGGACACATATTGGGGAAATGGGGACATGTTCCAATCGGATGATCTTGATCTGAATCGTGCTGGGACCAGAGTCCTGCCGAATCATATCACTAGGGCTGTAGATAGGCTTTAAATTAAATATTTCCGGGGGGAGGGGGGAGGATTTTGGCTGGGGGGTGGGTGGGGGGGGGGTCAGTTGTGTGGAGAATTAGAAAATCAAATTGAATGGAGATGCGAGAAGTGGAGGTTAATGGAGTTGAGGGTTCGGGAGAGGCCAGTAAAGTTTCCCGACTGCGTAATGGAACAGAGAGTATGGAAGGTGGCAGCAATCTAACCTGAGGCAGAGCAAAAAAGGTGACAAGCATGAGAAGAGAGATGGTCAATGCAGGACTGAGGGTGTTGTACCTAAATGCGCGCAGTATATGGAACGAGGTAAATGAGCTTTTTGCGCACATTGAAATTGGCCGGTACAATATTGTGGGCACCAGAGAGACGTGGTTGCAAGGGGATCAGGGCTGGGACCTAAATGTCCAAGGGTATGTGTCCCATTGGAAGGACAGGCAGATGGGCAAAGGGGGCGGGGTTGCATTGTTAGTAAGGAATGAAGTCAAATCGATAGCAAGAAGTGTTATAGGGACAGAAGGCATAGAATCTCTGTGGAATCACAAAGGTAAAAAGTCCCTGATGGGAGTTATGTACAGGCCCCCCAAGCAGCAGTCAGGATGTGGGGCAGAAAATAAATCAGCAGGTAGAAAAGGCAGATAAAAAAAGGCAATATTACAATAATCATGGGGGACTTCAATATGCAGGTGGACTGGGAATATCAGATTCGGTATTGGATCCCAAGAAAAGGAATTTTTGGAATGTCTAAGAGATTTTTTGGAGCAGAGCCTACGAGGGAAAAGGCAATTCTGGACTTGGTGATGTGTCATGAGGCAGACTTAAGATGAAGGAACCGTAAGGGAGCAGTGACCACAGTATGATAGTATTTACCCTGCAGTTTGAGAGGGAGAACTGGAGTCAGATGTAACGGTGTTACAATTAAATAAAGGGAACAACAAAGACATGAGAGTGGAGCTGGTCAGATTTGGTTGGAAAGGGAGCCCAGCAGGCAAGACAGTGGAACAGCAATGGCTGGAGATTGTGGGAATTATGCGGAAGGCACACCAGAAATTAATCCCAAGGAGGAGAAAACATGCTAAGGGGATGGCGAGGCATCCATGGCTGATGGGGGAAGACAAGCCCAGCATAAAAGCAAAATAAAAAGCATACAAAGTGGCGAAGATTAGTGGGATGCCAGAGGATTGGGAGGCCTTTAAAAAAGAGCATAGCAGGTAACACAGACGAACTTAGGGCCTTAATGCTTACGAGGAGTTTGGATTTGGTTGCGTTGACAGAGACTTAGTTGAAAGAGGGACAGGACTGACAACTGAATATTCCGGGGTACAAGTGTTTTAGGTGAGACAGAGGAGGGAGCAAAAGAGGTGGGTGAGTAGCAGCATTAGTTAGAGAGCATATTACAGCCGTGCAGAGGGAGGACAATTCAGAGGGGTAGTGTAACGAGTCACTGTGGGTGGAGCTGAGAAACAGGAAGTGCGCAGTCACTTTGTTGGGGGTATACTGCTGACCCCCCAGCAGCCCAAGGGAGTGGAACAATGGATATGTCAGGAGATAATGGATAGGTGCAGGAAAAATAGGGTTGTTGTAGTGGGAGGCTTCAAGTTCCCTGGTATAGATTGCAAATCGCGTAGGGCTGGGAGTCTGAATGGGGAGGCATTTGTAAAATGCGTACAGGAAGGTTCTTTGGAACAATATGTAGATAGCCCGACTAGAGAGGGGGCTATACCGGACCTAGTACTGGGGAATGAGCCCGGTCAGGTCTTCAAAGTTTCGGTAGCGGAACATGTGGCAAATAGTGACCACAATTCTGTTAGCTTTAGGATAGTGATGGAAAAGGATGAGTGGTGACCCAAGGGTAAGGTGTTGGATTGGGGCAATGCTAATTTTAGTGGGATTCGGCAGAAATTGGCAGCTGTTGATTGGGAGAGGCTGTTTGAGGGTAAACCACATCTGGCATGTGGGAGTCTTTTAAGGAACAGTTGTTCGGGCTGCAGGATAGGCATGTGCCTGTAAAAAAGAAGGATAGGAAGGGTAGGATTCGAGAACCATGGATAACCCGGGAAATTGAGGAATTGATCAAAAAGAAAAGAGAGGGATACGTTAGGTCCAGGCAGTTAAAAACGGAGGGAGCTCTGGAGGAATACAAAGAAAGTGGGAAAGAACTCAAACGAGGAATTAGAAGGGCAAAAGGGGGTCACGAAATGTCCTTGGCAGACAGGATTAAGGAGAATCCCAAGGCATTTTATTCATACGTTAGGAACAAAAGGGTTGTCAGGGATGAAAATCGGACCTCTCAGGGACAAAAGTGAGGAATTATGCTTGGAGCCCAAAGAAATAGGGGAGATCCTAAATCAATACTTTGCGTCGGTATTCACAAAGCAGAGGGATGTGTTGACTGCGAGTGTCTCGGAGGGGAGTGTTGACCCGTTAGAGAAAATCTCCATTACAAGGGAGGAAGTGTTACTATTTTTAGGGAACATAAAGACTGAGAAATCCCCAGGGCCTGATGGAATCTATCCAAGGCTGCACAGGGAGACGAGAGATGAAATCGCTGGGCCTCTGACGCAAATCTTTGTCTCGTCACTGGACACAGGTGAGGTCCCAGAGGATTGGAGGATAGCTAATGTGGTCCCGTTATTTAAGAAGGGTAGGAAGGATAACCCGGGTAACTACAGGCCAGTGAGCTTGACGTCCGTGGTAGGGAAGTTGTTGGAGAGGATTCTTAGAGATAGGATGTATGGGCATTTAGAAAGGAATAAACTCATTAACGAGAGTCAGCATAGTTTTGTGAGAGGGAGGACATGCCTCACTAACCTGGTGGAGTTTTTTGAAGAAGTGACTAGAATGGTTGACGAGGGAAGGGCCGTGGATGTCATCTATATGGACTTTAGTAAGGCGTTTGATAAAGTCCCTCATGGTAGGTTGGTGCAAAAGGTTGGATCTCATGGGATAAAGGGGGAGGTGGCTAGATGGGTGGAGAACTGGCTTGGTCACAGAAGACAGAGGGTGGTAGTGGAAGCGTCTTTTTCCGGCTGGATGCCCGTGACTAGTGGTGATCCGCAGGGCTCTGTATTGGGACCTCTGCCTTTCGTGATAGATATAAATGATCTGGAAGAAGGTGTAACTGGGGTGATCAGTAAGTTTGCGGACGACACGAAAATGGCTGGACTTGCAGATAGTGAGGAACATTGTCAGAGGCTACAGAAGGATAGAGATAGGCTGGAAATTTGGGCAAAGAAATGGCAGATGGAGTTCAATCCAGATGAATGCGAAGTGATGCATTTTGGTAGAACTAACGTACAGGGGAGCTATACGATAAATGGCAGAAACATAAAGAGTGTGGATACGCAGAAGGACCTAGGTGTGCAAGTCCACAGTTCCTTGAAGGTGATGTCACAGGTGGAGAAGGTATTGAATAAGGCATATGGCATGCTTGCCTTTCTAGGACGGGGCAAAGAGTATAAACGTTGGGGTCTGATGTTGCGGTTGTATAGAACGTTGGTTCGGCCGCATTTGGAATACTGCGCCCCATTCTGGTCGCCACACTACCGGAAGGACGTGGAGGCTTTAGAGAGAGTACAGAGGAGGTTTACCAGGATGTTGCCTGGTATGGAAGGGCTTAGTTATGAGGAGAGATTGGGTAAACTGGGGTTGTTCTCACTGGAAAGACGGAGGATGAGGGGAGACCTAATAGAGGTGTATAAAATTCTGAAAGGCAGAGATAGGGTGAACGCTGGGAAGCTTTTTCCCAGGTCGGTGGTGACGTTCACGAGGGGTCATAGGTTCAAGGTGACGGGGGGAGGGGGGGGGGGGGGGGGGTTGGGTGGGGGAGGTTTAACACGGATATCTGAAGGATGTACTTTACACAGAGGGTGGTGGCGGCCTGGAATGCGCTGCCGGGCAAGGTGGTGGAGGCGGACACACTGGGAACGTTTAAGACTTATCTAGATAGCCGCATGAACGGAGTGGGAATGGAGGGATACAAAAGAATGGTCTAGTTTGGACCAGGGAGCGGCGCGGGCTTGGAGGGCCGAAGCGCCTGTTCCTGTGCTCTCTTGTTCTTTGTTCTTTGAGAACTAAAAAAGCAATAAGGGGGCAGAAGATGAAATGTGAGTGTAAGCTAGCTAGTCATATAAAAGAAGATAGGAAGAGTTATTTTTTCAATATAAGAACGGTAAGAGAGAGACAAAAACAACTATTGAACGACTGGAAAATGAGTCTGGAGCAGTAATACTCGGAAACAATGTAATGTCAGAGGAACTGAATAGTTACTTTGCATCACTCTTCACGTTGGAAGACACCAGTGGGATGCCAGAGCTCCAGGAGAGGCAGAGGGCATAGGTGAGAGTCGTGGCCATGACGAAGGAGAAGTCTCTGGGCAAACTGAAAGGTCTGAAGGTGGATAAGTCACCTGGACAGGATGGACTACACTCGAGGGTTCTAAAAGTGATAGCTGAGGATACAGTGGAGGCGTGGTGGCGATCTTTCAGGAATCACTGGAGGCAGGGAGGGCATCAGAGGGCTGGAAAGTAAGTGAATGTAACACCACTGTTTAAGAAGGGAGGGAGGCGGAAGATGGAAAATTTTAGGCCAGTTAGCCTGACTTCGGTAATTGGCAAGATTTTAAAGTCCATTATTGAAGATGAGATCGCAGAGTACCTCGGAGTGCATGATAAGGTAGGACTGAGTCCGCACGACTTTATCAAGGGGACGTCATGTCTGACAAATCGGTCACAGTTCTTTGAGGGGGTAACAAGTAAGTTAGATAAAGGAGAACACAGTGGACGTGATTTATTCAGTTTTCCAGAAGGCCTTTGACAAGGTGCCACATCGGGGACTGTGAAATAATTAAGTGCCCATGATGTTAAGAGTAAGATCCTCACATGGATAGAGGATTTGCTGGCCGGCAGAAGGCACAGAGTGGGGATAAATGGGTCTTTCTCAGGATGGCAGCCGGTGACTAGTGGTGTGCATCAGGGGTTATTGCTGGAACCACAACTTTTCACACAATGTGGAAAAGGATAAGGTTGTGCACTTTGAAAGTAGGAATTGTGGCATAGACTATTTCCTAAATGGGGAAATGCATAGAAAATCATAAACACAAAGAGACTTGGGAGTCATTAATCAAGATTCTCTGAAGGGTAAGGTGCAGGTTTAGTCAGCAGTGAGGAAGGCAAATGAAATGTTAGAGAAGGCAAGAATACAAGAGCAGGAATCCACTTCTGAGGCTGTATAAGGCTCTGGTCGTCCAGCATTTGGAGTAATGTGAGCAATTTCGGGCCCCATATCTAAGGAAGGATGTGCGGGCCTTGGAAAGAGTCCAGCGAGGTTCACAAGAATTATCCCTCGAATGAAGAGCTTGTCGTATCAGGAACGGTTCAGGATTCTGGGTCAGTATTTTTTGGAGATTAGAAGGATGAGGGTGGGGGGACGGGGGGGGGGGAGGGGCCGGGGGGGGGGGCGGTGGAGGGACGGGGAAACTGATTGAAACTTACAGGATACTGCGGGGCCTGGATCGACTGGACCTGGAGAGGATGTTTCCACGAGTAGGAAAAACTAGAACCAGAGGGCACAACCTCGGGCTAAATGGACGATCCTATAAAACAGATGAGGATGAATTTCTTCAGCCAGACAGTGGGAAATCTGTGGAACTCTTTGCCACAGAAGGCTGTGGAGCCCAGTTCATTGAGTATCTTTAAGACAGTCACTGGGACAACATCCTGGAATTCTCTCCCGCCCGGCATTGTGGGTCAACCCACAGTATATGCACTGCAGCGATTCAAGAAGGCAGCTCACTGCCACCACCTTCTCAAGGGCAACTAGGTATGGGCAATAAATGCTGGCCAGCCAGCGACGCCCATATCCCACGAATGAATAGAATAAAGACAGAAGTATTCTTACTTCCGATGAACAGGAAAAAGCCAGTAAAACTGGCTTGGCCACAGGAGACAGAGGATAGCAGTCAAAGGGTCTTTTTCCGGCTGGAGGTCTGTGACCAGTGGTGTTCCGCAGGGCTCTGTACTGGGACCTCTGCTATTTGCGATATATATAAATGATTTGGAAGAATGTGTATCTGGTGTTGTCAGCAAGTTTCTGGATGACACGAAGATGGCTGGACTTGCGGATAGCAATGAACATTGTCGGACAATACAGCGGGATATAGATAGGCTGGAAAATTGGGCGGAGAAATGGCAGATGGAATTTAATCTGGATCAATGCGAAGTGATGCATTTTGGAAGAACTAATGACGGGGGGAGTTATACAATAAATGGTAGAGCCATCAAGTGTACAGAAACACAGAGGGACCTAGGTGTGCAAGTCCACAAATCCTTGAAGTTGGCCGCACAGGTGGAGAAGGTGGTGAAGAAGGCATATGGTATGCTTGCCTTTATAGGACGGGGTATGGAGTACAAAAATTGGAGTCTGATGTTTCAGCTGGTTTGGTCACATTTGGAGTACTGCGTCCAGTTCTGGTCCCCACACTACCAGAAGGACGTGGAGGCTTTAGAGAGAGTGCAGAGAAGGTTTACCAGGATGTTGCCTGGTATGGAGAGTCTGAGCTATGAGGAGAGATTGGATAAACTGGGCGTGTTCTCCCTGGAAAGACGGAGAATGAGGGGAGACCTGATGGAGGTGTAGAAAATTATGATCGGTATTGATAGGGTGAACAGTGGGAAGCTTTTTCCCAGGTCGGAGGTGACGATCACGAGAGGTCACGGGCTCAAGGTGAGAGGGGCGAGGTATAACTCAGATATCAGAGGGACGTATTTTACGCAGAGAGTGTGGGGGCCTGGAATGCGCTGCCAAGTAGGGTGGTGGAGGCAGACACGCTGGCATCGTTTAAGACTTACCTGGATAGTCACATGAGAAGTCTGGGAATGGAGGGATACAAACGAATGGTCTAGTTGGACCAATGAGCGGCACAGGCTTGGAGGGCCGAAGCGCCTGTTTCCTGTGCTCTACTGTTCTTTGTTCTTGATCTTTGTTCAGTGTTTGAAGGATGATTAATTCTTTAACCGTATCATGCTAAAGAAGATTTTCTTCAACTCGACGGCTTCGAGTTTAATCAATCCTTGATCACTCTTCCTAAAAGAAAATGATGGAAGCATGCCAAGCTCAAATTTCAAAATTCACCCCGGAACTCTCAAGTTCAAGCCATAAAGATACATCAAAATCAAAGCATTCCGAGGACTGAACCTTGGTGAAATACATTTCACAAGAGTAAATGTGTTAGTAAAAATTATCCTTCATCACTCAAGAAAATTGTGCTGAAGCCATCCAAAACCATTAATACTAACGCCCATGAGACACCCTTTTGAAATCTTTCTCTTCATCAAAGTTAACATGTAAACCACCCTCCCAAACTCTTCCCTCAGGCCAAACGCTTATCGTGTTGGGACCACCGAGTCTGCAACGCCCCAATCAATCACTACACAGAGTTGAGGGTGAGAAACTAGCACGATATCATAGCATTCAGAATTACAATTCACTTTGCTATATATTTATATTTAATGTTTGATGTTATGAATACACAAATAGGAGCTGAAAAAGAAAATAGAATGAATTCTAGATTAGTTTTTTATCGCTTTTGAACAACCTTTTAATTAATGTCCATGGAGAGTTCAGCACCTTCCTGAGCTCTTTCCTGAATTTCCTCTGGGTCGCGGAATAAATACATGTGTTTGTGCAGGAACTCAAATACTTCATCATAGCTCCAGTTTCAGTGGCGATATATGCAGGTGTTGTGCGGTCCCCTCGGTAGTAAGTTGTGTTTGTCACTCTTGTTGTTCAAAAGCTCATGTTGGCTGTCAGCCACAACAATATAAAACTACCCGAGACAGTGAAGAGTAAGATGATAGAGTTCCTTCTGCGGTCCATCTCGGAATCACTCCGATTCTCACTGCTGTGACCCCGGAGTCCTCTCCGGGCTCTGCTGGCCGTCAACACATGTCCGACTGTCAAAGAATTCAACAAGACAATGAATGTAAACGGGAGCCAAAGTCGCCAGATGCTGTCAATCCAGGAGCAAGCTACACCAAAAGGTGAGGAAAAAAATGCCAGATTTGCCCGGCAGCCCCACCACAATCTGTTAATGACCTGCTCGGGTTCATAGGCAAAAAATACGGGGATGTTCTTTATAAAGATTAGGATACAAACCAATGATATAATCAGAGCTGCAGTTCTTTGGGTGCAGAATTTTGTTTTAAACTTCAGGGACCAGATGATTATAAAACGGTCAAAAGTGAAGGGAACGGTGAACCAGACAGACATGCCAATCATAACATTCTCCATGTACACAATGAACTTACACACGGGAGTGTGATCCAGGAATGAATGTGGATAATGGTAACTGAAAATATAATGCACCATTATGTTAATGATCAAAACCAGGAGATCTGCTGTTGCCATGGCAATCATGTAGGTCGAGATGCATTTAGAAAGACCACAGTTTCCTCTGGAGAGTGCTATAATTGTCACCAAGTTTGCTGTTGGAAAGGGAGAGGAGAGAACATAAGTGTCAATATTCAATTTAAATGCAAATGGAGATAGAACAAAGAAGGAATAAAGATACAGCTCAGGAACAGGCCCTTTGATCCTCCAACCTGGTGCCGATCATGATGTCCTTACCAAGTGAAAATAAACCTTCTGCCCTTACTCGGTCGATTCCTTCCATTACCTGCCTATCCATGTACCCATCCACATGCCTCTTAAATGCTGCTAATGTCGCTGCTTCCACCATCTGCTCTGGCAGCGCGTTCCAGGCAGCCACCACTCTCTGCATGCCAATCTCTCACGCACATCTCCCTTCATCTTTCGCCCTTGTAATTGGCACTTCCACCCTGAAAAAACGTTTCTGACAATCCACCCTGCCTATGCCTCTCACAATAGACCACTATGAGGTCTCCCCTCAGCCTCCGACTTTCCAGTGAAATTAATCGAAGTTTTTTTCAATCTCTCCCCATAGCCAATGCATTCGAGACCAGGCAACACCCTGGTGAACCTGATTTGTACTCTCTCCAAAGCTTCCACGTCCTTCTAGTGGCGTGGCGAACAGAACAGCATGCAATACTCCAAATGCGGTCTCACCAAGGTTTAATATAGCTGCAATAGACTGATACCATGTGATTCTACGAATGCTGTGTGATTCTCAATATGAGCAACGTGGGACAGGATTAATACTTGTACTTACATGACAAATATACCCGAACTGTGACAGCCCTAATTCTGCACCAGATAACAATTTGGTCTTCCAAACGATGAAGGGTTATGAGATAAAGTGACAATGAAGAATATGGACAAGCGTTCGTAAATTGGTTCTGGTGACTATCATTTGTCTGGTCGTGTGACAGTAGTGTAGCTTTAAGATTTTGTTTTCAATCATGATCTCTGCAGCTCTTTCAGTCAGTGTGTCTCATGTTCACAGTCTTAGGTGATGTAATTGGTGGGAGGAGAAAAAAGACTGGGCAGCCCAGGGGACAGGGATTTCATTTTCAGTTTCAATTTGGAGCTGCAAGTTAGTGTTTGCTTTTAAAAGGGACAGCAAGCTCATATAAGTGTTTCCTTCTCTCCCAGTTGTTTTGAAAGTTCTGTTGGTTTTTCCGAAGGGTGAAAATCTATTGTTCTTGGGGGTTGGACCAGAGTCTCTTTGGTGCTTTGGAAAGCTGTCTTGTCATCAATCTGTTCTGACTCTCAAGAACATTGGACTGCAGCATTCAACTAATGATCACGATCCCAATATCAAGTGAGCATTTGTCTGTGTAAAACCTGTGAAAATGTTTTTTTGGTCGTCCATGGGTTTTGCTTTCAATTGGAACACATTAGAGATATCCATTAGAAGTTAAATTATCGTGGCTGCTTTGTTTTTAGTTTGCAATTGATAAAAGTTCTTGCCAATTTACTTCGTGTACATGTTAATTATATTCTTAAGTAAACTTTGTTTGATAAAAGTTCCCTCGTTCTCCATTTGAATAATGCCTGAAGTGAAACATCTCATACATATCCTCAGCCAAATTCGAAATGCAAAACTTATGATTCATGTGGGCTTCATAAAACTGTTTGGAGTTTCTGACCTGAAGCATAACAGGCAGTCATCCAGGAAACATATCACCTCACCAAACAACAGGGATAACTTGACTGCATTCATGCATGTTAATAACCAGCAGGTAGCAATATCTTACCAGGAACACCAACAGCTGCAAGAATCGGGTAGGAAATCTCTTTTATCAGCAGAATAGTCAGCTGTCCCATTTTCTGTGAATGTGAGTGCATTCTATCCAATCTGCAGCTTTGACTGGTGCATTGCTGAGGCACAGGAGCTTTATATTTATCCACACATCAATCTTCCAGGGAGTGAACCAGGTTACATCAGCATTAGCTGCAGTCACTTCACAAACAGACTCAATTAATTTGTTATTTGTCACACTGCTATCTGTGAACAAAATAAGCAGTTGAAATTACAATTGAATATGCAATGAAACGATTCTTTACAATTCGAGAGTGGAATCTACAATATTGGTGTAGACTCTGTTCATACAGTAGAGCAAGAGACAGATCACCTTATAGTCATTACACTTATTCAGCTTTGGCTCAGTCCTGGTGCCCCAACTTCCCCTTAACAACTGCCTAAAACATTGATGATGATACCAGGAGTTTCACACTGCAGATAATCTCGCTCTGTCATACTAATGGTATTGTACACTTACGCTGTATTTAGCCATGGTGCTCCTGTGATCAATTCAAAATGTTCAGGAAGACACTGGCAAACACATATTGCAAGAAGTCTCACAACACCAGGTTAAAGTCCAACAGGTTTATTTGGTAGCAAATACCATAAGCTTTCGGAGCACTGCTCCTTCGTCAGTTGGAGTGGAAATGTGCTCTCAAACAGTGCAAACAGGCAAAATCGAGTTGCAGAATACTGATTAGAATGCGAATCCTACAGCCAGCCAGGTCTTAAGGGTACAGACAATGTGGGTGGAGGGAACATTAAACACAGGTTAAAGAAATGTGTATTGTCTCCAGACAGAACAGCGAGTGAGATTCTACAAGCCCAGGAGGCAAGCTGTGGGGGGTTAATGATAATGTGCCATAAATCCAACATTCTGGTTTAGGCCGTCCTCATGTGTGCGGAACTTGGCGATCAGTTTCTGCTCAGCGACTCTGCGCTGTCGTGTGTCGTGAAGGCCGCCTTGGAGAACGCTAACCTGAAAATCCAAGGCTGAATGCCCGTGACTGCTGAAGTGCTCCCCCACAGGAAGAGAACAGTCTTCCTGGTGATTGTCGAGCGGTGTTCATTCATTTGTTGTCGTAGTGTCTGCATGGTTTGCCAAATGTACCATGCCTCGGGACATCCTTTCCTCCAGCGTATCAGGTAGACAATGTTGGCCGAGTTGCAAGAGTAGGTACCGTGTACCTGGTAGATGGTGTTCTCACGTGAGATGATGGCATCCGTGTCGATGATCCGGCACGTCTTGCAGA
The DNA here is from genome assembly GCF_964213995.1 of Mustelus asterias. Lineage (NCBI taxonomy): Eukaryota > Metazoa > Chordata > Chondrichthyes > Carcharhiniformes > Triakidae > Mustelus > Mustelus asterias. Next base: position 143,456,209 of record NC_135805.1, read on the forward strand.
GGTTGCTGTGGCAGGGTTGTGTGGTGTTGTGGTCACTGTTCTCCTTAAGGCTGGGTAGTTTGCTGCAGACAATGGTCTGTTTGAGGTTGCGTGGTTGTTTGAAGGCAAGAAGTGGGGGTGTGGGGATGGCCTTGGCGAGATGTTCGCCTTCATCAATGACATGTTGAAGGCTCCGGAGGAGATGCCGTAGCTTCTCTGCTCCGGGGAAGTACTGGACGACGAAGGGTACTCTGTCCACCGTGTCCCATGTTTGTCTTCTGAGGAGGTCGGTGCGGTTTTTTGCTGTGGCACGTCGGAACTGTTGATCGAAGAGTCGAGCGCCATATCCTGTTCTTATGAGGGCATCTTTCAGCGTCTGCAGGTGTCTGTTGCGATCCTCCTCATCTGTGCAGATCCTGTGTATTCGGAGGGCTTGTCCGTAGGTGATGGCTTCTTTAACGTGTTTAGGGTGGAAGCTGAAGAAGTGGAGCATCATGAGGTTATCCGTGAGCTTGCAGTACAGTGAGGTGCTGAGGTGACCGTCCTTAATGGAGATGCGTGTGTCCAAGAATGCAACCGATTCCGGAGATTAGTCCATGGTGAGTCTCATGGTGGGATGGAACTTGTTGATGTCATCATATAGTTGTTTCAGTGATTGCTCACCATGACTTCAAAGGAAGAAAATATCATCGATGTATCTAGTGTATAGCATCGGTTGAAGGTCCTGTGCGGTGAAGAATTCTTGTTCGAACCTGTGCATGAAGATGTTGGCATATTGAGTTGCGAATTTGGTCCCCATGGCTGTTCCGTGTGTCTGGATGAAGAACTGGTTGTTGAAGGTGAAGGCAATGTGGTCCAGGATGAAGCGGATGAGTTGTAAAATTGCATCTGGAAAGTGGCAGTTGACGGCATTGAGTACTGAGGAGTACGATGATGGCATTGCCGTTGCAGCAATGCCATCATCGTGGGGGATGCTGTTGTAGAGTGCCGAGACATCCATTGTGACGAGGAGTGCTCCTGGTTCAACTGCTCCATGTATGCTGAGTTTCTGGAGGAAGTCTGGAGTGTCGCGACAAAAGCTGGGTGTTCTTTGTACAATTGGTTTCAAGATGCCCTCGACATAGCCGGAGAGGTTCTCGCACAGGGTTCCATTGCCTGAAACGATGGGACAGCCGGGTGTGTTTGTCTTTGGGAGGCAGTAGAGATCGCCAACGCATGGAGTACGTGGGATGAGAGCACGGAGGGTGTTTTGAAGGTCCGGATCAAAGGTTTTGATCAGTGTTGAGTTGACGGGTGTGTTATTTGGTCGGATCTGTGGGTAACTGTCTGTAGTGTTCCTCGTTGTTCAGTTGTCGGTCCACTTATTTACAGTAATCCGCAAACAACGCAAACTGCCGGCTCCAAGTGGAGAGGATCTCCAAGAAGATCGTGGATATCGACACAGACATCAAGTTTCTATAAACATGCAAGAAAGCAGGCAAGATACCGAAAGGTCTACGGATCACGAACCCACTCATGTCAACCTATAACACAGACTACGCTGAGAGACTTTGCCGTCGCACCTCTCTCACACTCCTCAAACACCTCATACACCAACTCTACAGCAAACGCCGCAGCCTGGAAACCAAGATCGAATCCATATTCTCAACTTGCACTCGGGACGCAGACCAGCTGCGAAACTCTTCCGAGAAGATGAGACAAAAGAACTACACCATCTACATGCACACCAAGAACAGGAAACTCGAGAAACTCGGCATCACCACCAGCAGCAATCAAGCCTCCCCGGTACCACAGTAGAAAACAGTACCACTGCAGTAAAGTCCATTGTCAACATATCGGACTACACACTACAGCCAGATGAAATCGAAGTTCTCAGCCGAGGCCTCAACATTTGTCCCACGACCAAAATAGACTCCATCAGCGGACACAGAGGAATTCATCAGGCGAATGAGGCTGCGGGAGTTCTTCCACAAACCCCAAGAGGCCAACAGTGAACACACTGAGACAGCCAATGAGCCGGAAGAGCAGACAGAGAGATCCACAGTGCAACCGAAGAGGAAAGAGTCGAATTGGATTCATCCGGAAGGCCGCTGCCCTCGACTTGACATGTATGCCCAAGCCATCAGGAGGTGCGTCAACACCAAATTCATCAGCCGCACTCACAAGACAGCGCCGAACAGCACCCAAGCACAACGCAACGCCTTCCACGCTCTCAAGACCAACCACAATATTGGCATCAAACCAGCAGACAAAGGAGGGGCCATCGTCATACTGAACAGAACGGATTACTGCAAAGAGGGCATCTTGAAACCGATTGTACAAAGAACACCCAGCTTTTGTCGCGACACTCCAGACTTCCTACAGGAACTCAGCACAACTGGAGCAGTTGAATCAGGAGCACTCCTCGTCACAATGGATGTCTCGGCACTCTACACCAGCATCCCTCACGATGATGGCATTGCTGCAACGGCCTCAGTACTCAGTGCCGTCAACTGCCAGTTTCCAGATGCATCCCCCCATATCACTGCTCCAGCCAATAACCCCCCACCTAAGGATTCCACCCTTCCCTTCCCCTACACACCTCCCCCCATCAGGCTCCACCTCGTCAGGTCCTGATCCCCCCCAGCCCCACCCGTCAGTCCCACCTTCTTGGAACTGCCAAAGTGCCTGTCTGGCATTGCTAGGGTTGCCAGACGAACAATGAATACTTATGAAACATATTACGATTACCTCTCATTTCCATCCTTCAGCACCTGACTTTCGAGAATATAACAAGTGATCTGTTAGCAAGATACCATCGGAGTGCTCGGATTAAGGAAATCATCCAGCTAAGTATACAAAGTAGATATTTCTGATTTTCTTCCCCATGATAAGTAAGCGCGAATAGACTTGCCCAGTTTTGGCATTGTCTAAAATTTACTACAGATCTATTCAGCATCGACACCTATAAATGAAGGTAAGTCATGCCACTTGTTAGGAAAAGTTTAACAGGCCTTTCAATTAAGTCCTAATGGAATTCACTCATAAAATAAGGGCCACAGATGGCACGATTTGTTTGATGCAGAATTGTGTGTGGAGTGGGATCAAAGAAATAAAGGTAGTTTATGAAGGAGCAGAACTCGTGTCTCCTTTACTGAGCTACCACCTAGAGGCCCAAACACCACTCGCCTGAAATACGGAAGAAACGGTTGTGCACACCTGCTTCGACCACACTGCAATCACCAGCCTTTACACAATTAGTTAGAAAAATGGTGGGCACTGCTGCCTCAAAGCGCCAGGGACACGGGTTCAATTCCCAGATTGGGTCACTGTTTGTGCAGAGTCTGCACGTTGTCCCCATGTCTGCGTCGGTTTCCTCCGTGTGCTCCGGTTTCCTCCTACAGTACAAAAGGCATGCAAGTTAGGTGCATTGGCAATGCTAAATTCTCCCTCAGGATACCCGAACAGGTGCAGGAATGTGGCACCGAGGGAATTTTCACAATAGATTCATTGCAGTGTTAATGTAATCTGATTTGTGGCACTAATAAATAAACTAAGACTAAACCTTTCTGATTAGCAGGTGGTAGGAATTACAGTGCTTCTTGAAAAACTTAAAAGGGTTAGTTGTCCAGCTATCACTGGTTATGATCTCAGTTGATGTTATAACTGGACAGGTAGATCCAAGAATGGAACACTGACTGAAAACATCGTGGCCAAGATTCTCCCAAAAACATTCTGAGTTCCCAACGTGCGGGAAAGTGGGATAAAACACTGTTGTTGGTTTTTTTTAGCGTTATTTCCAGAATGAATCTCCAACGCTTTGTGCATTGTAAAGTGGCAAAGCGGAATTTGCGCTGAAAATCGGTCGGCAAAGCTGATTCTCGCCCGAGGCTGGCAGCATAGCACTCAGCACGCACAACATATTTGCCGGCCTGTCAGTGCAAAGATAGGCTCATACGCATTATCCCCCACATTGCCGGCCTACACACCCTGGTCTTCAGTCAGTTTGCAGCCCCACAAACACTCATTGCTGGCCTTCCGATTCCCCACCCCTGATTGCTGACGTCTCGGACCTCCCCGGACCTGCCCTTGCATTCACCCCCCTCCCCCACCCCAGCGAGGCTGAATCTCCCAGACCTTCTCCCTGTAAGACCCGAGCCACCCCTCCAATCGCTAGTCCTGGTCTCCCCCAACCCAGATGGCCAGCCCCAAAATCCACCCCCAGACAATCCCGACTCACCCCCCTTGACCTGTCCTGATCGCCCCCCACCCCCGGCCCCCGGCCGAAATGGCCACCCCTGATCCACTGGCAGAGTGGAAACATTCATCTCACACCCCCTCACCGATCTCTTCGCTCAATGGGTGCCACCCCACAGTCGGCCCCACTCTTCCATCCAGCCACATTGGCACTGCGTGATTGCCCAGTGAACAGTACTAAGGTGCCTCTTGGTCAGTGTCTGTTTGACCCTTGGTCAGTGCTAAATTGCCAGCTGGAACTGCCAGGCTGGCACGGCTCAAGGGGCATCGCCCTTCACCTGACCTCCCGGGGGGCCTCAATGGCCTCTCTTGCCTCCAGCTGGGTGGAGAGCAGGTGTAAACCCCGCTTGTGGGAACCACTTCGGGCAGGGGGGATATGCCAGCAGGCTCAGAGACTTCAGTCCAGTGCCTGCAAATCATTTGGAAATGAAGATTTACATATTGCAATCAATCGCTGTGGAGCTGTTCAGTTCAAAAACACTTTGTGCCAGAGACGCCCAGCGGGAAACCCGATGACGTCTCCCAGCACGCTGCGCTACTCGAGCAGTGCAGCGGGCTGGGACAATTCCATCCCCACGCCCCCCTCTCCCCCCGCCACCAACAGCTCCCCCCCTCCCCCCCGCCGCCGTTACTTTTGCTTTTATTTCAGAAAATGTTCAGGAGCAGAGTCTCAGGGCCACTAATTAATTTTAATAACGAGAAACATGAAAAATTGGACGATGTTACAATGTTGCTGTACTCCACACTTACTGTCACAAAGACACAGACAGTTTAAGGTTAACATGGATTTGAAAACATACGTAAAGCTACAATTGCCTCAGTAGCACAAGAATTAGTCGTGGTCAAATGCGCTCCCTCGTTTGAACATAAGTGAATGTTCTTGGATTTCTCCTCAAAACCCACCAGATGATTGTAATCTGCGACTTTTCAATATCTACTCCCGAAACAAAGCAACTTAAAATCTACTTTACCAACAATGCTTTCCAGTAGCGGTCTGCCTTCTAAAATCCAGTCCAGTTTCTCCAAATTACTCTTCCAAACACTTTTAACAACGAATCCAGAATCCTGTTTCTAGAACTCCCCACTTTAGCTGTTTTTTTTTTCTTGAATGTTGTACATGATGTTCACAAGAGCTTTAACACTCAGTTCCCACACTCTATTAAAGTATATCAAACTTTTGATTTACCACTGAAATCTGCCACTTTGATCTCCCACTGAAATAAATGGCTAGCCCGGCTTCGCTCAGCCCTAACTGCCTCCAACACGGAACCAGTAAACGCCCATCAATTTCTCAGTTTCACATGACTTCTCCGGAGTCCTAACTGAACCAAATGGCTCCCAGAGCTTCTCTATAACTTTCAAACCACACCAGGTCCAACATGCAACTAATTCCCTCTCCCAGGAAATAGAAAGATCAATTTAAACCAGAGATCCCGCTTAAGCTAAACCCATCGACATGGTGATATATCCAATCAGGGTTCACTGAATGCTCCGAAATAATTTTAGCCTTTATTCCCAAAGTGGAACAATTCTCTGGACTGCATTTATTTCTCAGCGTGTTGACACCACCTCGCCAGCTCTCCAGTTAAATGATCCCACCTTGCTGTTTTTGGATCTTACCTTTCTAGTTGTCAACCCCTTAAATTAATCTGTAAAGTGTGATTGACTCCAATTGGCACCTGTTGCACTTATCCAATTTTCTACACTGAACTTTAACTTCCTAGCTCTAAAATAGTAACATGAACCATGACCTAGATCTGTCACACAAGATGCAGAAGTTAATTTTTGGCTGTGTTTAATTATGCTACAAGACTTGACGAAACACTTCATGCCATACAATCATGCGATGTCAATGTCCGATCGTCTGGTCCTGCCGCTGTCAATGGGATTTCACATTGAAACCACCCCCTGCCACCTCAAAACTCATGGCGTGGGTTCACCATCAGATGGATTGAATGTTCCCACCAGCATGAACAGGAGAATCCCACCCTGCGACTCTCATTTTGCAAAGTGTTTGGATGTGCAGAGCTCTGGATCTACATTTTTGCCATTTCATAGAACAGGACTCAAAATATGAGAGTTAAAACTGCGGGACTTAAGACTTGTGAGCTTGGCCCAAAGAATATCAGTTAAGATATCAGAGTTTGAAGAAAGAACTGCTGAAGCGTTTATGGAATTTGCTGGAGAGGAATAAATGATGGAGACTAGTAGCTTCAGACAATGAAATTTGAACAGAATTTTGAGAATGTGAGAGAGCAAATGAGAACGGAAGAATTTCCGAATAACATCCCAACAGGTACCAGGTTAGACCTGGAAGACCATAAGATTTCTGAGGAAAGTGGCAGTTCTCACAGCTGGGTCAGACTTATCATATAGGTAGATAGAAGGAAGTAGATCTCCATTTCGAAATCCATGGGGAAGGTAGAGGTATGGACAAGGGTTTCGTTTTGCGGAGAAAGCAGAGTTTATACAGTAAATGAAAATAATAGTAGAGAAGTGATGTAAAGAAACCAGTTTTATTTTACTGTCAAAAGATGAGACATCTAAAAACAAATTGTTGGAGCAGAACAGTAAACCAGTAGCATATAGAAACAGAGGAACATATTAGTGGAACATAGGAGTTAGGAGCAGAATTTGGCAATTCAGCCCTTTGAGCCTGCTCCGCCATTCAAGCAGCTCATAGCTGATCTCTCCTTGGTTTCAAATCCACCTCCCCACCTATTGTCCATATCTCTGTATCCCTGTTTCATCAGAATTACATCTATCTCTTCCCTGAAACGATTCAGTGATTGAGACTCCACTGCACTATGGGGAAGTGAGATCCACACATTCACCACTTTCAAAGAACAATAGTTCCTCCTCATCTCAGTTTTAAATCTACCGCCTCTCAACCTATACATGTGACCTCTTTTTCTAGATTGCCCCATAAGACGGAACATTTGGAGTGGAACTTTCCCATCCCGCCCGCCACGGGAATTGTAGCGTGTGGGACATGGACCATGCAATGGGCTGTTGAACTCAGGCTGGATTATCCAACATTGGGATGAGGATAGCCAGAGAATCCCTCCTTGGTCCACATTTTGATTAGGGCACTTTTGAGGAGGGAAAATACTACCGCAGTACGGAGAGTGGATATATCTGAAGGTTCGGCCACTGAGTCTATATGGGTAGAAATGAGAAACAAGTCGGGGGAAATCACGTTGGTAGGGTTGTACTATTGGCACCCAAATAGTCAGCGGGAAACTGAGGGGCAAATATGTAAGAAGATTACAGATAGCTCCAAAGAAAATACGAGTTTTTATGGTATCAGACAGGAACTTTCAAAAGTTAATTGGGGGAGTCTGTGGGAAGGCAAAGAGACGTCTGGTAAGTGGGACGCATTCAAAGGAGTGTTACCCAGGGTTCAGTGTCAGCACATTCCTCTTAGAGTGAAGGCCAATGCTGGCAGAAGTAGGGAACCTTGGATCGCTGGGGATATTGATGCCCTGGTCAAGAAGAAGAAGGAGGCACATGACATGCATAGGTAGCTGGGCACAAGTGAATCACTTGAAGAGTATGGGGGCTGTACGAGTAGTGTTAAGAGAGAAATCAGGAGCGCAAACGGAGACACGAGATTGATTTGGCAGATGAGGCAAAGGAGAATCAAAAGAGCTTCCACAAATGCATAAACGGCAAAAGAATAACTAGGGAGAGAGTAGGGCTTCTTAAAGATCAGCAAATTCATATATGTGCAGATCCACAAGAGATGGGTGAGATCCTAAATGAATATTTCTCACCATTATTTACTCTTGAGAAAAGTATGGATGGTAGAGAAGTTGGGGAAATAAATAGTGATGTCTTGAGGAATGTACATATTACAGAGAAGGAGGTGCTGGAAGTCTTAAAGCGCATCAAGGTAGATAAATCCCCGGGACCTAATGAAGTGTATCCCAGGACATTGTGGGAGGCAGGTAGCAAATTGCGGGTCTCCTAGCAGAGATATTTGAATCATCAATAGTTACAGGTCAGGTGCGTGAAGATTGGAGTGGGGCGGGGGGGGGGGGGGCGCAAATGTTGTGCCTTTGTTCAAAAAGGGCTGCAGAGAAAATTCTGGGGACTCACGTCTGTGGTGGGTGAATTGTTGGAAGGTATTTTGAAAGACAAGATCTACAGGCATTTCGCGATGCAAGGACTGATGAGGGACAGTCAACATGGCTTTGTGAGTGGAAAATCATATCTCACAAATTTCACTGAGTTTTTTGAAGGGATAACCAAGAAGGTCGATGAGGACAGTGCAGTTGATGATGTTTACATGGACTTTAGCAAGGCGTTTGACAAGGTAGCGCATGGTAGGTTGTTGCATAAGGTTAAATCTCACGGGATGAAGGATGAGGTAGCTAAATGGATTCAAAATTGGCTAGATGACAGAAGCCAGAGGGTGGTTGGAGAGGGTTGTTTTTCAAACTGGAGGTCTGTGTCCAGCGGTGTGCCTCGGAGATCGGTGCTGGGTCCACTGTTATTTGTCATTTAAATTAAAGATTTGGATGAGAATATAGGACGATGGTTCGTAATTCTGCAGATGACATCAAGATTGGAGGCATAGTTGACAGTGGGGACGGTTGTATCGCATTGCAAAGAGATCTTGATCAAATGGACCAGTGGGCTGATGAATGCCAGATGGAGTTTGATTTAAATAAATGTGAGGTGATGCATTTTGGTAGATTGAACCAGGGCAGGACTTACTCCGTTAATGGTCGGACATTGAGGAGAGTTAGAGATCAAATAGATCTAGTGGGTACAGGTCCTCCTTGGAAGTGTAGTCACAAGTGGACAGAGTGGTGATGAAAGCATTCAGCATGCTTGGTATCATTTGTCAGTACATTGAATACTGGATTTGGGGACGTTTTGTTGAAGTTATACAACACATTGTTAAGCCCACACTTGGAATACTGTGTACAGCTCTGGTCACCTTGTTATAGAAAGTATATTATTAAATTAGGAAGAATGCAGAAAAGATTTACTCGAATGCTGCCCGGCCTTGATGGTTTGAGTTTTCAGGAGAGGCTGGATAGACTGGGACCTTTTATTCACTTTAGCGTCGGAGGCTGAGGGGCGATTTTACAGAGGTCTATAAAATAATGAGGGGCATAGATCAGCAAGATAATCAATATCTTTTGCCAACGGTAGGGGAGTCTAAAACTAGAGGGCATAGTTCTAAGATGAGAGGGGAGAGATGCAAAAGGGTAGAGCGTGGCAATCTTTTCACACAGAGGGTGGTGAGTGTCTGGAACAAGCTGCCAGATGTTGTACGAGAAGTGGGTACAATTTTGTCTTTAAAAAGCATTTAGACCATTACATGGGTAAGATAGATAGAGAGGGACATGGGCCAAATGCGGGCAATTGGGACTAACTTAGCGGTTAAAAAAAGGGTGGCATGGAAAAGTTGGGCCGAAGGGCCTTTTTCTATGCTGTAAACCTCTATGATTCTACGACTCTATGACACTATGACTTACTTCATTAATCCCTTTTAATATTTTATATAACATTTATGCGAATGATTAAGGAGACTTTAGGAAAGTAATTTGGTGTTTCACGAATGGCACTGGTGGAATGACAGAACTTTCCCCAATGAGTGCTTCACCAAAATGTGAAGAGTGTAGGAAATCCATTGCATCAAAAGTTTATGGGTGGCATAATAATACATTTTTAGCAAAGCTGTCTCACAGCAGCAGGGGCCCGTGTTCGATTCCAGCCTTGGGTGACGGTCCATATGGAGATTGCACGTTCTCCCCATGTCTGCATGGATGTCCTCAGAGTGTTCCATGTGATGCCCGCAGTCCAAAAATGTGCATGTTAGGGGGATTGGCCATGCTCAATTGTCCCAAGAAGTGTAGGCTGGGTGGATTAGCCATGCTAGATGCGCAGATTGCTGCGGGGATGGGGGTGCCGGCCTGAGTGGGATGCTCCTTTGGAGAAACATGGATAATAGCAGCAGCAGCAGGCAATTTAGCCCTTCGAGCTTACTCCAACATTCATTTCGATCGTGGCTGATCATCAAATTCAATATCCTGATCCCGCCTGCCCTCCATGTCGATTGATTACTTTAGACCCAAGAAACACAGCTCCAAATTCCGTGGTTTGGGCCTCGGCTCCTCCCTCTGTGACTGGACCCTGATCTTCCTCACTGTTGTAGGTAAAAAACCTCTGACACTGTTATTGGTTCAAAATGCAGTGTTTATTTTCACAATTGTGGGAGAAGTGAGGTTCCTAACAGTGGACCCCCAGCCTTCTCATCGAACACAAGTAAGAACAGTTTATATATGTCCCAGGCCCCGCCCTCATTACATTTCAATTCTCTAAGATGTCTGTCATTGTTCATGGTGAGATTCTTGTTGTATTAGCAGTATCTTCCTCTGCGTAGTTTGTTCGATCTCCAAGGCCACGATTGTTCGTCATTTATGTCCTTGAAACAACATCACAGGTTTTGCACAAACAAGTTAACTAATCTACATACAGGTTTGTATAACACTTTATATCAGGATAAGATGAATGACGTATGATGAATATATATATATATATGAATCTATGGTTAGACAAAGACAGAAGGCATACATGTAAACTCCATCGTGTTAAACAAAGGTACATAAAAATGCAGACTGTTTAGCTTATTTCGAGCTGGGTTAATCACATTTCTTGATACCAAATGTAGACAGAGGAATAGCTGTTCCTTTTATCTGGCACAGACATGAAAAACACCGAACTCTGACAAAAACATGCACTCTGCAGTGTTCTCAACAAAATCACACAGTTTGGGCCTTAATGCTTAAGTGTGACAAAGTTCATTAACCCATTCCCGACTGCACTCCCCCCTTTTGGTCGAATGCCAGGTCCAAACATGGTATTTATGACCAACTCAGAACCACATGTTATCGGGGAATGGGCCTAGCTCCTTAGTTGGGAGGTCTGCCCCCTCCACCTGTACACTTGCGACTGTCATAATTCGGGCTGTTACTATTTTGCAACAGGCGTTCAATAATGCCATACAAACACAGCAAGTAATTACAATTACAATTAATACAATCAATCCATGCATCAGGTATGGACCCCACGACCCGAACCATTGCCCCAGCCAGCCCGGAGGATTATAATCATGATATTGGTTCCCTTCTTCCTGTATTGCTTTTGCTACTTGTTTAATATGATCTGCAAAGCGAGTTATATTCACCGAAGCTTTGGGAATATATGTACAGCATTCGAAGCCAACTATGGCACATGTTCCACCTTGGGAGGCTAGTACATAATCGAGTTCCAATCAGTTCTGTAACGTCACAGTCCGAATAGCTACGAACTCTGCTGACATTTCAGAGTTGGCCGTGCTCACCTCCTCATTTTTAGTCTTATTTGCAATTTTCTCGAGGGTTGAGGCCATCCGTTTAAGTTCCTGTGCTGCCTTTGCCGTCCCAAAAAATGGGTAGGCTATCATGAAGAATCGTTCTGTCTCACTAATGGTTTGCTTAGCCCGAAGCAGGTGTATTTCGGGGTGGTCCTGTAAGTCAGTATAATGGGGAATATAAGGCACCACATATGCCAAATAACACGATCCTGTCCAATTCCAGGGAAGCCACGGATAGGCATTGTTTCCACAGACAAAATTGGTACCATTATATGCAGTCATCTCGCTTACATAAGCGGAGGAGAGGCTAACCGGGACAGTGGCTGTGGGGCACTGGATTGTGACCTGTATCATGGCCTCAGCGTCATCAATGATATCAATCTGCTGTATACAGTAGCTACGGCCAACAGGTATGGTTCCATTTCTTATCATGATGTGGAGATGCCGGCGTTGGACTGGGGTAAACACAGTAAGAAGTTTAACAGCGACTTTAACCTGGTGTTGTTAAACTTCTTACTCCATTTCTTATCAGGCAGATAGATCCTCTCTGTTTATTTTTCACAGCAAAGTAGGGTGGGGATCCTGATCTGTCGCAGCCGGGCTGGTAATTCTTCTTAAAGGACGATAAAGTGCACCCTCCGCCCCCTAGCCTTGAAACAACATCACTGTTGCTGATACCCTGCATAGTGGTACCCGATGGGGTTTTAAATGTCAGTTGCCTTGTCCCTTTCTGGGCTCCATTCCTTATTTAATACCCATTCAATTACTTCTGGAGCTGATAAAGGGACAGAAAATAAGGGAATTCCTCCCTTTCCTCCGTGCATGGGAATGTGTGAACAGACCCAGCACTTGCTCAGATTCGATTGTGATGCATACAGATAAGACATATACACAAAGGTGTCCACACAATAGACAGAGTCATCATTACAGAGATGATCACTGTGCTTCACCCCTAACTCATAATTCAATTTATACTTTTCCGCTATGGCTAACAGGGCCAGGGTCGTGAGTATCAGCATGAGAAGCATCTTATCACTTACTAATATCCCGGGCGCCCGTTATACAATGGTCCAAAGGCTATATCGCCCACGCGCAACACCGTGGATCCCCGAACCCGTTCAGCTTGTTTGGAGGTCACTCGTTGTTTGCTTATATCTGTGAGTGGAGTATATCATATGTTTTTCCAATTAATGTCAGCATATTCAACTGAGTATATACAGGCACAGATATCTCCACGAATTATAACTTCATACGGCTCATTTCATTTTTGTACAAGCCCTGATTTGTTATGTAATATTTTTACTAGGACATCCCACTGTTGGGACTGTCAGGGAGCATTTCAAGCTCTCTCTGCATCTCTTATTTCTTGATTGTCTTTTACCGATTTATGCATCCCTTTTAGTTGGGTGCTTAGTTCCAAAACATATCTCTTGATTTTATCTTTTAGTGGACCTACATCGGTCCCACCTGTTATGATGCTTTTTGGTAATTGCATCGTCCGTTCTGTCATTAGCTCATAAGGGGTTAATCCGGTTCGGTTTGTAGCAACCCTTAATCTCATTTAGTATGGTGGGCAATAACTTCATCCACATTTTTTTCCGATGTCTGTATGGCTTTCGCTAGTGCAAAGTATTTTTGCCCAATGTAATTAATTGTGCTATGCTTTCAGTTAATTTAAGCTAATTTGGCCTCGGCAGCTTGGAATTCTGAGTCCAATTTAGAAACCTAGCTGCATTCTCTGATAGTGCGATGTAAGGTAAACAAACTTTCTCATGGCCAAGTTGTTGATATAGCTGGAGACTCCTTGTATGTAATAATCAGTTATGCTTTAGAAACAGATGTTTTGATTTTTTAGATCTCAGCACTGGTTTTTGGTTGCTCTCTCTCCCTCTGCTTTCTCCAAAATAACCGTTATTTCAAAAATATTGCTTAAAGAAAGGCATATTTACTTCAGATCAGTCGAGTTTATTCTGATGAAATAAACAGACCCTTCAATTGGCTTGGGGCGAATCACACAACACTTTGCACTGGCTGCAGCTGGACATTTTATCAAAAGACATCGCTTTTCTCATTTAGATCACATGCCATACAACTCTGATCGTTATTTAATGTATTTTTACATTATATCTAAATTGATCATTTGCCTGTCCACATTTAAAAGTGCAATGTTTAAGCAGAAATGATACTTCTATAGACAGATTGTCTCACAAGGTAAATACCAGTGTTTCGTGGTCATAGATGCCAATTGTATGCTGCCATACACAGCTCTTTAAAAACACAGATAACCGAATAAGCCGTTTGTTGTGTGCAGTCGAATGCTGCAAGATTTTTGAGTCTGGCTGCAAAGCCAGTCTCCAACTCTTTTTCTCTCTCTCGCTCTTAAGTAATCCGGTTTCACTTCCTGTCATGTTAATGTTAATTGTGCAAGCTATTACAAATTATGGCAAAGAATGGTTACATGTTTGGAATAACTAGCCTTTTTTTCACAGACTTATGTTTTTATCAATACACAATATATATTATATCGGGTATCTCAAAACCCTCTTAATTTAACTTTTAAATTAATTTGTTTCCATTTTTAAACTGAACTCCAGATCAGAATTCCTTCATTTTCAGAACGATAACAAGCACAGTACATATAACAATAACAAGAGTTACTTGATTAGAAATGTTTTGGTTTGCTTCCTAGCTGGCTAGGTTTTATGCTTTGCAGTGTTCTTAGATTTGGAAAACCTTGAACAATTGATAGAACAATTCCAACGGCAGTATATAATTTTAACTAGCTACCCTATCAGAACTATCATCAATGTTAGGTGATTTAAATGATGTAATTTGTTACATGTTATCAGAACATCACACAAGTCTTGAATTTCATATCGGTGACTAATTGGCAACACAAGGTCCAATAATTCATGGTGTTCAATGGTTGGCATCAAATGCAAATTAAAAATACTCAAGGAAAACATCTTTATTTGTATTAATAACTGAGGTTTTAACTGAGTTAATCTCCTGCTGTAACTTGGGACAATCGGAACTACGATTCTCCGATTTGACAGACTTTAAACTGACTCATAGACAGTATATTCACCTCATTCTTTTGTTCCTGCTTTTCTATTTTTCACAAAATTACTTATTATTTTTTTTAACTTCTCAACTACATTCTTATAATTTCAACTTCAAGACAAGGAAAGAGTACATGGTCCTTCCGAGGTTTAACTCCTTTCTCAACATTAAAACGAACAACAACAAAACATTCACGCAATCACGTTGTTAAACACACAGACACACACAGATACACATGGAAGCTTCCAACATTTATTCAGACTTAACATCTTAAACTGGGATGGAAGTAAAACATTTAAAAATACAGACCGTTGATTAACAGTCGCTTTTATTCTGCTGCCTTCCAAACTGTAATTCAACTCAAAACAGAAGTAAATTCAAGAAATCTTATCACTTTAATCTTTAACCGTTTGTAACAAATACTTCCGCAGCATTTTCTTATCTCATTATTCCACTGAATTATTTCCCTCATCTCTAATTATATTGATTTGTCAATTTGGTATTATAGGCGGGCACTCCCTTTTAGCCCGTCTGAAATTTAATACAGTTTCATGGTTGATCCACGTGACACATTTTAATTAGAATGCATTATGGCAGTACAATAATTCCCAGTATGACATACGCACTCCCATTCTACCTTATGTAACTCCCTTCTCTGTTAAATTTTGACTATATCTTAAAATTACTGCAAGTCTTATAACTCAGAGGAACATAAACAAGTGATTCATCATCATTTCAAATACGCAGGAATAATTCTTTCTATTTATATTTTCAACTTCAGTTCTATCAAAAATACATTTTCAAATTTAACAAAAGCCTGATCCAAATAATCCATTCATTTTATCACTTTTAAATATCCCTACTAAAATAATTATCTTTACACAGGCAGATGCAGTAACTCTCCTTACGACTCTTCAGATGTAATCTAATGCTATTATTCCCACATTCCCCAAATCTCTGTCCGATGCCCCTATCGTAAAATTTATTAATTTATTAAACTCGCATTGATCTGCTATACCCCATTCCATCACATGAGGCTCTCGATCTCAATTTCATCTTACATCATCTCTCTCTCTCTCTCAAGGAAGAGAGAAACTTTCAACCTGCGTGTTTTCTTTTAACCTTTATTCCCTTTTTAACTGTTTTGTTGCGGTAATTGTTGTATTCCTTTAACTGAGTCGAATGCTTCCAGACACTCCTACCTTGCATATCTATGCAGGCACAGGTGTCTCCACTGATAATAACTTCATAGGGGCCTTTCCATTTGGGGGCTTAACTCTGATACATATCGTCTAATCCTGTCCCGTAATGGGCCTACATCTGCATATTTCCATGATCCATCCACAAACAGGACCAAATCTGGTGCCTCCAGGGGCACATCTTTTATTCTACTCTCCTCTACCTCTTCGTCTATGTCCCCACATGAGTGGGGAGATCCTTCACCTAACATTCCTTCTGCGGGGTTCATTCCCATGTCTCGTGCAATGGTGATGGACTTAGTGGGTGGGAGAAGCACTGCCTCCCACTTCGCCCTTCTCATGTTTGAGACAGACCGCAATTTTCCTGTGTTCAGCATTTCCACCAAGGTATGTTTGGTGTGTAAAACAATATTCCCCGTCATTATGATGGGCTCGCTGACCTTTACTACCCATGCCGCGCAATCTAGTGCGGCTATACATCTGGGTAACCCGGTTACTACGGTGCCCTACGCTGTGGAATAATAACCCACGGGTCGCTGTTTGACCCCATGGACCTGTGTGACTACTGCCGAATAAAACCCCCCTTCGTTATTACAATAGATATGAAAATCTTTACGAGAGTCAGGCAGTCCAAGTTCTGGAGCCTTCATTAGTTCTACTTTTAGTTTACTATATGCCCTTTCCTGTTCTGATCCCCATTCTATAACTTCTAGAGCTGGTTTCCCCCCTTTTACTAGCCTTTGTATTGGTTCGGCTAGCCTTGCGAATTCTGGTATAAAGTTGCGGCTGTAATTAAACAACCCCAAAACCTTCCTTACCCCTCGGTCGGTTACTAGTCTTGGCATTTGCTGTATGGCTGTTTTCCTGTCTAATGGCATTTCTTTGGTCCCCTGGGATATCAGGTGTCCCAAATATAACACCTGCGCTTTCCCTATTTGGGCCTTCCTGGGGCTCGCCTTTAGTCACTGTTCTTCTAAGTGTTTCAGGACTGAGTATCGTGCCGTCTGGTGTTCTGCTCTAGTTTCGGAGGCTATTAAGGTGTCATCTACATACTGCAGGATTCTGCTACCCCTCGGGACCTCTACTTGTTCTAATATCTTACTCATTACCCGGTGAAATATAGCCGGGCTATTGTGGAAGCCTTGCGGGAGCCTAGTCCATGTGTACTGTTTACCACCGACGGTAAATGCAAATTTATCTTGTGAATTAAGGTCCAGGGGAATGGACCAAAATACATTGGCGATGTCTAATACCGTAAAGATTCCATGGGATGGTGATAACCCGTTTAAAATGGTACATGGACTAGCCACGATGGGGTGTAACTTGGGGGTCACTTTATTTAAAGCGGTATAATCAATGTTTAATCTATAACTCCCGTCTGGTTTAGGCACCGGCCAGGTGGGGGAGTTGGTGGTACTAGTGGTTTCCCGTAGTATCCCTCTTTTTATCAATCCCTTTACAATTTCTTCAACTGCTTTTTTGGCCTCGGGCTTAATTGGGTATTGTCGGTGTGGTTTCTGTTCTGGCCCTTCCACGAGTATAAGGGGAATTTTGACTAATCCAGTATCCAGGTTTGTTTCCGCCCATACCCCGGGGATTGAGGCGCAAATGGTGCCAAATCCATTACATTCTAACTGCCAGTTGCGTCCAGTTGCAGATGTTGCATGGATGGTTTCTAAATGGTTAACATATGTTCCGACCCTGTCTTTTCTCCCATTGGGGCGGGGCCAAATCAACTCGTCTTTCCCGCAATCTATTAAGACTTCGTATTCTTTCATCAGGTCATTTCCCATAATAGTTCCTTCATTATTTTGACATACATAAAATCGCATAGGTATATACAGGTTATTAATTTCTACTAGGGTGGTTTCACTTAAGTAGGCAGGGGTCTTCTGTCCGTTCACAACCCTTATATAAATCATTTTGTTTGTGGTGGGCAAGGGTAGATCAGTGATAGATATGCAGGCTCCCGTGTCCACTAGCATTTCGCATGGTCTGCCCCCTACTAGTGCAGACACATAGATTCTACCCTCCTTTCTACCCAGACTTGCGGGGGCTACCGCCCGTCAGTTCCCTTCCTCTACGGGGGGAGGGGAAAGTTGGCTCAGTCTGCCATGCTTGCTCCAACAGGTGGCCTCAGTGTGGCCAACCTTATTGCAAAACAGACAGGTAGGGACCTTTCCATTTGGCCTTCTCGGAGCTCTACAGTGCCTGACAAAGTGACCCAGCTTCCCACAATTATGGCACGCACCCTTTGGTTTATCTTCTCTACTGTTTGCACGAACGTTTTCCTGTTTTATTTGTAGGTATGGTTTCTCATGTGGTCCATCTCTAATTCCAGATGCCCATTCCACTAATTCATCATAAGCCTGGGTATTGAGAACTCCCATTTTAAGGATTTTTTGGTGAGCTGGCGAAAGCCCGTCTTTAAATGCTTGTAAAAAAGCTCCATCTGTTCGGGCAGTTTTGGGTACTCCCCAACATTCTTGGTATATTCTAAAGAGTCGCTCCCCAAATTCGGAGGCTCTTTCACCCCTATGTTGATTAACATTTTAATGTTTTCTTTGACATCGGCCCATTTCTTACCCGAGACTGAAACCTGTTCAATTAATCCAGCCAATTGATGAACGAAGAGAACTCCAATTTTCTTAGTTTTGTTTTTCTTTTCCTTTTCCAACCATTTTCGTTGTTGGTCTAGTGGATGGTCTAAATCCCATCCCCCTTTTATCATCTGTTTTATGATTCTGTCCCTCTTAATCATACATTTATTTATCAGGGACCCAGAGGGTCCCCACTGTCTTTGTCCCGCCATAACACTGATAAGTTTATACTCACCACCTGGAATGACTTATTCTCCCTTCTCGCTCTCCCCCTCCCAGGTCGCTCTTATCGGAGTCCGGTAACACCTGTAAGGGTTGATCAGATCCCTCCGTACCACCGCTTATACTATTTTTTTTAAGCCAGCTTCTCCTTAGAAGGCCTTTCCTTCTAACTCTTACACATGAAGGCTTTTCCTTCAAACTCCGGCGATCACTCAGACAGTCTCTATCTCACTCACGTCTAAACATCACACACTCTTATCACAGATGATTACGCACTGCATTTTGACCCACTCTATTTAGAGTTCGATAATCTATTCCGGTGTCCCGGTCGTGGCCATCCAACCGGACCGTAAACAGATTATCCCGGACGAGCCCCAATTGTTGTATGTAAAAAAACTCTGACACTATTAGTGGTTCAAAATGCAGTGTTTATTTTCACAATTGTGGGAGAAGTGAGGTTCCTAACAGTGGACCCCCAGCCTTCCCATCGAACACAAGTAAGAACAGAGTTTATATATGTCCCGGGCCCCGCCCTCGTTAGATTGCAATTCTCTAAGATGTCTGTCATTGTTCATGGTGAGATTCTTGTTGTATTAGCAGTATCTTCCTCTGCGTAGTTTGTTCGATCCCCAAGGCCACAATTGTACGTCATTTATATCCTTGAAACAACATCACAGGTTTGGCACAAACAAGTTAACTAATCTACATAAAGGTTTGTATAATACTTTATATCAGGATAAGATGAATGACGTATGATGAATATATATATATGAATCTATGGTTAGACAAAGACAGAAGGCATACATGTGAACTCCATCGTGTTAAACAAAGGTACATAAAAATGCAGACTGTTTAGCTTATTTCGAGCTGGGTTAATCACATTTCTTGATACCAAATGTAGACAGAGGAATAGCTGTTCCTTTTATCTGGCACAGACATGAAAAACACCGAACTCTGACAAAAACATGGACTCTGCAGTGTTCTCAACAAAACCACACAGTTTGGGCCTTAATGCTTAAGTGTGACAAAGTTCATTAACCCATTCCCGACTGCACTCACCCAATAACCACAATCTGTAAGGAGAGGCAACAACACCTCCTCCATAATCATCCACAACATCGGTGCCCCAGATGGTTGTATTGTGAACCCTCGACTCTCCTCCTTATACACCTATGACTGTATGGCCAAATTCCCCTCCACCTCGATTTACAAATTTGCTGACAACACCACCACACTGGGTCGGACATCAAACAATTACGAGACAGAGTACAGGAATGAGATAGAGAACCTGCTAAACTGATGCGACGACAATAATCTTTCCCTCAATGTCAACAAAAGGAAGGAGATTGTCATCGACTCCAGTAAGCGTAAAGAACATGCTCCTGTCCGACCAATCGGGACAAACTAGAAATTGTCGAAGTGTTTAGGTGTTCAGATGACCAACAACCTGTCCTGGTCGCCCCTTGCTGACACTATAGTTAAAAAAGCTCACCAAAGCTTTTACTTTCTCTGAGGACGAAGGTAATTTGACATGTCAGCTACGACTCTCACCAACATTTACAGATGCACAATAGAAAGCATTTTTTTCTGATTGTATCACAGCTTGGTATGGCTCCTGCTCTGCCAAGACGACAAGAAACGGCAAAAGGTCACGAATGTAGCCCAATCCACCGCGCAAACCAGTGCCCCATCCATTGACACTGTCTACACTTCCAGCTGCCTCGGCAAAGCAGCCAGCATAATTAAGGACCCCACACACCCAGGACACTCTCACTTCCACCTTCTTCCGCCGGGCAAAAGATACAAAAATCAGAGGTCACGTACCAACCAATTCAAGATAAGTTTCTTCACTGCTGCCATCAGACTTCTGAATGGACGTACCTTGCTTATTGTTCTTTCTCTGCACCCGAGCTATGACTGGAACACTACCTTCTGCACTCCCTCATTTCCTTCTGTATGAATGGTTATGCTTTGTCTGTATAGCGCACAGAAAGCAATATTTTTCATTGTATACCAATGCACAATAATAAATCAAATCAAATCAAATCAGGTGGCATATTTTTTGTGCTGTATTCAGCCAGTTGATCCAGAGGTAGGGTTGTCCGTATCACTCATCAGATAGGATATTCGCCTTGAGGAATGCCAAAGTGTTCTGTCTGCTGAGGTTGTGTTGGTACACCAGACAGCCAGCTCAGCACTGCGGTAGTGGCGGACGCAGTGGAGACTTCATACCTTGACCGTCTCTCTCATCCTACAACCATAAAATCCTGCCCGAGGTCAACGGACTTTCCATGGATGGTAAAATACCGGCCATGCGGGACTTCTGACCTGTGCTGCTGCTGCTGGGTATGAGCTCCATGGTGGGGAGTGTTATCTGCATGGTGCTTGCACTTGTGAGCATCTGGGAACCCCTCTGCAGTACGACTGCGGGGCCTCACCCCGTGATGACCTCGGAGACCTCAGCGTCATAAACCCCTTTCCCAGTATCATGATATATTGCCCCTATTGCCGCCATCCCGAAACGGAGCCTTACAATTCCTCCTATTCTAAATACTGACTGACTCCCTCGTGATTTTAAAGTTTATTTTTGTAGTTGTGCAACAAGAAGGCTTGCATTAGCACTGCGATGAAGCTATTGTGAAACTCCCCAAGTGGCCACACTCCAGCACCTGTTCGGATACTCTAAGGGAGAATTTAGCACGGCCAATGCATCTAACCAGCACGTCTTTCGGACTGTGGGAGGAAACCGGAGCACCAGGAGAATCCACTGGGCGAATGTGCAGACTTTGCACAGGCAGTGTTTGGCACCACCCCCCCAACCCCCCACCGCCCCCAACACCCCACCACCACCATACCCCCCTTTCATCCTTATTGTCTGCTTTCATACTAGTTTATTTTGAAAATTGTATATAATTATTATCACTGCGAATTTGTTATAATATCCCATGGAGTAATTAACTGTGACGCCACTGAACATATTTCTGTTCACCGTAATGTGACGTTTAATAATCCGCAATCGTAATAATCAATTATAACCAATTATGCAATGAAGAGTTTTCTAAAGTCGGAATAAGTAACTCTGAGAACAATTGTGATGATTTTGTCTATTGAACTAAACACATAACTAAAATAATGAACATCATTTTGCAAAGGCAAACACAATTATACAGAAAGAAGTATTTTATAAACTTCTCCCTCCGTCACGCCCTTCGGCGTCCGAATTCATCTACACTCCGAAACTCCAAGAATGCACCATCCACAAACTGCCTTCTTATAAATTTTAGCAAATGGAATAAATAATATATACACAGAATACGTAGTGTTGTTTTGGGACCATTCGTTTAATTTAACGTATTACTGGTGGGCTCTCATCAGCAGATTTTCTTTTGCTTTGCCGGCGGAACAGCTTGATTTACACTGGAAGATCAATTTCTTAAATTGAGTATGGTGAATTGAGATAACAAATATATGAGTTAAGCTTCAACAGTAATCAGCACCTCTTGGAGCCCTATTCATGCTTCAGGCGATTGACAGTTACATATTACAATTTCAGCTTAGTCAGATGGATGGATGGACAGACGGACGGAGGGACACAGGGACGGACAGACGGACGGACGGGCGGACGGGCGGGCGGGTTGGCGGGGGGGGGGGGCGGGGGGGATGGAGGGAGGGAGAGAGGGAGGAGGGGGGAGGGGGGAGGGAGGCAGGGAGGCAGGGAGGGAGGGACGGAGGGACGGAGGGACGGACGGACGGACGGACGGACGGACGGACGGCCGGATGGACGGACGGACGGACAGACGGACGGACGGACGGACTGATGGACAGACGGGCGGACGGAGGGACGGAGGGATGGAGGGATGGAGCGACGGATGGACGGATGGACGGATGGACGGATGGACGGACGGACGGACGGACGGACGGATGGATGGATGGATGGATGGATGGAGGGATGGGTGGATGGATGGTGGTATGTGTGAATGGAAGGATGGGTGGATGGAGGAGTGGGTGGATGGAGGGATGGGTGGTTGGAGGGATGGGTGGATGGAGGGATGTTTGAATGGAGGGATGGGTGGATGGATGGATGGGTGGATGGAGGGATCGTTGGACGGAGGGATGGAGGGATGGGTGGATGGAGGGATGGGTGGATGGAGGGATGGGTGGAGGAAGGGATGGGTGTATGGAGAGATGTTTGTATGGAGGGCTGGGTGGATGGAGGGATGGGTGGATGGAGGGATGGAGGGATGAGTGGATGGAGGGATGGGTGAATGGGGGGTTGGGTGGATGGAGGGATGGGTGGATGGTGTGATGTTTGGATGGAGGGATGGGTGGGACGGAGGGATGGGTGGATGGAGGGATGGGTGGATGGACGGATGGGTGAATGGAGGGATGGGTGGATGGAGGGATGGGTGGATGGAGGGATGGAGGGATCGGTGGATGGAGGGATGGGTGGATGGAGCGATGGAGGGATGGAGAGATGGAGGGATGGAGGGATGCAGGGGTGGAGGGGTGGAGGCGTGGAGGGGTGGACGGGTGGATGGGTGAATGGGTGCATGGGTGGATGGGTGGATGGATGAGTGGGTGGACGGATGGATAGGTGGATGGGTGGATGGGTGGATGGATGTATGAATGGATGGATGGATATTTCCAACTCTCAGAATCCCAGTCCTTCCTCCTGTCTCATTGCTGTTGCGTTTTATAGTGCAGCTTCTGTCTATATTTATTTGATCCTTTCTCTCTCTGTGCTCCAACTTGGCCATCGTTAACATTTTTTAGATTTTTTTCAGAAGTCTTCCCCGGCCTTTTGATCTGTCCTCTGCCTGTCTCCTCTTTTCCCCACTGCTCTGGACCTTGAGTTGCTTTCATTTTTTGGGGGTTCTTTGAATAACTTAATTATTGCTGTAACTGGATATTTCACCACTCTCTTCAACTGCTCTCTGAATTTGGACAGGATCGCGACATAAATAAATGTGCCTGTGCAGCAACTTGAATCACGCAACATAGATGCAATTTTCTGAAAGTTATAATAAGATTAATCATCTAAACTTTCTGCAACATCACAAATATATATAATTTCAACCAACCACAGAAGTACGAAGCTGCCAGATATGCTGAAGAGTAAAATTATTGACTTCCTTCTACTCTGCATCTCTGGGTCACTGTGACTCCCACCCTTATTGTGGCCCCTCAGTCCCTTACGTACTCGACTGGCCACTAAAATGTGTCTGACTATCAGACTGTTGAGCAACAGAATTAAGCCAAATGGTATCACTGGGCTTAAAATATTTTCAATAATTCTGAATCCAGTCCATCATGGGTCAGTAAAATAGTTTTTCTTAGTAGAACAGCGCCATGGTACGTTATGGACAATCCTTCTAATTTTAAATCTGAAATAGATGGGAATGTTTTTGAAACAGAGTAAAGTGCCAGTTGTTGTGAGAACAACAGTCACAGTTTTCTTGATGCCACATTAAGATTTAAGCATTTGCCAACAAATGGTGACAAATCGATCAAAAGTGAATGTGGCAGTGAACCAGACAGAACAGTCTCGGGCTGCACGGAGAAGAACAGAGTGAGCAGTGCAAACAGGGGTGATGTCGAGGATATTTAATGGGAAATATTAATCACTGATTCGGTTGAGAATGAGCTCAGTAATAATGAGCAGGAGATCCGCCGCTGGCATTGCGACCAGGTATTGGGTGGTGCAATTTGAGATGCCACAATTTCCATGAGACAGAATCATGATTGCCGCCACATTAATTGCAACACAATTAGGTTTTAAAAAAAAACAGAAATTACCTCCATGTGCTCCCCATAATTGCGCATAAGCAGCATGAAATTAAGCATCAGCAACATCGAGTTTACAGTCGGATCACTTCAGCCATGAAATGAAAAACCCTTCAACTTGCAATTTTTCTGAAACTCCAGCCACCAACCAACACCTTAATATTCTCCTCTCACCACCCCCTCCCCTGCCCTCCCTGCAAGACTTGTAACAGTCCTTCAGATAGGGGAACCTCATGAAACTTGAGTCAATCCCTCATTCGTGATACTGTTGATATAGTTGCAAACATTAAGAAATAAGTTTTATAAGATTATGTTCAAAGCACAATCATTCATTTCAAATGATAACTATGCAAATGCGTTAGTTTATTTTTAATTCTCTTGAACATTGGTTAGACACACTTAGCGTTTTGCATCGGGTTCTCACCTTTCTGCCACAGCGAAAACTGGCAAGGAGAAGGTGTTGTCATCAACTCTTCTCGGAGTATGAAGAAAATGGTGTCCCATACTGAATACAATGACTCGTGACGTACATGGTCACTGCTGACAGTAGTTAACTCCAGTTTGTAACCCACACTAACAGCAATTTTAGAATTACAAATGTCATGACATGGTAACACATAGTCGCAGGGGTCAGGTGTTCCGCTCAACTTAGGCACAACATTTCATGTAACTTACTTTGAGACGCAATCTCAGTAATACCGTTTTTTACAAAAGTGTCCTGCTTTCAAGTTTGATTTAATAGAGCGGGACATGGTGCTGAATGCAAAAACGTTATCCTGTGAGCGTGAATATTTGAATGCAGCAGAATACAATTGCACAGACAACTATGGAGATTCATACATCCATATTACTGAATGGGTGAGCGTAACGTTGTTAATTCAATCCGAAATAACATTATCGTTCAGATAATAAAGCATTATCGTTCAGATAATAGCAGAAATAGGCTCAAGCACAGATTTAGTCAAACCAATTGGTTTCTGACACTTACCAGGAACAACAACTATGGCAAGGATCATGTAAAATATTTTCCTGACCTATGCAATCGGTCGATGCATTTTCTGTGTGAAGTGAATCTGTCCTTTTGTGCAGCAAATAAAGTCTCTGAATTAAATTCTGAAGTGATTTATTCCCTGTGCAACATCTTTATACATTCCTGGATATCCATGGAGATACTGACGTTGTAGAAGTGTTCAAATTGTTTTCGCTTAGACTTTGAACGAACAGATTACGACACCTGCCGTAGTTCAGATTTGGGGGAATATTCAAAGCGCTGAGGTTTAATGGGAAATCTCCCCACCTCATCAGCAGGACAAATCTGATCACGTTTTTAGAATTGGAAGCTGTATGAAACAGCAATAAAAATGCTGCAATAAATGTCATGGCCATCACTTGATCCCATAGTGTATCAGAAATGACATTCACTTCAATTGTCAGTAAATCCAAAATGCCAGAGTGTCCTTTCCGAATATCTACACTCTGCAACGTGGCTGTTCTGTTCAGCCGGAGTACTTCAATTCAATAACTTATTGAATGAAGAAAATAAAACACAAGAGCCGTTAAAAACCTACAGTTGATCAATTGCTCTGTCTTGTCAGTGTCACCTCTCTGCCAGATTATCTGAGCAAATCTCCCTTCCCCGTCTCCTCATCATTGTTGTGCAAATTTTCTCTTCGGATCTTTATTCAATTGAATCTGGCTCGGCCACAATCTCAGGCTGTTTGGTTCAGATCCTAAACACTGCCCTGTGATACTGCGTTTCCCTCATTCGGCTGTTAATTTTATCGCCAATCACATTGGTTTTCGGTGTGGCATCCTTTTTAAGTTTTGTTCCATACTGCCAACACATCCTACATTATTTTTAACACCTCTTGTCAAATTCCGCACCAACTTTGTCTTTTTCATGGAGAGCAATCCTATAATCACTCCATGTAAGAGAAAGTTGAAGTTTATTAATACGCCACAAGTGGGCTTACTGCTATGAAGTTACACTGCTATGAATTTACTGTGAAAATCCCCCAGTCGCCACATTCTGGCACCTGCTCAGGTACACTTAGGTGCAATTTAGCATGGCCAATTCACTTAAACTGCACATCATTGGACGATGGGAGGAAACCAGTGCACCTGGAGGAAACCGACCCAAACACAGGGAGCACGTGCAGACTCCAAGCAGACATTGTCCCAAGCCGGGAATCGAACTTGGGTCCATGGCACTGTGAGGCAGCTTTGCTAACCACTCTGCCACCGTGCCACCCTAAGGCCATGTTCCCACGAAAATCCCTCTTAATCAATTCACGCCCTGTCTCTAAAACCCTCACATCGTTCCTCAAATGTGTCCAGAATGGGACCAAACATTCAATCTGTTGCTTTTTTTCACAGGATCTGTGCAACGCATGCTCCAGATTCCACCCCTTCATTCGATACTTTAATGATTGCAATTCTGTCAATTCCGTATTTGAAAATTGAGCACAAAAATTTCATTTTGTAGTGAACATGTTCGCCTACAGCAACTGCACATGGTCAATCTGCGGCTCTCTCCTTCTCTTTGGGCAGCACGGTGGCACAGTGATTAGCACTGTTGCCTAACTGCGCCAGGGCCCCGGGTTCAATTCCTGGCTCTGGTCACTGTCTATGTGGAGTTTGCATCTGATCCCCGTGTCTCCGAGGGTTTCCTTCGCGTGCTGCAGTTTCCTCCCACAGTCCAACGGTGTGCGGCTTAGGTGGATTGGCCGGGCTCAATTGACCTTTACTGTCAGTGCTGATGTAAATGCATGGGGTTATGGGGTTAGGTCCTAGGTGGGTTTGTGGTCTATGCAGACTTGATGGGCGGGATGGCCTCCTTCTGCACTGTGAGGATTCTGTGATTCTGCTAATTGTCCTTCTCCAATTCGCAGGATAGAATCTGTGTCAATATTCTCCAAAAATCATTGACCCCACAGCTACCTTGACATCACATTATCTGAACCCATTTCGAACAAATACTTTCGTGATCGTCTTTGCAATTGTTCTGTCGAAACCACCTTCAAAACTCGAGTTTCTGCAGTCTCCTAATTTTACATTAGTTTCGCATATCCCACACTTCGGTTTGCAGAGGTCACGGACATGCTTGTTTCATTTCCAGTGTCACTGCACTCACTCATTGCTCTCCACTCCAGAAACAAGTAATACATGTCATGACTGCTAAAATCCAACACACTGGCCATCTCCTGATTTCTACACATCATCCCCTTATGTTCATGTCGTTCTGAAATCAACAATCACGTGTTCTACTGTCCCCTTGTGTCACCTTGTTCCTTGCAACACGCTTGAACACTCTCCCAAGATCGGTGTTGCTTTGCCACCCTGGCACCTTTATATGTCATCTGATGAGATGAAGCACTTTACTTTTCAACAATTCAAGATCACAACATCATTCGAAATTGAAGCAAAGATAAAGCTTTCCGCCAATTAGCCATATTCTACCACTCATTAGTAACATAGCTGACATTGCCCTGCCCTTAAAATCACTTTCCTGCCTATCTTCAATATTTATTGACTCCCTTTGCTAATCAGGAACATATCAAAGCACAACCTGAAATATAGCCAGGGGCCCAGCCTCATCTGCTCTCGATATGAGTGAATTCTAAATGCCAAAGAAAAATCGAAGGGAGAAATCAGCTTTCACATCTGTCCATAATTGCAGAACAGTTGACTTCTCGGACTTTTTGCATTCCATCACGAAAGAACACCTCCCAGCATCTTCCTCTCAGCATCGAATATATTTCAATAAGAGCGAAGCGAATTCCAAACTACTTCATCTTTCCACGTAAGTCACATACTTTCATACAAAGAATGTACCTGATATATCTTTCCAGAACAACTCCAGTGGCAGCAGATGTCTCGTAATCAAACTGATCTAAACTCTGCATGATATTGTAGATATATTCACTTTATTGTCTTGCACATTTGCAACATGATGCAGACTTGATTCTGTTCAATACCTTCCACAGCTTGCTTCCAAATATAACTTGAAATACCATGAGTTCATAATTGCATAATATATAGGAGCAGAATTAGACCATCCGGCCCATCGAATCCGCTCTGCCTTTCAATCGTGGCTGATATACTCCTCATCCTCATTTTCCTGTCGTCTTCCCATAACCCTTCAAACTACTACCAATTCAAAATCTGCCTAATTCATCCATCGCACTTTGGGGTGGCAAATTTCACAGATTCACAACCCTTTAGGAGAAGTACTCTCTCCTCAACTCTATTTTAAATTTGCTGCCAATCAGGATCAGACTATGACCTCTCTCATAAAATGTCCCATCAGCGGAAGCATTGGCTACAAGTCCACTTTACCCATACCTTTTATCATCTTTGATCTTCCCTCATTCCCTTAAATCCCGGTGAGTATAGGCCTAAATCTCTCTTCATATGACAAATCCCTCTTGGTTTTTGATTTGATTTGATTTATTATTCTCAGATGTATAAACATACAGTAACAAGTATTGTTTCTTGCGCGCCACACAGACGAAGCACACCGTTCCCCGAGAAAGAAACGAGAGAGTGCAGAATGTAATGTCACAGTCAAACGTAGGGTGTAGAGAAATACCAACTTAATGCAAGGTAATTCCATTCAAAAGTCTGACAGCAGCAGGGAAGAAGCTGTTCCTGAGTCGGTACGTTTGTGACCTCAGACTTTTGTAACATTTTCCGAAAGAACAAAGTGGAAGAAAGAATGTCCGGGGTGCGTGTGGTCCTCAATTATGCTGGCTGCTTTGCCGAGGCAGCAGGAAGTGTAGACATAGTCAATGGATAGGAGGCTGGTTTTCCTGACGGATTGGGCGACATTCACGACCTTTTCTAATTCCTTGCTGTCTTGAGCAGTGCAGGAGCCATGCTTTCTATGGTGCATCTGTAAAGGTTGGTGAAAGTCGTAGCTGATATGCCCGTTTTCCTTCGTCTTCTGAGAAAGTCGAGGCGTTGGTGGGCTTTCTTAACTATAGTGTCAGCATGGGGGGTCCAGGACAGGTTGTTGGTGAACTGGGCACCTACAAAATTGAAACTCTCGACCCTTTCTACTTTGTTCCCATTTGTGTAGACAGGGGCATGTTCTCCTTTATGCTTCCTGAAGTCGATGGCAATCTCCTTCATTTTGTTTACATTGAGGGAGAGATTATTGTTGCCGCACCAGTTCACCAGATTATCTTTCTCATTCCTGTACTCTGTCTCGGCATTGTTTGAGATCCGACCAACCAAGGTGGTGTCATCAGCAAACTTGAAAATCGAATTGGAGGGGAATATATCCGCACAGTCATAGGTATATAAGGGGTATAATAGGGGGCTGAGAACACAGCCTTGAGGGCACCGGTGTTGAGGATGATCGTGGAGCAGCTGTTGTTGCCTATCCTTCATGATTGTGGTCTGTGAGGTAGGAAGTTCAGGGTGCAGTCTCAGAGGGAGGTGCCGAGGCCCAGGCCAGGGAGTTTGGAGATGAGTTTCGTGGGAATAATAGTGTTGAAGCCTGAACTGTAGTCAATAAAAAGGAGTCTGACATAGGTGTCCTTGTTATCTGTATGTTGCAAGGTTGAGTGCAGGGCCAGGGAAATGGCGTCTGCTGTGGATTTGTTGCGGAAAGAGACAAGCTGGAGTGCATCGAGGTATTCCAGGAGGCTGGAATTGAGTCGTGCCATGACTAACCTTTCGAAGCACTTCATAATGATGTGTGTCAGAGGCACTGGCCGATAGTCATTAAGATCACTGCCTAGTTTTTCATCGGTACCGGGGTGATGATCACCTTCTTGAAACAGATAGGGACCTCAGATTGTTGTAAAGAGAGGTTGAAAATGTCCGTGAATGAAGACGTGGGAGGAGTGGTGGTTGCGGGGGGGCGGGGCTTGATTGGGGAGGGGAAAATCTCACAGAGACTTCTAAAATTCTGACAGGACTCAACAGCGTAGATACAGAAAGGATGTTCCCAATCGTGGGGGTATCCAGAACCAGGGGCTCACAGTCTGAGGATAAAGGGTAAACCATTTAGCAAATGTGAGGGTATCCACTTTGGAAGAAATAATAGTAAATTGGAATATTATTTAAATGGAGAAAAATTACATTTTGCGACTGTGCAGAGGGACCTGGGGGTCCTTGTGCACGAATCGCAAAACCCAGTCTACAGGTGCAGCAGGTGATCAAGAAGGCGAATGGAATGTTGGCCTTTATCGCGAGGGGGATAGAATATAAAAGCAGGGAGGTCTTGCTGCAACTGTACAAGGCACTCGTGAGGCCGCAACTGGAGTACTGTGTGCAGTTTTGGTCCCCTTATTTGCGAAAGGATATATTGGCTTTGGAGGGAGTGCAGAGAAGGTTCACCAGGTTGATACCGGAGATGAGGGGTGTAGCTTATGAGGAGAGATTAAACAGATTGGGTCTGAACTCGTTGGAGTTTAGAAGGATGAGGGGTGATCTTATAGAGACATATAAGATAATGAAGGGGCTGGATAGGGTAGAGGTGGAGAGATTCTTTCCACTTAGAAGGGAAACCAGAACGAGAGGGCACAGCCTCAAAATAAGGGGGGGCCGGTTCAGAACAGAGTTGAGGGGGAACTTCTTCTCTCAGAGGGTAGTGAATCTCTGGAATTCTCTGCCCATTGAAGTGCTGGAGGCTTCCTCGTTGAATATGTTTAAATCACGGGTAGATAGTTTTCTGATCGATAAGGGAATTAGGGTTTATGGGGAGCAGGCGGGTAAGTGGAACTGATTCGCTTCAGATCAGCCATGATCTTGTTGAATGGCGGGGCAGGCTCGAAGGGCCAGATGGCCTACTCCTGCTCCTATTTCTCATGTTCTTATGTTTCTTATGAAGGAAATGAAGAGACATTTCTTCACCCAAAAAGTGGCGAGCCTGTGGAATTCATTACCACAGGAAGTAGTTGATGCCAAAACACTGAATGTATTGATGAGGCGGCCAGATATAGCTCTTGGGGTGAACGGCATCAAAGATTATGGGGTAAAAGCCGGGTTAGGCTATTGAATTGGACGATCAGTCATGATCGTGATGCATGATGGAGCAGGGTCGAAGGGGCGAATGGCCTGCTGCTGCTCCTATCTGCTATGTTTCTCTGCTTCCACAGGAAATGTTACACTGTCCAATTCTATAGGAACTGCGGTTGGAAGGC
This sequence comes from Mustelus asterias, assembly GCF_964213995.1. NCBI lineage: Eukaryota > Metazoa > Chordata > Chondrichthyes > Carcharhiniformes > Triakidae > Mustelus > Mustelus asterias. The sequence continues at coordinate 143,487,818 of NC_135805.1, forward strand.
CCTGAAACAGATGGGCAGTTATTCCGTGTTGTGTCGAAAACTATCCGTGTTGTGTCGAAAAAGGACACGGTGGACAGAGTACCTTTCGTCGTCCAGTATTTCCCTGGAGCGGAGAAGCTACGACATCTCCTCTGGAGACTTGAACATGTCATCGATGAAGGCGAACATCTCGCCAAGGCCATCCCCACACTCCACCCTCTTGCCTTCAAACAACCACACAACCTCAAACAGACCATTGTCCACAGAACATTACCCAGCCTTCAGGAGAACAGTGACCACGACACCACTCAACCCTGCCACAGCAACCTCTGCAAGACGGTACGGATCATCGACACGGATGCCATCATCTTATGTGAGAACAACATCCACCAGGTACATGATACATACTCTTGCAACTCGGCCAACGTTGTCTACCTGATGCGCTGCAGCAAAGGATGTCCTGAGGCATGGTACATTGGGGAGACCATGCAGACGCTACGACAACGGGTGAATGAATGCGGCTCGACAATCACAAGGCAAGAGTGCTCTCTTCCTGTTGGGGAACTCTTCAGCGGTCACGGGCATTCAGCCTCTGATCTTCGGGTAAGCTTTCTCCAAGGCGGCCTTCACGACACACGACAGCGCAGTTGCTGAGCAGAGACTGATAGCCAAGTTGGAGTTCTTTTGATTCCCTTGGTTTTCCCTCCGCCTGTTGCATCAGCAAAGAATTCAGTTACACTTATCAACAATGTCGTGCTTTCACTCATATAAACCTTTGTTGATTACATTATGCTTTACTGCATGACAAATGATCTTCACTGTAAGTATTGGTTTACTGCAGGTTCTCAGTAACAGAAACGAAACTAACCGGCATATAGGTCAACCATAGATCATTCCTTAAATACTTTCCGGAGAGCTCCGAATTTGAGTAGGAAGGCGCTCATAACAGCGATGATGTTATTTGACAATACACATATCTTTCCAGTGCTTCTTTCTCCTGTAGTGATCTATACTATTTCATCCATTGTTCAGATTTAGACTATATATTAACTGATTTATGATCACGGATCCCTCTACACTATTTTTAATTTTTGCTTCTATCATTCTCATGCACCCACTAAACTTTCTGTCTGTGCAAATCTACAACGTGGCATATAATTTTCTATGTTAAAGTCAGGAGTCTGGCCAATGCATACAATCTGCTAATTGGAATGTTGGTATAATGCCAGATGAGTTAAACCGTCAATAGATCACCCAACACAAGGAACAGGACAAACTGTAACAAAATGTTCAGTTTCGGGTCAGGCGCTGAGGCTACGAAGGCGTTGAAAAACAACAAACTTTCCGAGTCTGCATTCAGAGTGTTTCTGTCCTCGGCGAATAGACCTGAGTCTGAGGAATACAGTGGAACATGAGAAAAACACTGTTATTGGTTCTCGGCTTCTTGCTGTTGACTGGCTCTGTTTGCGCAACGTCCATGCTTGGAAGGAAGTTTATTTGGGTTTCCATTTCATTTTATCATTTTTAATGTGTTCATTGCTATTTGAGATTCTGGAAAAGAGCAAATATTTAATAGAATTCACTTTTGAGAGTCGATCTCCTGATTGTTTAGTTTTGTCTTGTAAAGTGAGACAACATTTCAGCAGTGTAATTTGCTGAATGCAGGCCGATCTCATTGGTGCAAATTAGTGTCCGTTGATGACTCTCGCTCCTTCTCTTTCTCTCTCTCTCTCACTTATCTCTGCCTCTCACTTCTCTCTCTCTCCCTGAAAATTCGTCCTATACTGTCCAATAAAATTTGCTTCTTTATGGGTTTTGCTTTGAGGATATCATTGATGGCATGTTTCATATTGACAAATATAATTGTTGGAAAAGAACAGTTTTCTGTTCAAGGTTGCACCCTTCGGTGACGAAAACAAAACTGAATATCTTTCTCATCTTATCCTCACGTATCTCACATGGAAGTTGTGTTTCCATGGTAGGTTCGCTACACTTGGCCAGAGGTTCTGGTTTGAAGTCCCGTTTTATGGCTGCAGAAGGTGTGGTCATCACGTGACAAAACATGTCGCTGGAAAGCATGTCAAGCCTTCTCAGACACGTGCTGGCCAATAGGAAGATCAACGAAGATTCCTGATCAGCCTCAAAGTAGACACCAGTGGCAATCATTGCAATACTTTGCAAAAGTATGGGAATTGAAAAATCCAATGGAAATTCCTCACCCAAACCCGCCTCTTAAGGAGGGGTTGCTCAGATGTCTAACAAAGTCCCTCGTTTTCCATCTGGTTATATACTGAATTATGAAGTCAGAGCAGACAGTTTTCTTTGCAATGCCATTCAGATGTAACTTGCTGCCCAAATTCCGTTCCTGATGGAAATTGGGTTCTTGTTTGCTGTTTGCTCTGTGTTCATCTGTGTCCACAATAATCAATAATTTTATTCTGACTTACCAATTTCAGAAACGACATGACTTTCCCAACATATTGTGTCGCGTTGGTTCCTGCAAAGCAGACGAGACGATTGTGGACATAGAGGTTTCTTCTCAATTGGTGTGCTTGCAGGCTGACAGAGGAGAGTGTTCTTTAGAGTCATATGGCAACTAGCGGAAGCCTCAATCTCCAATCTGAAACATCCTTCCATTGAAAATGTCTTTCTTTGATAGCTAAGATGTCATTATCTCTCATTATTACCGCTGTCGTTCCAAGGTTTTGTACTCGGTAATAAATATTACAGTTTCAGCTCTGTGTTCTTTTTCTCTTTAAGATGTTTCTCTAGGCAGCAGGTGTTAGGCAGTGAGCGATTCATGAAGGGTTTGTGGGAAGTAAGAATATTGGAAGAATATACCACTGCGAATGACTCGCAAAGCTGATTACAAGATTTGGAAACAAGACTTTGGTGATGAATTGATAGTCGCCAATCTGACAGTTCTTGATATAAGAGAGCAGATGAATGTTTACATAGGCAGTTCAAAAGATTACTATGGTGTATCACCTCTACTCGTTTGCTGCGAGGAAGAAGAGTGGCGACAGAAAATTGGAAAGAGATTTCCAACATCAACTTCTGAAATACATTTTTCACCAGGGTACTCAGAGTGAAAAATACAAACGTAATTTTGCACTTGCTATTATCTTCCACTTTCTGTTTTATATTAAATTTCAATTTCCCTATAGCCTTATAGCATTTGGTAAGTCGGGCGTTTCTTGATCCTTTCCGTCGTTCAAAACAATTTTCCTTCTTCAAGTTTCACTAGTTCAGTTAAATTGAATGAATTACCACGCACAACGTATCATTACATTTTGTAGAAGGCATTCTTATTTAACTCAAATGATTTGTCGTCAATTTGGCTTGCTTCAAAGCTATCTCCGGACTTCTGCCTTGACTTTATGTATTGGCAACAAAGGGTCTCGAAACGGCTATTGAGTAATTCATTTCAACATAAATTTATGGGTTTTTCCCCTATTATTTCAACCAATTTCCTATGTTATTTTGGGAACATTGCCAGGGATGAAACGCAATTTTCATTGTGGCAGAATGATCAGTTATTTTAAAATTGGAAATTACATTGTCAAGCATTAGAAAATGTCTAGTTTCCCTTGTGTCTTTATATATCCAAATTAACCGTGCCAATTCGAAAGAACAATATCAGACTTGAGACATGTGTCCACAAACTAAATCTCGAATCCTATAATCTAAAACATTGATTTGTTTGTTTCTTTTCTTCCTTTTAACCGACTCACTGAATTTCTCTAACTGCTGAGATTTACTACCAGAAATGCATTTTAAGGAATAAAAGCCTTTAAGTTCATACAAACCTCATCATTGAGGCAGATTCGATATTTCATCTTCGTCTGACATCTGTCTTAACAACATGATAATTACACAAGGTGGTCTTCATCATCTTCTGATAAAGGAAAACTGCAATTTAAACAAATACTGCTCATCACATTGCAATGACAGAAGGATCCATGCTCAAAGAGCAAAAAAACAATCCAGCACAGAACAGCCCTTGAGGCCTTCAAAGCCTGCACCGACCATACTGCCCGTCTGAACTAAAAACCCCTCCACTTCTGGGGCCCATATCCCTCTACTTCCATCCTCGTCATGTTCTTTTCAAGACGTCCCTGAAACGTTACTGCCGTGTCTGCTGCCAGTACATCCTCCAGCAGCGAATTCCATGTGCTCAGCACCCTCTGTGTAAAAAACCTGCACCGGCATCTCCATAAACCTTGCCACTCGCATCTTAAATCAATGCCTTCCAGTAATTGACTCATCCACCCTTGGAACAAAACTTTCTGTCTATCCACTCTGTCCATGCCCCTCATGATCTTGTCGGTGTCTATGAAGTCGCCCCCCTCAACTTCCACCATTTCAGTGAGAACAAACGAAGTTTCTCCAAACTTCCCTCACAGTTAATGCCCTGCATATCACGCAAAATCCTGTTTTTTTTTCCTGTACCCTCTCCAAAGCCTCCACATCCGTCTGGTCGTGTGGCAACCAGAATTGAGCACACTATATTCCAAGTGCAGCCTCAGTAAGATTGTATAAAGCTGCAACATGACATGCCAATTTTTAAACTCAATGCCAGGGCCAATGAAGGCAAGCATGCCGTATGCCTTCTCGACTGCCTTCTCTACCTGCGTTGCCATTTTCAGTGACCTGCGTACCTGTACACCCAGATAGATCCCTCTGCTAATCAATACTCTGAAATGTTCTGCCATTTACTGTCTATTTCCCATCGGTATTAAATCTTTCAAAATACATTACCTCACATCTGTCCATATTGAATTCCACCTGCCATCTCTCCGTCCACGTCTGTCCTACTGTATCCTCTGATGGTACTCATCGCTATCCGCAATTCCACTAACATTTGTGTCGTCCTCAAACTTACTCATCAAACCAGTTACAAGATCTTTCAAATCATTTATATATGCTGCAAACAGCGAAGTTCCCAGATCTGCTCGCTGAGGGACGCAACTATTCAACGCCTTCCATTCAGAAACGCACTCTTCCACTGCTACCTTCTGTCTTCTATGACCGAGCCAGTTCTGTATCCATCTTGCCAACTGACCTCTGATCTCGTGCGACTTCGCCTTCTGTACCAGTCTGCCCTGTGTAACCTTGTCAAAGGGCTAACTGAAAACATTCAGGGCCCTACCTCATCAATCAACCCAGTAACTTCCTCAGAGAACTCGAATACGTTAGTGAGACACGACCACCCCTTCATAAAACCATGTTGCCTCTCACTAATACATCCAGTTATTTCCAATTGGGATTAAATCCTGTCTCGAAGAAATCTCTCCAATAATTTGCATACCACTGACATTAGATGCAGCGGCCTGTAATTAACTGTATTATCCTTGCTACCCTCCTGAAACAAAGGAACCCTCTGGGACCTCCCCTGCAACCAGTGACGATACAAAGATTTCTCTCAAGGCCCCAGCAATTTCCTCATTTGCCTCTCTCAGTATTCTGTGGCATATTCCATCAGGCCCTTGGGACTTTCTATTTTAATGTTTTCTAGACACCCAAGACCTCCTCCAGTTTCATCTCAATACGATCCAAACGATCTACACCCCTTCCCCAGACTCACCATCCACCAAGATCTTCCCTTTGGTGATTACTGACGCAAAATACTAATTTAATACATTGCACATTTCCTCTGGCTCTATGCATCAATTCCTTCCCATGTCCTTGACGAAGCCAATCCTCTCCCTGGCTACCGACTTGATCTTTATATATCTATAAAACATCCTTGGGAGTTTCCTTTACCCTGCTGGCTAATGACTTTTCATGAACACTTTTATTCCTCTGGACTCCTTGCTTAAGTTTCCTTCTACTTTCTTTGTATTCCACACTTGCTTCGTGTGTTTCCAACCCCCTAGCCTTGACAAATGCTTCGTTTTTCTTTTTGACTGAGCTCAAAATATCTCTTATATTCCAAGGTTCCCGAAAATTGTCATACTTATCCTTCATCCTTAGCGGAAAGTGCCGGTCCAGAATTGATATCAACTTACACTTGAAAGCCTCTCACATGCCAGATGTTGATTTTCTCTCAGACATCTGCCCCCAATCTACATTCTTCAGTTCGAGTCTGATATTGTTGTGATTAGCCTTCCTCCTTCACTCCAACCTATTTAAAACGGAGCCGCCTAAGTTACACGAGTCAAGAACAGAACATATGAGGTGATCCAACCTTTAGTTGACAGATTTGTGGACGCATGGCCTTTGCATTGAAACACGCAACAGCATCCAAACACAGAAATGAAGCACAGGAATAAGATGATGTATACGAGGTTTTTTTTGCATTTTTAGATGTTTTACGTACCGATGTCGCAACCAATTTTTATCATTGAATTCCTTGCGAGTTTTGTAAATTTCGCCCTCTCGATCTCAATGTCGAATAACAAGTTTTTTTTAAAATCTGCAGCTGTTTTAATATACGCTCTTGAGATGAAATTAATTCAGTGGCTGACAGCACACTTGTACTCCAGTAGAACATAGTTGAATGATTAAAATTGTACTCATTCCATTTACAGGGCTTCGATAGAGTCATCTATTGTTACTTTCCTTCACTCCCTCCCCACGTCTGGAGTGGGTAATTTTCCTGGGTAATTGGGTGGGTAGCTGCTGCTTCCTTGGATGTGGTAGACATTTCTGAGGCTTCCTCTCCGGAATCGAACTCTGATTCCAATTAACCGTGGTCATCATGGCAGACACAGATAATACTATCGAAAGTTGATAGCGCAGACATTGAAATGGGTCCTGACCATCATGAGGACGTGCCATCGGCCCAAGTATATACAGAGTCACGAAAGGCGTGCGGCTTGGTGATTGGTTTGGTCTGATGAATGCATGTATCCCCACATGGCCCAGCGCGTATCAGCTCGAGAATTACCACCGTTCTTTAAGTAACGGTTGGACCGATGAAAGGGACCATAACTGACTTAATGAGCCACTCACAGTTTCACTGTATTGCCCTGACCTGCAACTTCCAAACAAGCTTCTGGAGACTCCTAATATATTTCAGAAATGCATTAAAGGTAAGAGGTCAACCATGGAAAGAATATGGCCCATTAGTGAACAAGGGGGCAATCTGTGTGTCAAGCCACAGGACATTGGAAGAATGTTAAACAAATACATCTCATTGGTCTTCACTCGAGAATGGGAGAACACAGGTACGGAATTCCGAGAAAGGGACCGTGAGGATCTTGCACAGTTTGACAAAGGACATGGGGAGATATTGCAAATGGTCGGGCGTTGGGGAGAGTTACAGAAGAAAGGGCTCTAGGGGTACTTGTTCATGGTTTTTTGAAAGTGGAGTCACAGGTATTATAGAAATTATATTATTAAACTCGAAAGAGGGCAGAAATGATTTATGAGGATGCTATCGGGACATGAAGGTTGGAGTTTTCAGGTGAGGCTGGATCGACTGGGTCTTTCTTGTCTGGAGCATAGAAGCCTGAGGGGTGATCTTATAGAGGTCTATAAAATAATGAGGGGCACAGATCAGCGAGAGAGTCAATATATTTTCCCAAAGGTAAGGGAGTCCAAAACTAGAAGGCATAGGTTTAAGTTGAGAGGAGAGCGATACAAAAGTGTCCAGAGGGGCATTTTTGTCAGACATAAGGCTGGTGAGTGTCTGGAACCAGCTGCCAGAGGTAGTAGTAGAGGCGGGTACAATTTTGACATTTAAAAAATCATTTAGACAGTTACATGGGTATGACGGACATAGAGGAATTTGGGCCAAATGCAGGCAATTGGGATTAGCTTAGGGATTTAAAAGGAAGGGCGGCAGGGACAAGTTGACCCTAAGGGCCTGTTTCCATGCGGCAAACGTCTATGACACTATGATCTATTGCACTGCGACTCTATTTCTGATTACTCCAAACAAAACCTTCAAATCCCGCCTATTCTAAATACTGACACATTCCCACGTGGTTTTTGTTAAATATTGGCCTCCCTCTGATTAACGTTAAATATTGTCAGTTCCCGCCCCCCCCCCCTCTTGATTATTCGTGTCTGCTTTCATACCAGTTCATTTTGAATATTATGTGTAGTTATAATGTCCCATGGAGAAAGTCACTTTCATTCCATTGAATATGTTGATATTGACCGTCATGTCACATTAAACAATCAGCAATCTTAATAATCAGTTGTCAGCAATTGTGCATTAAAGAGTTGTCTGAAGTCATAATAAGTAACTCTCAGAACAATTGTGCTGATTTTGCATGTTGAACTAAACAGGTAACGAAAATATGCCCATAATCCCTACATCTTTACCCACATTCACAATGCGGAGAGGCCATTCATCTGCTCGGTGTGTGGGAAGCGATTCACAGGTTTCTCTGATCATGTTTCTCTGATCATGTTTCTCTGAAACAATATCAAATATACACTGAGGAGAGGCCGGCCTGTGGGAGGAGCTTTAAGCAGGCATCCACCCTCATTGCACACCAGCGTGTTCACACTGGGGAGAGGCCATTCACCTCGTTCTGTTTGTGGGAAGGGACGCAATGGGGTATCAAGCCTGCAGTCGCACCAATTAATTCACACAGAGGAGAAACCATTGAGTTGTAAGCCCTGTGGAATGAGGTTCAGACAGTCATCTGTCCTCATTGTACACCAGCGCATTCACACTTGGGAGTCTGGAAGGACCTCTCTGGAATCCTTATTCTAGGCTTGGATCCACTGGAGATTAGAAGATTAAGAAGTGACTTGATTGAATTTTTCATATCCTGATCGTTATTGACAGGATGAATGTTGCGAAGATGGTTCCTCTTGTGGGAGTATCTAGAACCAGGATCACTGTTTACAAAATAAAGTGTCACTCATTTAAGACGGAGAGGAGATTTATTTTCTTTCAGAGAGTGGAGAGTCTTTGGAACTCTGTTCCTCAAAAGGTAGTTTTCGAGTTATATTCAAAGGTCTTTGAGTATTTCTAAGGTGGATCTCGATAGATTCTTGATTTACAAGATGGTGGAATGTTATGGGATGTAGGGAGGACTGTTGTGTTGAGGTTAATATCATACCCACTGTGATTTTGCTGACCGGCACGGCAGGCTTGATGGGCCCATTTGCCTACTCCTGCTCCTTGATTTTATGTTCATATGCACAATGTTTAATTCGAAGTTAAATAAATGTGAACAGATTCGAAATTCAGGCGTATCATTGACAAAATTACTATGTCATTCCGCCCTCATGCACTGAAAAACGCACTCACAGACACACACTCACAAACAAATATATGCACTCGCACACAATCTCACACACAAGCACACACATATACAATCTCACCCACACAGTCACGCACACACATAATGATAGGGGCATTCACATCGCACAGGCACACACACACACACATACACACACTTGCACACACACACACACACAGGCAATCACAATACACACACACACACAGAAAACATGAAGGCACACTCACATTCAAAAGCACATACACAGCATGCGTACATGCAAGGACACACATGCACAATCACAAACACACACACACACACACACCACACACACACACACAAACACACACACACACACAGACACACACACATTCCTTTCTTCTTTGGTGATCGCTCGCTAACCAGTATGATTGTATACATAAGAAACTCTGTGTGGCTGATCATGGTTTCTATTAGTCCTTGCATGGCTGATATGCCCGATCTCTGAGCCTCATCTCCTATAATATACTTGGCTGTTTTTTCTGGGAGGTGCATCCTGTCCTTGAACCTCAGATTACTGATGTTTCTTCTGCACGGTATTTTTCAAGGCCTTCTAATGCCATCGGGTTCCTCAAAGAAAAGTGTCCCTTCAATCGGGAGTTTTCAACAAGTGGGTCTATTCTGATTAAGTGTCTCCCAGACGTTGACATCTACCACAAATACACATGCTCAGTCAAACGCTCAAAAGTACACATTTGCATGCATGCACACACGCGCTCTCAAACATAATGCATATGCACACAATCACAAATACAAAAAAATACACAGATGTATACAGTCAAACATCTACACACAAACACACACATGTGCATACACAAAACACACGTGCAAAAAAATTCAGGCAAACCTATAAAATATGCACAGCAACACATGCAATTGCAAAGCAACACACACATCTGAAGACTCAAATACGTGTGCACACAAACACACGTGCACAGGTATGCACATGCATAGAAATGCACATGCGTACCTGCACTCATCAGCTGATGCACACACCGATGCACACATCGATACACACACGAGCCCAACACATGTACACATTCATATAGATACAGTCAAATGCATATACGCACAGGCTCATACAGAGATGAAACAAATACAAATGCACACTAATACACGTGGAGGCACACACAGTCATATAAAACTTACCAACAAAAACATATACACACTCGCAAACACAAACGGGTAGAAATACTTACACACACATATAAGCCATCACCCATACACAGTCAAAGATACAAACACATACATACACAGATACAAAGGCATACATGGGCACTCTTACACAAGCATAGAGACTCAAAAAGACAGAAAAACATACATACACAAGTAAGCAAACACCCATACCCACTCATGTACACAAACACATACATACACACTCTCACACACTCGTAGAGACAGAACTACACAAATAAGCATGCAAACACACACACACACACGCGCGCACGCACATAGACACACACAAACACACACCCACAGACATGTCTTTCTCCAACTACGATCAACTTAAAATTATATTAAACTTGTTGCTGGAAATATGACTTCCTAAAAGTGCACGGGCGTTGAAGATATTGTGCTCCAAAGGTGACGCATGTGTTTGTTTATAATATAAATCTCACTATTGTCAGCAAGGAGGACATTAGAAAGAGTATTTGTGCAATCAGAGCAGCCCAGGGTGCGACTGACGTTGGTCAATTGAGCGTTCTTTAACATTGGAATCAGTTTTAAAATGGAGAAATAATGAGTTTTATTGTAGCATCTGAAGTTGTAAAATATATCCCAGCACTGTTGATGTGATGAAGGGTGGAATCAAGGATCAGAGTGAATCTGGTTCTACTGAGTGAATGGTTCTTGTTGTGTTGGGGTGAATTTTAGATTCAAATATGTTTCCATTTTCTCTGAACAACTAAACTGTTTTTTCTGGGGGGGAAGAAACACTGTAACTACTGCCCTAGGCTGCTGTGAGCCGCAACAACTCTTTCTGCTGCTCTTTCCCCTCATTTAAATCATGGCCGCTGCAACTCTCCCTGCTGCCGTCTCCCCTCCAGTTTGTTCGGGGCGGCTAATACCCTCCCTGCTGCTGGTTACCCTCCAGGCTGCTAGAGGCCGCTTCAGCTCTCCCTGCTGCAGATTCCCCTCCAAGCGGCGTGACAAATCTTCCTGCTGTTGTGTTTTCGCCGGGCATGGAGGGGCCAGTAGAATTCTCCCTATTGCTGTTTCCTCTCCAGGCTGCTAGGAGCCGTTACAATTCTACCTGCTACTGCTTAGCCCAGTTTCCTGGTCGAAGGTTTTGCGAAAGTCAAGTGAAAGTTGATTCCAGCTTGAAGCCCTCCGTTCCTTCAATGATTTGACTAATTTGAGAAATAGCTTCAGCGGGTATTTCATACCATTCTTTTGTTCCTTCCGGTATTTAGCCTGAGTGAGGACATAGATACATGTGTTCGTGCAGGAATTGAATTGTTGGAGCATTCTTCCCATCGATTCTATCGTATAATGAGTTTCAGTGTAAGAGTAATCGTTCAGGATACTCTGAATTTGTGGATAAATGGAATACACAACTTGTGCTAACCACAGTAGTATAAAACTGCAGGTTATGCTGAAGAGTAAAATGATGGATTTCCTTCTCTGTTCCATCTCTGAGTCCTTTTGATCTTCCCCATTGTTGCAACCCCTGAGACCCGCCCTGGCCCGACTAGCCACGAAAATGCACCTGACCGTTATTATGTTGAGTAATAAAATGATAAAGAAGGAATACAAGAATTTAAAATACGGTGAAGTAAGTCAAATGCGACCCATGCGAGGGATGTAGAGAAGCTTTCTTCCGTGATGCAATACCAGGAAAGGTTATCAAATATGGAGGAAAGGTCCCATGGGAAGTACCAGTGTAAAGACTCCAAACAGCTCAGCACACACACAGTTCCTATAACCACACCGGCCGTTCTGTATGTACAATATTTTGTTTTCAAGTTCGCACAGCAGATGACCAGAAATCGGTCAAAAGTGAAAGCGACTGTGAGCCAGACTGAAATCATAATTGTCGTAAAAAACAGGAAGTGAATAAGACGACACAGAACAGTAATGAAAAGAAATGGATTTGGGAAATAAATCCGAGATGTCCACCTAAATATGAGGTCAGAAATAGCGACAAGGAGATCCGCCACTGCCTTTCGCAACAGGTAGCGTGTGATACATTTGGATAGACCGTACTTCCCTCGGAGTTGAATTATAATCGCCACTAAGTTGACTGCAGCAGAGAGAGCAAATATATCAGCGAATGATTGATCAGAGGCAGAGGCAAAGCAATATTTGATAGGAATAAATTTGTTCAGCTTTTGTTCTTGAGTGGAATTTTGAGTACATGGGGTGACGCAGACAGGACCTGGGTCTGTTTTCACTGCAGACTCGATGGGCCGAATGGCCTCCTTCTTCACTGTCGGCGCCCTATGAAAAAAAAGTGCATAGGACATTGACTAAAATCTTGCTTGGTCTGGAGTGTTTCAAGTCCGAAAATAGATTGGTTAGAATGTGAATGTTTTCCTTATGATAGATGGGCGACCTGATTAAATTGTACAAAATTATGAGGACATAGACAGGTTAGATAGAGATGCATATCTGCCTTATCGGAGGGATCAATGATCAGGGGCATCAACTTAGGGCAAGGGGTAGGATATTTAGAGTGGATTTGAGCAAAGGTTTTTCATCCAGAATGGTGGGAATCTGGAATTCACTGCCTGAAAGGTAATAGTTTTGGGAAACATCAAAACATATAAGAAGCTTTGAGGTGAGTACTCGAAATGTCCAAGCACACAAACCTAAGGAGCAAGTGCTGGAAAATGGTATGATATTGCACAGTTGCTTCATGGCCGGAGCAGACACGATGGGCTCAAGGGCCTCTTTCTGTGCTGTAAAACATTTTCCCTCCGGAAATCCTATCCCTGGTTAATGATTGGCCACTTAGCATGGTAAATCAACCTAACTTTGGAATGTGGGGGGAAGTTGGACCAGACAGAGGAAACCCACACAGACACGGAGAGAACGTGCAGACTCCACACAGACAATGACCCGTGGCCGGATTTGAACCCATGCCCTTGGGATTGTGAGGCTGCAATGCTAACCACTGTGCCAGATCCTTTGTATAAACAGGCGACCAGAAGTGAACACAGTACTCTAGCTGTTGTCTAACGAGTGATTGTGCCGCTTCATCAGATCCGCCCTGCTCACTTATTATCTGCCCCAGCTAATAAACACACATCCCTCATATTCCTTCTTAACCTCCTTATCTACTTGTCCCGCTGCCTTCAGGGAATTTGCACGCCCACCCAACAACCCTCCATCTCTCTGTAATTCAAAGTGTTTGGAAATGTGGAATATACAGCTATTGTATTCCTCTGGATGTACTGATGCTTCAGTGACAGATTTCCTGGGTAGTCCACAGCTGACGCACTCCCAGCAGCTCTCCGTGTCATAACTTAAGAGGGAGAAATTTACATTAGAGATTTCAGCACAGAATTAACTGGAACAGGAGGTGAATGGTGAAGTAACAAAGAAAGGTTAAACAATTGAATGCTGTATTTTGGCTTATTTAGCAGATTAAGCAGTACCTTGATAGAATGTTTCAAATAATTGGGGAAGTTTAAAAGGATACATTCGGAGAAAATGTTTCTGCTCGAGAGGAAGCTTGGAGATATGTGCACAATCAAAAGAGCGAAAGGAGGGTACAGTCCTCTCCATACATTTTGTAGAACTTTCGAATTATTTTCCACAAGTGGCAATGAATGTTGTGGGAATTTGGTAACATTGAATTGAAATTGATTATTTTTCTATTATTCGAAGTTTTGAATGGATATGTGGATAATGCAACTATCTCGGGTTAAGTCCCTAACTAATCATGATATCATTGAATTTCGTGACATGTCTGAAAGGCTATTTAATAGAAACATTTTTAATGGTTTGTGGGTATCACTGGCTAGTTCAACAGCTATTACTTCTGTTGAGAACGTTGCAGTGAGCCATTTCCTTGTATAATTGCAGTCAATTTTGGGCAGGTATCTCTCCAACTCAGTCAGAAAGGGAGGCCCGTGATGCTGTCACGGGAGAACGGATAAAAAGTGATATGGTTTGGTGTCAGCATGGTGTGTGGTTCATAGGGGAATGGCATGTTGTTTTTCCCATGTGTCTGCTGCCCTCCTCCTTCAAAGTCGTGGGTTTAGAAAATGCTGCTGAAGGAGCCTTAGCGAGTTGCTTCAGTGCATCTTGCAAATAATACACACTGCTACCACCTTGCGTCAAAGCTGCAAAAGATGATAGTTTAAATTCTCCGAGTTGTGATCATTGCGTCAGTGGTCAATCAGGATGGTAAGAAGTTTAACAACACCAGGTTAAAGTCCAACAGGTTTATTTGGTAGCAAAAGCCACACAAGCTTTCGGAGCTGCAAGCCCCTTCTTCAGGTGAGTGGGAATTCTGTTCACAAACAGAGCATATGAAGACACAGACTCAATTTACATGAATAATGGTTGGAATGCGAATACTTACAACTAATCAAGTCTTTAAGAAACAAAACAATGTGAGTGGAGAGAGCATCAAGACAGGCTAAAAAGATGTGTATTGTCTCCAGACAAGACAGCCAGTGAAACTCTGTGGGGGTTATAGATAGTGTGCCATGAACCCAATATCCCGGTTGAGGCCGTCCTCGTGTGTGCGGAACTTGGCTATCAGTTTCTGCTCAGCAACTCTGCGCCATCGCGTGTCGCGAAGGCCGCCTTGGAGAACGCTTACCCGAATATCAGAGGCCGAATGCCCGTGACCGCTGAAGTGCTTCCCAACAGGAAGAGGACAGTCTTGCCTGGTGATTGCCGAGCGGTGTTCATTCATCCGTTGTCGCAGCGTTTGCATGGTCTCCCCAAAAAAACCATGCCTCGGGACATCCTTTCCTGCAGCGTATCTGGTCGACAACGTTGGCCGAGTTGCAAGAGTATGTACCGTGTACCTGGTGGATGGTGTTCTCACGTGAGATGATGGCATCTGTGTCGATGATCCGGCACGTCTTCCAGAGTTTGCTGTGGCAGGGTTGTGTGGTGTCATGGTCACTGTTCGCCTGAAGGCTGGGTAGTTTGCTGCGGACAATGGTCTGTTTGAGGTTGTGCGGTTGTTTGAAGGCAAGAAGGGGGGGTGTGGGGATGGCCTTGGTGAGATGTTCGTCTTCATCAATGACATATTGAAGGCTCCGGAGGAGATGCCGTAGCTTCTCCGCTCCGGGGAAGTACTGGACAACGAAGGGTACTCTGTCTACTGTGTACCGTGTTTGTCTTCTGAGGAGGTCAGTGCGGTTTTTCGCTGTGGCGCGTTGGAACTGTTGATCAATGAGTCGAGCACCATATCCTGTTCTTATGAGGGCATCTTTCAGCGTCTGGAGGTGTCTGTTGCGATCCTCCTCATCCGAGCAGATCCTGTGTATACGGAGGGCTTGTCCGTAGGGGATGGCTTCTTTAACGTGTTTAGGGTGGAAGCTGGAGAAGTGGAGCATCGTGAGGTTATCCGTGGGCTTGCGGTACAGCGAGGTGCTGAGGTGACCGTCCTTAATGGAGATGCGTGTGTCCAAGAATGCAACCGATTCCAGAGAGTAGTCTATAGTGAGTCTGATGGTGGGATGGAACTTGTTGATGTCATCATAGAGTTGTTTCAGTGATTGTTCACCATGAGTCCAAAGCAAGAAAATGTCATTGATGTATGTAGTGTATAGCATCGGTTGAAGGTCCCGTGCGGTGAAGAAGTCTTGTTCGAACCTGTGCATGAAGATGTTGGCATATTGAGTTGCGAATTTGGTCCCCACGGCTGTTCCGTGTGTCTGGATGAAGAACTGGTTGTTGAAGGTGAAGATATTGTGGTCCAGGATGAAGCGGATGAGATGTAAAATTGCATCTGGAAACTGGCAGTTGTTGGCGCTGAGCACTGAGGCCGTTGCAGCAATGCCATCGTTATGGGAGATGGTGGTGTAGAGTGCCGAGACATCCATTGTGACGAGGAGCGCTCCTGGTTCAACTGCTCCATGTGTGCCAAGTTTCTGAAGGAAGTCCGTCGTGTCGCGACAAAAGCTGGGGGTTCTTTGTACAATGGGTTTCAGGATGCCCTCGACATAGCCGGAGGAGTTCTCGCACAGGGTCCCATTGCCCGATACGATGGGACGGTCGCGTGTGTTTGCCTTGCGTATCTTCGGGAGGCAGTAGAGATCTCCAACGCGGGGAGTACGTGGGATGAGAGCACGGTGGGTGTTCTGAATCTCCGGATCAAAGGTCTTGATCAGAGTGTAGAGTTGACGGGTGTGTTCTTTGGTCGGATCTGCAGGTAACTGTCTGTAGTGTTCCTCGTTGTTTAGTTGTCGGTACACCTCTTTGCAGTAATCCGTTCTGTTCAGTATGACGATGGCCCCTCCTTTGTCTGCTGGTTTGATGACAATGTTGCGGTTGGTCTTGAGAGCGTGGATGGCGTTACGTTGTGCTTGGGTGATGTTCGGGGCTGTCTTGTGAGTGCGGCTGATGAATTTGGTGTTGACGCGCCTCCTGACGGCTTGGGCATACATGTCAAGTCGAGGGCAGGATGGCACAGAGCAGAAAAGGTCGAGAAGCCCAAGGTTCAATTTGAGATTTTTGTCACTCAACCATTAATCTTGGCAAATATTTTGCGACACAGGATAAAGAGAGACAGACTAATTATGCACCTTGAGCACACATTTTTTTCTAAATGAAATAAGTAAAACGAATGATGTGGTGCTACCAGAAGTCACTAAGACATTTGGAAATACATTGACAATCGGAACGTTAAGTTGATATCGCTCTGTGTGTGACTGTTCTGATCTCTGGATTGCCTGGGGTCAGACGGACATCCGGAGGTCGCGTTCTGACCCTGCGGAAATCCTGATGCGATTACCTACATGGCAAATTCGTGGCGAAACACCATCTTCTGAGTTACCGAGGGATTGGATCAGAGGCAACGTTTTATCTGTCTTACATAAATGGCCTCGACTCGGATGCGTGGGGCGGGGTTCCGAAATTTGATGGCGGCAATAACTTGACAATTTCGGCAACTGTGAGGAGAAGAAAGATGATCTTGAGGAACACAGAAAAATAGTTGCCAAATGGGCAAGCACATGCACGCAGGCACATAGTCACGTGCGCGCACACACACAGGATGAACTTTAATGACGAGAACTGTGAAGTGATGCAAAATAAATAATCAAATGCGAAAGGGTTGCAAAAGAGTAGAGCATGCTGGGGATGAATTTTCCCAGATCTCTGAGAAAGCAGATAAGAGGGCAAACGGGATTTTGGGATTTATAATGAAAGGCATCGCGCATGAAATCATACATTTATGTTGAAATTTAGTGTAACACTAGCTTGACCTCAGCAGCCTTACTGTGCCCAATATGAGGCACCAAGCTCCAGGGCGGATGTGAAGGCATTGGGAGTGGTGCAGATCATTTTAGCAGAATTACGTTACGTTAGATACCAGCTACTTGGATAGAATGGCAGGAATCTGGGATTTTTCCTGTCAGTGAAGGCTGAGAGATTTGATCGAGGTGATCAACAATTTGCGCGTTCTGGACAGTGTTGGCAGCGAGAAACTACACCCATTGGCACAAGGTAGGAGAGGCAGAGCACACCAATTTAAGATGATTGTAAAACCAAACTGACATGATGCTAGGTTTTACTTAAAAGCAGCAAATGCTGATTTTCTGAAAAGTTTCTAAGATTGTGCCGCAGAAAGATTTAACCAAGGTATTGAAAGGGAATTCGGAAAATTAGATGAACAGATTTGCAAAAGGCAGCTGAATGGGACTAGCTGAGTAGCTCTTTTGGAGAACCAGCAAGGATACATGGGATTGCAAGACCTACTCTTGTACTATAGAAATTCTATGATCCTGTGAAAATACCGGAATCTACGAAGCTTGGTAAATGCTGGATTTCCACGTGTTGAATAAATTTACTTTCCCCTTGCAATTAAATCTGAACTGGCATATTATTATTAACGAAATCTTGTTCTGTATTAATTTAATATGAAACAAGGAATTGCTATGCAGGTTTCCAATCATATGTTACAATCAGGAAACTACTGGCACTACTCTCTCAATGTTTCAAATTGTATTTAGTCTTTCATTCATGAGCTGGATAAAGTTCACACTTTATAGAGAGGAGTGATTTCATTTCAGTGATAAACTTCCCTTCCAGTTTAATGGAACTCTCCCAATCTGACCACTGTCTGATAATTTAGCTTTTCACATTATAATATGCTGCACTGTTCCGCAGTTTATTATGATGCATAACTCAGAGTACTGCCTCGAACTCTCCCTCTCTCTGTCTCTCGTTTGTCTTCTGTGCCCTGTTCGTCCACACTCCGTTTTTGTTCTCTCTCTCATTATTTATATCTTTCTATCTCTTTTTGGGGGGGTTTCTCCTTTATTTTATCCATCTCTCCCACTTTTTCTATTTGACCCCCTGGTTTCTCCTTTTTATCCCTGCGTCCCCGTCCCTTTCCTGCCGTTCTCCCAGCCTGACTCGCCTTCTCTCCCTCTCTGTCATGTTTGCTCCTTATTTTCGCTCCGTATCTGTGTATCTCTGTCTTTCCCTGTCTCTCTCTCTCTCTTTCTGCCTCTCTGAATCTCTGCCTCGGTACCTCTTTTGATCTGCATCTGTCTATGTCAGTCTGCCTCGCTGTCTGTCCGCCTGTCTGGCTATCTGTCTGTATGTCTGTCTCTCTCGCCTTCTCTCTGCATCCCCCCTAATCTGCCACTTTCTCGCTTGCTCTGTGTGTGCCTGTCTGTTTCTCTCCATGTCTGCCTGCCTTTCTGTTTGCCTGTCTGTCTATCTATCTATCTATCCATTTCCATTTCTGTCTCGTTCTCTCTCATTTTTCCACAGTTTGGCTCTCTCTCGCTATCCATCTGTCTGTGTCCATTTTATTCCATCCGAACCTGTAGTCCCTGTTTTTTTATATTTTCTGCCATTGGCTCCCTACGTTTCCAGTACATTTTCCACTCACTTCCTCAGTGATCAATTTCCAATCCGACCCTGCCGTGGTCTGTTCAGAAAATACTTTTCCATAATCATAGTGTTACAGTTGGATTATTTAATGCTTCGGCCTCCAACGACAGCTCAAGCAAAAATCTGTATCACAGTCCACAAAATCCATTGAACTTACAAATTACCGAGCAATAACAATCGAATATATATTCCTAATATGATTCACAATAATGGAATTTCCGTCACCTTTAATTGTAAAATTTTGTGTTACATAGCACTGAAATTTATTGAAATGCATCATCACTGCAACTTAGAAACTCCAAGTTATCAGGGGACTTATGTTTCAAACAGATCAGAAAACAACTGATTCACCATAATATGGAAATATCTCATTCCACAATGCATTCCAGTGACTGTAAATTACTTAAAAGTGGAGGAGATGTTACGAATTCAACATCATTAACAATTCAGTGAAGCCCTGTCACAAAAACAGAGAATGAAAGTTGGTCGTAGAATCATAAAGCAGTGAGCAGCAGTATAAGCCTTGAATCAGAATTTAACTTTACATTGTCATTCGGCAGAATGAGATTGAACTGCCTCTTTAAAACACTATGACTGGAACCTTATGCAATGCATTCACGGAGAACAATATTGATCGGAACTATTCCTGAGTCGGTTGATTGTATGAAATCAATTCATTCAAAACATGACATATTAATTCCATCACTGAGCCTACACACACAATTCTCCATCCAATCGCAATATAAATTTGCGAAATGAAAGTCATTACAAATATAATTTCCTCCTCCACCTCCGGGGTATCATAGTCTAAAGAGCTTCCATTGTGCTAGTCCAGGATTCCACTTGGAATCTGCTGCAGTGTTTTACCACCGCCTTTTGCAACATGCCTTTTGTGGGAAATTATTTTCGGTAGCCTGATTAATTTAAAGACTAAATCATTTCATTAAACATTTCATTTCACAAAGGCAAAAAATGTTTATTCAGTTCAATGCAATTAAAACATCGACACGTTCAAATAAAAAAAAATACAAATTAACAATATTCAGACAGACATTCAATTAAGACAAGACAAAGCTCATTTTGGCCGAATAGGGAGACCAATGGATCCACCTCCACAGCTAATGCGCTAGCAGGCTTTCACAAATGACCTCCAATTCCATGCCAAAGTGCCGAATTGGTCATAGTTTTCGTTGTCAGGTTAATTAGTCCAGCTCTTAATTAAAAGCAATTTCATTCATTCACTGTTCTGTCAATCTAACAATGGCATGTCCTTCAATTAATCATATTTTGACACCTTCAAATATTGATCTGTCATTGGTTTGTCCGTTTTATGAATGGTCTCTCCCAAAAGTGGCTTCTTATGATTCGCATTGCTATAGTTAGTTAAAATTAGCTCTAATGCCCAAAATAAACCTTTACATTTTGGTATTATCACCCGGCCTGGGTATTTTACTTCGTTGTATATTTTGTGCCTGACTTGTGCTGGTATCTTTCATGAATACATGTTTCATTTTACTGGCATGTCACAAATTCATTTCTTAGAGACATTATTAAGATGTAAATATTTTGTATTCTTCTCAAACCACATATTAACACATTACCTGCTAATTATCCTCAGGTTGGGTATTTAGAATTAATCAAAATTATCAACTATAATTCCTCCTGTTGGCCGTATTGGCTAACAGCAATAAAAGGCCAAAATTGTGTCCAAAAACTCTATCAATGTAATCGAACCTGAGGTAATCAATCTGTTAATGCATCTTAAACTGATTCTTTATTGATGAAAAGTTATTGTTTGAAAAGGCTGCTCTCGTGTATTTATTATTATCAGTTGAAGCATCTGAAGAAGTTGAAGTCATTGGTATTTTTTTCTTCCCTTCCTTGATCGATGCTACTCTTAACAGTCTGGCTTGTGGTCGAGCAATAACATTGGAGTAGCATTATAATCACAATAATCATCAGTAAATAAACAAAAAGATATGTAGCTCCGAATGATATGCTATTTTCCAATATTCCAACCTATCCTGTTGTCCATTTTTCCAGAGAGAATGGCTCTGGATTTTCAAAGTTCGTGACCTCCTTCCGAATATGAGTTACCAGATTAGTGGAATTCTCCAAAACATCTGACATGTAAGTGCAGCATTTCGATCCAATCGAAGTGCATATTCCTTCTCTTACTGGAAGAATGAAGTCCAACGCCATTCAATTCTGTAACACAACTGTACACATTGATAAAGGAGTAGCCGTGTCATTAGCTATCCTTCCTAAGATAAGTAATATTTTCTAATTCCATTGTCAGTCTTACTTGTGAATATCCTGGCACCATTATTCCAAAGAAACCGTCCATGCCCACTGCAGTACGACGACGTCTAGTAGCTTCCTCTGGTAATTCAGTGTGCTAAAATTGAGGAACTATATATTCTAAGTAACAAACTCCTTTTCAACTTTTGGGCAGCCCTGGGTAACCTTTGTTTCCACAAATCCCATAAGTTCCATTAAGTTTTGGATATATTGAATGTGACACATGTGATCATCCTCTGGCAGGCTTAAGCAAATCTTGCTTCTGAAATCTATGGTGTAGATTTAATTTACTAATCCCAATATCGAAACTTTCCTGATCACCTTGATGCATACGATTCCTTGTTCGTCTAATCCTACATCAATTATCAAATTGGGTGCTCGTTTGTCTGTATTAAATACAGATGAGCATGTATTCAAGTAAAAATGCTACACATCCACATTCCTTTGTAAATCCCACTACTTTCCTCTATGTTTCCTGAACAACTGGGTTAATTGATCCCATATTATCAATTCCTCCCACCTTAAAGGGATTGTCTGCAAAGGAAACCTCTTCCCCGCATTAATTGGTATATGAGTACATACCCTACATTTAGATACATCAGCTGATCTAGCGTTACGTGTACATCAAATACAGATAAGTGTTTCTGTTACACTCCTGATAACCTGCTTGCCCTATACAAAACATACAGATTATTACAAGATGTAATATATTCTTTTCTTATTTACCATTTGTTATTACTCAAATTTTGTTTATGTCAATAATAATAATGTACTTAGTTTAACCGCGCTCTGTTTTTGTCCCTTGGCCAAAGATTGTTCCAGCTTGTTATTCACTGATGTTTTCTTTCTTCAGTGGATAATTGATTTTTTCTCGCATCTACAATTTTGCAATTTCACTTGCAATATGGCCATAATGCCTCGCAATGATAATCAAAAATCATAAATTGAAACATTTTCCAGATTGCTTTACTTGTGCCATCTGATGAGACTAAAAAGTCTAAAACAACTTCATTCAAATTTATCCAGATTCTTTTCACTCATTTAATCCTTTGGGTAAGGGTTTAGCTGTGTCCAGTGTCTCCGTCTGGGACCATGTTTACATCAACCAAAGCACACGTTTCTGCTATGATTATTTCAAATGGCCCCTCCCGTCCAGTACGTAATCCTTTTTTTTGTCAGACATTAATTGTACCATAACCCGAAATTTCTCAGCTAATTTCATCCAATCTTTATATTGTTGTTGATTTACTACTTATTTTTTTAAAGGAACGTAAGCGGGTACTTAAGTTTCGCATGCATTGAAAAACTGCTTCTTTTCCATTTATTAACTCCCCTCCTCCTGTGACAGCATTTTCTGGGAGATGCATCGCTCTATCTGTCATCAGTTCAAATGGCGTAAACCCTGCTCCTCGAGATGGAGTGGCTTTTTGTCTTAATAGAACGGCACGTAACAACTGCACTCATTTTTTCCTTCTTCCCATATGTCATTGGCCAAACTGTTTTTTTTCAATGCTCTATTCATTTGCACGACCATCCCTAAGCTCTGTGGATGATATGGTATGTGAAATTTCTGTTCAACCCCTAACATCCTGCATACTCCTCTCAGAACTCTCCCAGTGAAGTGAGTTCCCTGATCTGAGTCCAATTGTAGTTGCATTCCCCATCGGGGTATGATTTCGTTGGCTAATATCAATGGCACAGTTTTGGCTGTTGCATCTTTACATGGGAATGCTTCTATCCATCGACTGAATTAATCAATAATCACGAAACAATAACTTTTCCCTTTCTTCTCTGGTAAAGCTTCTGTGAAGTTCATTTGTAAGTTTTCCAGTGGTCCCTTTGGTCTGGGTTGGTTTCCCATTATATTTTGTAATGTCGTCTTGGTTCTATTTGAGCACACAATGCATTTTTGCAGAACTTGGCGATCATTTCTCCATACCCTTCCACCAGCAGCAATTCTTAATTAAGGTCGTCATTTTATCTCTGCTAGTGCGTGCTACTCCATGACATGAATTCAGTATTTGATATATTGCTTCCAGAGCTATTAATTTATTATCTTTCCTCCATTATGCATCTCATTGTTTCTTTCCTCCCAATTCTTTCCATCTGTTTTCCTCTTCTCTGACCTGTTCTTGAATCTGTTTTATGTCTAATTCAGTGTCGTCTTTGGTATGTATAGCAGCTATGTCAATTAATTGTGTTTCCTCCAACTTCTGTTCTCATAAACTTTTGGCTGCTAAATCTGCTTTGTAATTCCCTTATTGGTGCTTTGTCGAGAATCGTTTGTGTCCTTGTACTTTGATCACAGTTGCCTGTATTCCATCACTTCGTGGCAAAATATGTGAAATGATTTACTGAGATTTGGTAATTTTAAAACTGGAGCCTTAGCTAAGCATGAGTATATGTCAGTAAAAGCCTGTATTGCCTTATCTTTCCAATCTATTTTTTCTCTCTACTAAGCGTTCCTCCGTTGATCGAATCATGCAGTAGTTTTGCTTGTATTTTATAATCATTCACAAAATTCCTACAATAGTTGAACAATCTTAACACTTGTCTCACTCGTTTCTCTGTGTGTGCTTGTGGTTAGCCTTCTTCGATGTTCTGGAATTTCATTCCTGCCTTGTGATGCAATCAAAACATATCGTAGAATGGTAGTTCCTGCACATCTAATAGACTCGATTATTTGTACCATGTGTTTGTGAAAAATGGTTGGACTATTGTGAAATCTTTGTGGTAGACGAGCCCAAGTGTATTGTTGATTTCCCACTGTGAAGGCAAATTTGTACTGATGATCTTTTGCTATTGGAATAGACCAAAATCCATTGGCCACATCTAATACAGTAAAAATCATTTGAGCTGTCACAATTGTGTTTAGATCGCGAGCTGGATTTACAACTAAATAGTGTTCCCCTGTTGCCTCTCTGTTTATAAATGTGTAGAGCACAGTTAATCTATAACTTCCATCTGTTTCTTTTTGAATCGGCCATATAAATGAATTAATAGAAAACACTGTCTTCGTCACTATTCCTTGTTTTTCCAACTGCGTGATAATGCATGTAACAGCTTGAACTTCTCCCTGAATCTTTTCTGATCGGACTTGAAATTTCCACAGTCTTGTTAATTTCTAGCCCAAATTCGAGGGAAATGTGCAGCCATTATTTTTCCGAGATAGATTCCTTTTCCCAATTTGTTTGAAATGCTGCTACCCTAGAAATGCTGCAACATTTGCTTTTTCCCTATTTATTCTGTTTGAATATGTGGTGCCATTTGATATTTCCTGTTCTTACATCAATTATCGCCCCAAACGAGACGGTAACTCTGTCCCCAGAATGCTTCCTTCTTTATTTTGACATTCAGATTTGAAAATGTTTTTTTTTATTGTTGGTATACTGAACAGTGCGACTTTAACTCTCCCAATAACTCTATGTTATTCTATTGTTTGATCAATGGTTGGTAAATTGATATAGTTGGCCACGTTTCAACTAACTTGATACAATTCTGTCCTTCTCGCACTGTTTCTATATATATCCGGAAACCCATATCGCCATCTAGGGGCACCAATTGTTATTTGCAGTTAACAATTCATGAAGTTGCTCTGTTGCGAAACTGATTCCTATAACATAATAAAGTCTTTGAAACAGAAATCAAATATTTCACATTGATTTCAGATAGTAACTTATTTTGATTATTCATTCTTCATCTCAAACAGCATCGTTGTATTAAATTAGCTTGCTTGAACACATTGTTTCTATGTTAGTGATATGGGATTTCTAATGTCAATTAATCACCCTGTTTACTTCCGTCGATCTTTATTTATTCTGCTGAATTAATTCTCTTTTGTGCCCACCTTATATCTGCTGTGATTTTCAACTTTCCCATATTTAAAATTCATACCGAAATCGTGCTCTGCATTTTGCAGTACTTAGCTCATTCTCATGATTATTTTACTGATATAAACTTCCGCTCCTCACAATCTCAGCAAAATGCTGTTTGGTCACTGCCATTGCTGAATAGCCCTAATTTAGTTAACGCTGTTACCACGAAATATCCAATAGGGGCAAATGCAAACTTCACACTTCCACAAGCACTCTATTTTGTGTAATTTCCACGAGACATTCTCCTTTCCTATTTTGTTTTGATTTGTATTAACAATTCATATTAATTGTTGCAAATTTTAAAACACAAAGATTCATCCTGTGTAGGACTGAAAGGTCTTCTGTTTGTCTCTAACTTGGCTTGTTTATAGAAATCTTTGGCAATATGCCGTTTTTACACAGAAAGCATTCTATGACCTTGGAGCTCTATCTTTTAAAACACATTTTTTAAACGACTTGTTTTCAGTTGTACTTTTTTCTTACCAGGTTCTGCATTTCTCTTTTTCTTTAAGTTTTTTCTTCTATATTTTACAAATTATCCATCTTTTGACGACCATTTAATTCTCCAGTATTTTTAAAGGTCTGTTTTAACTAACAAGAGCGCAGCATTGTTGCACAACTGTCTCAGCGAAACGAACTCCCTTTACCTTAGTTTCTTGTTTTATGCACCCTTCACCATATAATCTTTGCACAACCTGTTGTTTGTGGGTAAGTTGTTATCCCGACCCACACTTTTGCGCCAAAATTCTTTAAAACTCTCTTCAATCAGTGCATGCCTTCTTTTCGGAACCTGCTGTATGTGGGTAAGTTGCTATCCTTACCCCCACGTTTGCGCCAATACTCTTTAATAACTCTATTCAATTAGCGCTCCCCTTTTTTCAGAGCCTACTGTAGGTGGGTACGTTACTATCCTTACCCGCACTTTTGCGCCAATACACTTTAATAACTCTATTCAATCTGCACGCCCCTTTTTTCGGAGCCTGCTGTAGTTGGTAACTTGCTATCCTTACCCCCACTTTTGCGCCAATACTCTTTAATAACTCTATTCAATCAGCACGCCCCTTTTTTCAGAGTGTGCTGTATTTGGCTAACTTGCTATCCTTACCCCCACTTTTGCGCCAATAAACCTCTCTTTGTTTGAAAAAAAGTCTTTTTTTTTTGCCTTTGTGACCCACAAGGAGTCTGGACGTCTAACGGATCCAGCGATTCAGAGTACCTCCTCTCTACTAAAAAAGGTGGGTAATATAAAGCATGTACTCAACGTTCCAGCGAAAGTGTTCACTGGACGATTGACTCCAAGATCATCCTGTATCTTAGCCAAATTGTCATGGGAAATTCTTTCAGGTGGCCTGATTAATTTAAAGACTAAATCTTTCCAGTAAACATTTCAGTTCACAAAGGCAAAACATTTTTATTCTGCTCAATGAAATTAAAACATTGACATGTTAGAATCAAAAAAGTAAAAATTACAAATGAACAATATTCAGACAAACATACAATTAAGATAAAACAAATCTCATTAATCCCAATATGGGAGAACAATTGATCCACCTACACAGCTAATGCGCTAGCAGGCTTTCACAAATGATCTCCAATTTCATGCCAAAGAGCAGAATTGGTTATAGTTTTCATTATCAGATTAATTAGCCCAGCACTTAATTAAAACAATTTCATTCATTCACTCTTCTGTCAATCTAACAATGGCATGTCCTTCAATTAATCATATTTTGACACCTTCAAATATTCATCTATCATTCGTCTGTCCGTTTTACGGAAGGTCTCTCACAAAAATGGCTTCTTATGATTCAGCATCTCTCCAACCAATTTAAGCCAGCTCTAATACCCAAAATACACATTTATCTTCTGGTATTGTCACCCGAACTGGGTAATTTACTTTGTTGCATAATTTGTGCCTCATTTGTGCTGATATCTTTCATAGAAGATGGAACAGGACAGCACAGTACGGGCCCTTCGGCGCTCGATGTTGTGCCGATCTTTGTCCAAAACCAAGATCAAGCTATCCCACTCCCTATCATTCTGGTGTGCTCCATGTGCCTATCCAATAACCGCTTGAAAGTTCCAAAAGAGTCCGACTCCACTATCACAGCAGGCAATCAATTCCACACCCTAACCGCTCTCTGAGTAAACAACCTACCTCGGACACCCCTCCGATATCTCCCACCTTGCAACTTATAGTTATGCCCCCTAGCAACAGCTACATCCACCCGAGGAAATATTCTCTGAACGTCCACTCTATCTATTGCCCTCGTCATCTTATAAACCTCTATGAAGTCGCCTCTCATCCTCCTACGCTGTAAAGAGAGAAGCCCGAGCTCCCTCAACCTTTCCTCATAAGACTTACTCTCCAAACCAGGCCGCATCCTGGTAAGTCTCCTTTGCACTCTTTCCAAAGCTTCCACATCTCTCTTGTAGTGAGGTGACCAGAACTGCACACAATATTCCAAATGTGGTCTCTCCAAGGTCCTGTACAGCTGCAGCATAACCCCACGGCTTTTAAACTCAAACCCCCTGTTAATAAACGCGAACACACTATAGGCCTTCTTCCCGGCTCTATCCACTTGAGTGGAAACATTCAGAGATCTGTGGGTATGAACCCCAAGATTTCTCTGATTCTCCACATTCCTCACAACCCTGCCATTGACCCTGTAATTCGCATTTAAATGCGTCCTCCCAAAATGAATCACCTCGCAATTATCAGGGTTAAACTCCATCTGCCATTTTTCGGCCCAGCTCTGCATCCTATCAATGTCTCTATGCAGCCTACAACAGCCCTTCACCTCATGCATTACTCCACCAATCTTGGTGTAAGCAAATTTACTGACCCACCCTTCAGGCCCCTCCTCCAAGTCATTGATGAAAATCACATATAGCAGACGACCGAGCACTGATCCCTGTGGTACACCGCTGGTAACTGGTATCCAGTCTGAAAATTTTCCATCCACCACCACCCTCTGTCTTCTATGAGATAGCCAGTTACTTATCCAATCGTCCAAATTTCCCTCGATCCCAAACCTCCTTACTTTCTGCATGAGCCGACCACGGGGAATCTTATCAAACGCCTTACTAAAATCCAAGTATATGGCATCAACTGCTCTACCTTCATCTAAACACTTAGTTACCTCCTCAAAGAATTCACTCAAATTTATGTGGCAAGACTTCCATGAATACATCTTTCATTTTACTGGCATGTTACAAATTCATTTCTCAGAGACATTATTAAGATGTTACTTAAATATTTTGTATTCTTCTCAAACCACATATTAAAACATGACCTGCTAATTATCCTCATGTTGGGTATTTAGAATTAATCAGAATTCTCAACTACATTGCCTGAATTGATAGCTCACATACTCTTACCTCCTGTTGTTAGGCGTATTTGAATGAAAGACAGGCTGACAAATAATCTACTCTGTGATTTGTGCACACCATCTGTTCCCAAAAAGTCCTGCAGCACGATTTGAATCCGGAGGTAGGGACATTAACTCCAAGAGTTACACACACATAACACACTCACAAGCACACATAATGAAGAATGACACCATTCAGTTGCCTGCACAGAGTAGAAAACATGCAGCAAAATGATGCACCCGGGTCAGCAGTACTATTAACCCCATTTTGTACAGTTAAGTGCGTACCAGTAACTCCAAGAGCTGGAAGAACACGGTAGTACACACGTTCTATCTGGTAGGGTATTACATGCCCCGTCTTGTGATAAGCAGTCTCGACCATTGTTAGAGACTCCACAGCTATTGTGGGCACAATCAAATGAGCGCTGCTTTACAACAGGGATGCGGGGAGTCTCCTTCCACACTGCTTTGCATTTGTCCATTGCTATTAACTACAGTCAGGTGAAAAAACAGATTACATCAGCTTCTTCAACTGCAATGTCAATAGATGTGTTAGACCAAAACACACTCGATAACTTTCTCTTAATCAGGCCTATTCTGTGAATAAGGCTGAACATTGCCTGCAAAAACGAGGGTTCACACATTCCAAGTCACTTTCTGTACCATTTTCATATCAGTGCACTAAGGAGATGCACAGCTCTCGATTCAAATATAAATTTTAGCAATGTCCTCATACTGTCAACTGAATTCAGGCATACAAACTTATTTCACTCAATAGTCCAGTTCCTCAGTTCAATTTCGACTTTTGATTCTTTTGATTACCTGTTATATTCAAGGGAACATGCAGGACCCCAGTCGAGCATTCAGGATTTGTAATGTGATCAGCTAAACACTAAAACGTCTCCCATTGACATTCCTTTCTGTTTCATTGCAGAATGTTGACGGATTGTTCTACACTGGTCAACAATTCAGTGAAATAGATCGATGCCATCTCTTAATATCACGGTTCCAATTGGCTACAGGTTGCCAGAAGAACTCCCACATTCCAATAATGTCAACCTGTATAAGCTTTCCTTTTGTAGCGTCCTCACTCAGTCCTGCTCACTGATTTAAACTTCCGTCATTGATCTCAATTGATTCTCAGGCATCCATCACCTCCAATCCAATTCAGATTGTTAAAGTCATAGAATCATTGAGGTTTGCAGCATGGAAACAGGCCCTTCAGAACAACTTGTCCATGCCGCCCTTTTTTGTAAACCCCTAAGCTAATCCCAATTGCGCGCATTTGGCCCCTATCCCTCTATACCCATTTTGCACATGTAACTATCTAAATGCATTTTAAAAGACAAAATTATACCCGCCTTTACTACTATCTCTGGCAGCTTGTTCCAAACACTCACCACCCTCTGTGTGAAGAAATTGCTCCTCTGGACACTTTTGCATCTCTCCCCTCTCACCTTAAACCTATGCCCTCTTGTTTTAGACTCCCCTACGTTTGGGAAAAGATATTGACTATCCAGCTAATCTGTGCCCCTAATTACTTTATAGACCTCTATAAGGTCACCCCTCAGCCTTCAACGCGCCAGATAAAAAAGTCCCAGTCTATCCACCCTCTCCTTATGACTCAATCCATCAAGTCCAGGTAACATCCAAGTAAATCATTTCTGCACTCTTTCCAGTTTAATAATATCCTTTTTATAATAGGGTGACCATAACTGCATGCAGTATTCCAAGTGTGGTCTTACCAATGTCTTGTACAACTTCAACAAGATGTCCCAACTTCTGTATTCAATATTCTGACCGATGAAACCAAGCATGCCAAATGCCTTCTTCACCACTCTGTCCACCTGTGACTCCACTTTCAAGGAGCTATGAACATGTACCCCTAGATCTCTTTGCTCTGTAACTCTCCCCAACGCCCGACCATTAACTGAGTAGGCTGCCCTGGTTCAATCTACCAAAATGCATCACCTTGCATTTCTCTCATTTGAACTCCATTTGCCATTCGTCGGACCACTGGCCCAATTGATCAAGATTATGTTGCAATTGGAGATAACTTTCTTCACTTTCTATGATGCCACCAATCTTGGTGTCATCTGCAAACTTACTAACCATGCCTCCTATATTCTCATCCAAGTAATTAATATGCATGACAAATAACAGTGGACCCAGCACTGATCCCTGAGGCACGCCGCTGGTCACAGGCCTCCAGTTTGAAAAAAAACAACCCTCTACAACTACTTTCTGGCTGCTGTTAAACAGCCAATTTTGTATCCATTTAGATACCTCACCCTGAATCCCGTGAGATTTAACCTTATGTAACAACGACCATCCGGTACCTTGTCAAAGACCTTGCTAACGTCCATGTAGACAACATCTACTACACTGTCCTCATCTACCTTCTTGGTTACCCCTTCATAAAACTCAGTCAACTTTGTGAGACTTGATTTACCACTCACAAAGCCATGATGACTGTCCCTAATCAGTCCTTGTGTCTATAAATGCCTGCAGATTCCGTCTCTCAAAATACCTTCCAACAACCTACCCACCACAGATGTGAGGGTCACTGGCCGGTAGTTTCCAGACTTTTCCCTGCAGCCCTTTTCAAACAAAGGCACAACATTTGTCATTCTCCAATCTTCAGGCACCTCACCCGTGACAAACGATGATTCAAATATCTCGGCTAAGGGAACCGCAATTTCCTCCCTAGCCTCCCACAGTGTCCTGGGATACACTCCATCGGGTCCCGGGGATTTATCTAGCTTGATGCGCTTTAAGACTTCCAGCACCTCCTTCTCTCTAATATGTACACTCCTCAAGGCATCACTATTTATTACCCAAGTTCCCTAACATCCATGTTTTTCTCAATTGTAAACACTGATGAAAAATATTCATTTTGGATCTCACCCATCTCTTGTGGATCCGCACATAGATGACCATGTTGATCCTCAAGAGGCCCTACTCTCTCCCGTGTTACTATTTTGCCCTTTATGTATTGTAGAAGATCTTTGGGTTATCCTTTGCCTTTTCTGCCAAAACAATCTCGTGTTCCCATTATGCCCTCCTGATTTCTATCTTAACTCGACTCCTCCACCCCCTATACTCTTCAAGGAGTTCACTTAATCCCAACTGCCTTTGCATGTCATGTGCCTCTTTCTTCTTCTTGACCAGGGCTTCAATATCCCGAATCACCCAGGGTTCCCTACTTCTGCCAGCCTTGCCCTTCACTCTCAGAGGAATGTGTTTACACTGAAACCTGGATAACTCACTTTTGAAAGCCTGCCACTTAACAGCCGTACATTTGCCTTCCCACAGACTCCCCCAATTAAGTTTTGAAAGTTTCTGCCTCCTACCATCAAAATTTGTCCTTGCCCCAGTTTAGAATTTGAACTTTTGGGCCAGATCTATCATTCCCCATAGCTATCTTAAAAGTAATATAATTATGGTCACTGTCCCAAAATAATCCCTCACTAACAGTTCTATCACCTGCCCTTCCTTATTTCCAAAGAGGAGATCAAGATTTGCCCCCTCTCTAGTCGGGCCATCCACATACTGAATGAGAAATTCCTCCTGAAAACAGGCAACACATTTCTCTCCATCCAACCCTCTAATGCGATGGCTCTCCCAGTCAATGTTGTGAAAGTTAAAGTCTCCGACTATTACCACCCTATTTTTCTTGGAGCTATCTGAAATCTCCTGACATATTTGCTCCTGAATTTCCCGCCGACTATATGAAGGCCTATAGTACAGTCCTATCAATGTGTTTTCCCTTTCTTATTTCTCAGTTGTACACATATCGATTCAGTGGCCGAAGCTTCGGATCTATCCCCTTTCAGTTTTGTCGTGACGTTTTCCCTAATCAAAACTGCTGCCCTCACCTGGTCACTTGCATTCACTCGAAGTAGGAAGGTGTCTCCCGGAAACCCACCTTCTCGTCGCAGTGACTGCACTGATGCAAATGTTACCTGCAATTGCCAATCACCTTCGCCGCTCTGCTTCCCTCACCTGGAAACTTGCCTTAACACAAAGTAGGAAGGTGTCTCCTGGAAACCCATCGTCTGGTCACAGTGACTGCACCTATGCAAATATTACCTCCAACCGCCAATCACCTTCGCTGCTCTGCTGCCCTCACGTGGACACTTAGATTAGGTAAGGAACGCCCTTGTTAAATTTCTCCTGAGTATTCCAATATGTGTTGGTTAGGTGCACTCACCATTATAAATGTGTGGGTTGAGAGGAATAGGGCCTGTGTGGGACGCTCTTTTGGAACGTCAGTGCAGACCTTATGGGCTGGATGGCCTCTTTGTGCATTGCCGTAATTCAATAGTTCTATGGTAAATCACACTTCCGCACCCTCATTTTGCCTGCAATCCAGTGTCATTCTGCCACCTCTATGTATATCTGCGATTATATGTCTTTGAGGTAGTTATAACCCGATTGGATCGACAATGGCCCGATTTTACCATATTGATTCTAAGTGCTGATTCTGGGCGCAATTCAGCTCCAACTTGGAAAACTGCTCCCAGGCTTCCCCGTACGCACTTAACCTGAAAAAAAAATCGTGTATCTGAATCGCACTGTGGGCGGGGCTTATCACGCCCGAAGTGCTGCAACTCCAATCGGAACTTTGAACTGCGCCTGCGCAGTGAGAAGAAAAATGAAAAAAAATGTCACATTCGCTGCTGGGTCGCAAAACGTTGATAAAGCAGCCTGGGAGTGAAAGGCAGGACTGATGGTCCCAAACAGATATCGCCCCAATCCCACAACATAACTGTCCCCCTTATCCACCCACATCCCCACTACCTAGACAAATTGCGAACAACTGCCCCCTTCCCCCGACCGATCACTCGTAGAGTGGCAGCGGACCCCCTGCTCCTGCCCCAAACCCCCCAGCAGAGATCCATTTGACATCCCTCATTCTCTCTCGCCGCCACCAGAGAATGATCGGGTCTCCCCCTCCCCACCCCAACAGAGAATGATAGCACCCCCCCACCAGAGAACGATCTAGCCCTGCTACTTCCAACCCGTCATACAAAGAACGATGAGGCTCTCCCCCACTACCAGACAACCATCTTTCCTCCCTCCTCCCCCCCTCAACACAGAATGATCTGATCCACCTCCCTTGCAGCCCCCACCCCTCTCCAGGACCAGAGAAAAATCTGGCGTCCCTCCTTCTTCCCCCCAACCAGAGAATGATCGGGCTTCCATGCGCCCCAACAGAGAATGATTTTGACCAGCCTCCCTCCTCCTCCCCACCTCACCACTGATCTGAGTTAGAAAGCCGTTGGAAACTCTGAACTTACCTCTTCAGAACCTGGAGCGCCTGAAACAAACCTTTGCTGAGTATATCTGGTTGGCGCCGAATATGGATGGGCGAACGAGATGGTAAAGGGCGAAATTCATGGAAAGTTGGGCGGGCAGCCCATGAATTCAATTTTAATGATTGCAAATGCATTTAAATCGCCGTTGTGCCCGTTTCGGGCGCGGTTCGGGTCGCGGCCATTTTCAGGCCTTGGTAAAGTGGTCATATGCGCGGACGCGGGCGCGGACCACACTAATCGCCTCACGCCAGATTTTGCCAAGTTTTCACACCCGGAAACGGGCGCGACACAATGGTAAAATCGGGCCCAATGCCTCCAAAATCAGCATCAATGACCTTATTAACCACGATGTGGAGATCTCGGCATTGAACTGGGGTAAACACAGTAAAAAGTTTAACAACACCAGATTAAAGTCCAACAGGTTTATTTGGGAACAAATGCCACTGGCATTTGCTACCGAATAAACATGTTGGACTTTAACCTGGTGTTGTGAAACTTCTCACTTTTTAACCACACCAAACCAGGGAAAGCTTGAACTTCTGAGCCTTGTTCTTCTACTTGCTCATCAACATGCTGTCCCTTGGCAACATCACTACTCCCATTAATGCAAATCTCTGCGGATGGTGGAATCTGAAGTGAGGATAGAACATGCTGGAAATTTTCAGAAGGTATGACAGCATATTTAGAGAGAGAATGGACCTCACGTTTTGATCTGGGTGAGCGTTCATCAGTGCTGAAGACAATGGAAAATAGAATGCGAATTGTACCGCTGTGGTGAGGGAGTGTGGCGGATTGACAAAGACGTAATGGATAAAAAAGACAAAGTGAATGCTAATCATGATTAAGTAGGCTGTTGAGTGCGGGCCATTCAGAGAGCACAATGTGTAAATGCTGGAACAAACGTGAGGCGACTGTTAAAAGACAACCTGAGACATGTAACTCTGGTGACATGATTTGGGTAGAGTCGGGGAAGGGAAGAAAGTGCTGGGGGGAAAAGATGGCAAACTTGATTTTTTTTTAACTGGAAAAATGTAACCATGGAAGCAAATAAAACTCAAAATAAATTTGAAAATAGAGTGAAATATAATTATGGCAAATAGAATGGAATTTGAGTGAAGGAACAGGTGAGAGCTAATGCTATCAAGTTGCTGAATTCAGTGTTCAGTCCAGAAGGCTATAAAATACACAGATGGAAAATGAGGTGTTATAACTTCTGTTTTCATTGGGTTTCACTGGAACATTGCAACAGGCCAAGGATGCACACATGGACAAAATAGCAGGATGCTGTGTTGAAATGGTAAGCGACAGGAATTTCTGGGTCCAGCTTGCAGTCAGACCAAAAGTGTTCTGCAGAGCGCTGTTCACCTGAAAATATTGTTTGGGCCTTGGGATGTGAGCAGGGACGACGATAAGTGGCAGGTATTGCACGTCCTGTGATTGCATGGGAAGGTGCAATGGGTAGTGGGTGTGACGGGGCCTTGAACCAGGATGGTTCTTTGGGAACAGTCCGAGCAGAATGTTGACGGGGGAGTGAGGGATAGATATGTCTGCTGGTCTCAACATGCTGGAATTGGCGGAAATGGAGGAAGATGATCCATTGAATGCAGAGGCTGATGGGGTGAAAAGTGAGGCAAAGGAGGACCCTATGCAAGAAGGGGAAAGAGCCTTTCCACATACTCTCGGTGTAGAATTTGAAGCCTTCTGTTTCATTACTCAGGGAACAACCACATTTAAAATCTCTGGATTAAATTGATAAATTGATGCTCGGCACATAGCTGTCAGTCACCACTGGTGCATTCTGCATGCCAATGGCTCTACCAATCAGAACCCACGTCCCAGCCAATTAGCTCTCTCATAGAGTATAAAGTTGTAAGTTTCCCCGATATCGATACTCTTGCAAGGTGTCCCACTCAGCGTAGGATGCAAAGCTTTGGCAAAGCATCCACTTCCAGCAATACACTGAAAAATGTTGGTAATCTTACCCACGTTAGTTTATTTTATCTGTGGTTCTATGAAGAATTTATGTGTTCAAATGGGGAATGAAGTTTCATGAAAATTGATATCTCACATGGTGGGATACATTTTCGAAGATAAGTAAGTGACAGTTTATTGATTGTTAAAGTGTAGTTCATCAGTCAATGGAATTCATGCGATTTGCAGACATATCAGAACATTGGATGTAGTCACGTTTTGAAGCAAATTGATCATGGACGTTGTATTCTGTTTCACACGGAATGCTTGGATGGTCTTTCATCTTGCATCTCTACAAACAAAAAGAAGGTTAAATACTAATAACATAATGATAGTATTGATTCGTCATGGTCATAATTTGAAATAAAAAGAAATATGGGAAACAACATTCTGGAACAATGCACATTAACACCATAGTGCGCACAACGATGAAATATTACAGATGCCACAAAGCAGAAAATACCAGCGAACCTGTGACTAAGCTTAAGCTAGGCCAAATTCGACATTCTAACCTGGTTCTTTTTTGTTATCAAAATGCCCCGACCAAACATCAGTTCCTTGTTCCAAAGGACACGGCAATTACTTTAACATTCAACTCATCGTTGAATGGTATACTTGGCAAAACAAAATGCTCTCAGTTTGATGTACAGGCCTCCTTTAACATGAATAATGTACATGTTCACTTACTCTCATATTCGGGCTTGGATAACACAGACTCATTGGCGCTGTGCTTTTCGCAGCTTCTGCCTTTTACTGAATCACGTGTCTAGGTATACTACCCCCTGTGTCATTTTGCAAGGATTTCCTTCCATATTTACCTTCTGCATTTGAACTTTTCTCCTCCCTCTATTCTCTGCTCTGCATGAGGCGTTAGGGTCCAAATTAAGAAGCAAAGGCACAGAAGTTACAATATTTTAATTGTTATATCAGCCACTCAATCATTAACAAGGGAATAAACAAATTTGATGGAAAAGTGCGTCACAGGAAGAATGGTAAGGTATTGGTCTGGTGGTAAAGTTAATCGAATAATGATCCAAAAGCTGATGAAACCATTACGTGGTTTCATATCCTACCATAGCACCGTAGAAGAAAGTGATGATATTGAAATAGTGCTGCCGCACTTTTTCAAGTCCATAACGTGAAAATGTCTTCCCTTTGTCTTTAACCCTGTACTGAACTGAGTGTCGTTGGGCGAGCACGTTCACTGTTCATTCATACATTCCCATGAGGTAATTTTGCTGAATCGCCACTTGAAATGTGTGGCCAAATGTGGTAAGCATACACAGTGCTGCATCGAAGGCATTCAGTGTGCGACGCATTGAATTACTGACGTGGAATAACAGAGATATGTTTTCATCCGCCAGGTAAATTATATCTGCTGGTTTCTGAATGCGTCTGCTGCCATCAGCCTGCACGTTCGCGGGGTTACTGCTTTGCATGGTCTTTTGGAAGGAGACTTGGCGACTTGATACATCATTTCAATCAGCAGTATTGCCGCCAGCTGCGACACTGATGGAAATGTGAGAACATTTACGGCACGCACCGAATCGGTGAGATGTTCAGTGCTGAATCTTGTCCACCTTCTTGAAATTTTATTGGAACTGCAGTTATCCAGGGGCCTGGCCAGCCATCTGTGGCATTAATCAATTGCTTTTGGTAGGTAGTTGAAAGGGTTTGTGAGGCATGCTGTGAGGTACTTCCGGCAGTATTCTCATAATTCAACCTTATTGGAAACCATGCGTTTCTGTCGTTTTGGATTAAGCACCTCAGTTGGTTAAGAACTCCTGATTTTTAAAGAACCTTAAATTCTGAGGCATGGTGCGCCTTTTCCCAAATGTGGCTTTATGTAACTTAAATAGCTGTGCCCCGTGCAGCACAGTGGTGAGTTCTCAGTTCCGAGAGCGAATCAGAATGTTCAGTGTGAACCATGCAAATTCTTGTCAGCATTCAGCAAAAGCGTGGATTTTTGAAGTAGATTTATTCTGCTATGATTTTGTGTGAAGTTTTCTCTTGCTGCCTCAGATGATATATGCTGAAGAGATTTCTGCCGACAATTAAAGCCAGTTATGTCATTTCCATGTTGTTGTAACATGCACTGCGTTTCTGCAACAAGTTAGATGTTACTCCAATTGAACAC
The DNA here is from genome assembly GCF_964213995.1 of Mustelus asterias. Lineage (NCBI taxonomy): Eukaryota > Metazoa > Chordata > Chondrichthyes > Carcharhiniformes > Triakidae > Mustelus > Mustelus asterias. Next base: position 143,526,032 of record NC_135805.1, read on the forward strand.
CCATTTATCAAATTTTAAGTGATGTTTGCCACGGTCATTTTAAGTGATATATGTATTGCCCAGTTAAGTGATATCTGCACGCAAAATCTTAACTATATTTTCTACTGCCTTTATCAGTTTAAAAGGCTAAATCTCACGGGATCAAGAATGAGGTAGCTAAATGGATTCAAAATTGTCTTGATGACGGAAACCAGAGGTGGTTGTAAAGGGTTGGTTTTCAAACTACACGCCTGTGACCAGCTGTATGCTCAGGGATCGGTGCTGGGTCTACTGTTATTTGTCATTTATATTAATGATTTGGATGAGAATAAAGGAGGTATGGTTACTAAGTTTGCAGATGTTACCAAGATTGGCGGCATAGTCGACAGTGAAGAATGTTATCTCGAATTGCAAAGGGATCTTGGTCAATTGGGCCAGTGGCTGACGAATGGCAGATGGAGTTTAATTTAGATAAATGCGAGATGATGCATTTTGTTAGATTGAATCAGAGCAGGACTTACTCAATTAATGGTAGAGCGTTTGGGAGAGTTACAGAATAAAGAGATCCATGTTCATTGCTCCTTGTAAATGGAGACACAGGTGGACAGAGCGGTGAAGAAGGCATTCAGAATGTTTGGTTTGATTGGTCAGAACATTCAATCCAGGAGTTGGGACGTCTTGTTGAAGTCGTGCTGGACACTGGTAAGGCCACACTTGGAATACTATGTACAGTTCTGGTCATCCTATTAGAGAGAGGATATTATTAAACTGGGAAGAGTGCAGAAAAGATGTACTCGGATGCTACCAGGACTTCATGGTTTGAGTTATAAGGAGAGGCTGGTTAGACTGGGACATTTTTTCTCTGGAGTGTAGAAGGCTTAGGGGTGATCTTATGGAGGTCTACAAAATAGTGAGGGGAATAGATCTTCTAGATAGTCAATATCTTTTCCCAAAGGTAGTGGAGTCTAAAACTAAAGGGCATAGACTTAAGGTGAGAGGGGAGAGATACAAAAGTGTCCAGAGGGACATTTTGTTCACACAGAGGGTGGTGAGTGTCAGGAAAAAGCTGTCAGACGTAGTAGTCGAGGCGGGTAAAATGTTGTCTTTTAGAAAGCATTCAGACAGTTACATGGATAAGATGGGTAGAGAGGGATATGGGCCAAATGCAATTGGAACTAACTTCGAGGTTTTAAAAAAAGGGTGGCATGGACAAGTTGGGCCGAAGAGCCTGTTTCCTACGCTGTGTACCTCTATGACACTATGACCCTAAGTTACCTTTCATGTCACCGAATGTACCGATATTTTTTACCCTGACGTCATGAGATATTCACTGCTTCCAGTTTCATTGAAAAAGAAATACATTTCAGTAATGAGTTTCTGTCCATTTCGGGTGAAAATTGTTATGCTCAGGGGAATGAACATGCATTGTGGCGTTTTAAAAAATATTTCTAATTTTACGAGCCGTTAGCGTCGCTGGCTGGGTCAGCATTTATTGCCCGCCTCTAACTGCCGTCCAATTCAGAAGAGGCCTGAGAGGCAACACATTCCTGTGGGTTCAGAGTGAAATTAATGGTAAGGACAGTAAATTTCCACCCCTAAAGCGCATTAATGAGCCGGGGGCCCAGTGGTATTGTCACTGGAACAAACACCCAGAGCAAGATCTGAGAGCCTCATTCACATCCGGTCGAAGCAGCTGATTAAGTTTCAATTTAATGAAAACCTAGAACTAAAAGTCTAATGATAACTACGCAATCATTTTCGTAAAACAAAAACACGCTTTTCTTGTCCATTTCATGTTACAAGTGTTATGGTAATTTTACATAGAAATGTTGCCAGTTTATGTGACAATTCATGTGAACAACTATGTAATATGCACGAGCAAATTATATTTGCTGTTTCATAGAATCATAGGATCAGCCAGTGCAGAAGAGGCCCTTCGGCCCATCGAGTCCGCACCAACTTATTAGAAAAAACAGACCACCCACCTGACACCACCTGCCAGCACGTGGCCTATAGCCCTGCGTACCAAGTGCTCATCCAGATACTCTTTAAACGTTAGGAGGAAATCCGCCTCAACCAGTCCCCCAGGCAGCCCATTCCAGACCATCGGAGGAAAAATGTTTTGCCTCTCACCCCGCCAAAGCCTCCTGCCCTCATCTTGCACCAATGTCCTTTCATGACTGACCCTTTAACTAAGTGGGAAAGCTGTTCGTTTTCCAGTCTGTTAATATCCCTCGTAATTTTGTACACCTCAGGTCGCTCCTAAATCCTTTCCTGCTCCAAGGAAAACAAACCAAGTGTCCCCAACCTCTGTTCATAACTTCAGTATTCCATCCCAGGCAGCATGCTGGTGAATCTCCTCTGAACCCCGTCCAGTGCAATCACATCCTTCCAATAATGTAGCGACTAGAACACTACTTGCGCTGTGGCCTCACTAAAGTTCAATACAAATCCAACGTAACTTTGCTGCTTTAGTAATCTAAGTCCCCATTGACAAAGAGAACTGTTCCATATGCCTTTTTCACCACATTACTGACATGCCCTTTTGTCTTAAGAGATCTGTTGAAAAGCACGCCAAAGTCCCTTTGTTCCACAGATCTTCCTGGTGCCTATCATTCACTGAACATTTCCTTGGCAAAAACTCCTTCCAAAGTGTGTTCTCTCACACTTTTTAGCGTTAAATTCCATCTGCCGCGTATCTGCCGATTTGACAACTCCATGTATATATTCTTGTAGCCAAAGACATTCCGCCTCGTCTAGGCAATCAGTGTGTCAGCCGCAAACATACTAATCCCAACCACCGCCCCCCCCCCCCCCCCCCCCCCCCACCCCGCACATAGTTATACACGTTATTTATAATAATGAGAAATAATCGGGGGCCCCACACAAATCCCGATGGTAAGACACTGGCACCGGGTTCCTGTCACTAAAGAAGCCTCTGTCACCACCCTCTACAACTGGGCCAATTTCGATTCCGCTTCTTCAAATTACCCTGAATCCCATGTGCATTTACCTCCTTTACACATCTCCCATGTGGACTTTGCTGAAATCCATGTAAACTACAACGACTGTGCTATGCCCGGTCAAACATTCTGGCCACGTCTTCAAAAAACAGTCAGTTTTATTAGGCACGACCTCCCTCGGACAACGCCATCCTGATTATCCTTGATCAATCTTTGCCTCTCCACTTGGAGATGGATGCTCTCCTTCAGAGGTTACATAGAACATAGAACGTAGAACATTACAGCGCAGAACAGGCCCTTCGGCCCACGATGTTGCACCGACCAGTTAAAAAAAAAACTGTGACCCTCCAACCTAAACCAATTTCTTTTCGTCCATGAACCTATCTACGGATCTCTTAAACGCCCCCAAACTAGGCGCATTTACTACTGATGCTGGCAGGGCATTCCAATCCCTCACCACCCTCTGGGTAAAGAACCTACCCCTGACATCGGTTCTATAACTACCCCCCCTCAATTTAAAGCCATGCCCCCTCGTGCTGGATTTCTCCATCAGAGGAAAAAGGCTATCACTATCCACCCTATCTAAACCTCTAATCATCTTATATGTTTCAATAAGATCCCCTCTTAGCCGCCGCCTTTCCAGCGAAAACAATCCCAAATCCCTCAGCCTCTCCTCATAGGATCTCCCCTCCATACCAGGCAACATCCTGGTAAACCTCCTCTGCACCCTCTCCAAAGCCTCCACATCCTTCCTGTAATGTGGGGACCAGAACTGCACACAGTACTCCAAGTGCGGCCGCACCAGAGTTGTGTACAGTTGCAACATAACGCTACGACTCCTAAATTCAATCCCCCTACCAATAAACGCCAAGACACCATATGCCTTCTTAACAACCTTATCTACTTGATTCCCAACTTTCAGGGATCTATGCAGGTTTTCCCAATAGTTTCCCTACCACTGGACTGAGACTCATTGTCCTGTAGTCCCTTGGTTTATCACGACACCCTTCTTAAATAGCAGAACCACATTAGCTGTTCTCCAGTCAACTGGCACCTCCCCTGTGGCCAGCGGCGAATTGAAGATTTCGATTGGAGCCCCTGAAATCTCCTCCCTTGCCTCTCACAGCAGCCTAGGGCACAATCCACCTTGACCTGGAAAAATATCCACTTTTAAGGCTGCCATCACCTCCAAGATCTCATCCTTCCCTCTGTCGATTTGTCCAAGAACCTCACAGCCTTCCTGCATGAATTCCATACCATCGACCTCATTCTCTCTGGTGAAGACAGATGTGAAGTCTTAATTCAACACTCTGGCAATATCCTCTGGCACCACCCACAGATTGCCCCTTGGTCACTAACGGGCGCTACTCTTTCTTTTGTATCCTGATCTTATTGATATACTGATAGAACATCTTGGGAATTTCCCTACTTTTACCAGCCAGAGCATTCTCATATCCGCTCTCTGCTTCCCTGATTGTTTTCTTGAGCTCCAACTTGCAATTTCTACACTTCACTGATGCTTCCACTGATTTGCTCTCCTTGAACTTTTGAATAGTATTTATTTTACTTCTCATTGTTTCCTGCATATATTTGGTCAGTAAGAAGTCTCACAACACCAGGTTAAAGTCCAACAGGTTTATTTGGTAGCAAATACCAATAAGCTTTCGGTATATGGTATTTGCTACCAAATAAACCTGTTGGACTTTAATCTGGTGTTGTGAGACTTCTTACTGTGCTTACCCCAGTCCAACGCCGGCATCTCCACATTATATCTGGTCATCCATGGTTCCCTGGGCTTCTTCTACCTCCGCTGCAGAGGGAAAATGTTGGACTTACATTTGCCCACCGCCCACCCCCGCATTCGTCCCAACTGCTGTTCTGCAGATTTTCTCGTTAGTAGCTGTTCCCACTCTACCTTGGCCACTCTCCCAGAATGTCACTTGTTCAACAGAATGAACTACAGATTTGTACTACTCCGATCACAAACTTTCGTAATATTGCCTGAGCCTCTGCTCCATGGTAATCCCCAATCGCCTTCCACTAACCCGCATCAGCCTGCATCCCAATCGAACTGGGGCATTCTCTACTCACGTATCATTACACTTTCTGAAGCATTTGAAATAGCAAAGTTTCATAACGATCAACGTTGCATGTTGTAGACACTTACATTTAGTATAAACGTGTCAGGAGTCTTGCACATGTTATCTTAAGGGATACGCTTCCTTGAAGCTTTTGAACTAGCCGAGTTACTCAAGGATCAACGTTGCATCAGAGGGAATCTTAAAATAAAGTTAAAAACTGCTAAAAAATATATTGCAAAATCTAAACGCTGGAATTGATTCCAGACATAGGCATTGACTTTCTTACACATGAACGGAATTTTTAATGCAAATAGTTGCCATGACAATGTTATAAAAAATGTTTTAAAATAATGTATTTCACCTTCTGTGATTTACTTACATGTTAAATAAATTTAAAAAGATGTACAAAAAAATGACCACCCATAGAATGTCTGCTGCCTCCCAGGTGAATGGTCAGCGTTTATTCAAGATTTCCCGGCATTTCGGGCCGGAAGTTATACCCCATTGAAGTGGATCATCTGCACTGATCGTACTGCACGGCAGTAAAGGCTGGATGGACTGAATGGCCTCCTCCTGTTCCTGTGGTCCGATGTCCCCATCCTTGTTCGGGATTTTATGAACCTGTGGCTATCCCTTGACTTTTCTTGCCAATATTTCTTTACAATCTCTCTGTGCACTCACGTTTTACGCAAACTTCCAGCCCCACTGATTGTGTGCACTGGCAACGAAAGGAGAACTCAGGCCTCGGTCGTCTTGAATCCTGAATAAGTCTGCTCAATCTCTGTTCGAATCTGGCAGTTGGAATCGATTTTCTCATCCTGAAAATAATTGTCAACAATTGCATTGAGGAAATGTGGGAGAAGCTAACGTTTCTCCATTGGGGAATTATGAGGGATGTTTACAATGCCAAGATGTAGATGGCGGTGGTGGTGCGGGGGGGGGGGGGGGGGGTGGAGGGTGTTTGAATTCAGCTCTGTGAGGTTCTTTCGATTGATAATATAATGTATGATTTATATTGTGTCTCTATGCCGAATCATTCGCACGGAATTGTCACGAGAGAATGAAATGTTACACCAACGTACGGCAACATTTCCAAATCCTCCGACACATGGAGGAGGCGGAGAGATGGTGAAATAACAAAAGAGTCAAATAACTGAAAGTTCTGAGAGTTTAGTATGGGAATATTTCTGTCCGAATCTGGAAATCAAGTGATAATATTTGGGAAAGCAAGAATTGCAAATCACAGAGTTCTGTTGGGAATGGACAGAATGAATTCATTGAGTGTATCCCAATGCTACTGCTCAGAACAATAGAACCCCTGCAGTGGAAACAGAGACGATTAGAATCGTGTCTGCACCGACTGCCAGGCAGCTCACCTGACTCGGAATTAACCCGCTCCATTCGCGCAGAAGCAAGCATTTACCCTAATAACCGTCCATAACATACGAATATTGAGAGACTAAAAGGCAAACTAACATTGCCATCCACCTAACCTGCATGCCATTGGACTGTGAGGTGAAATCCAAGCACCTGGCGGAAGCCGGCATATTCGTGTTCATTTACCCTGTCCATAAAGATGTAGTGCATCCTCACAGTGTTTATATCTGCTGCCTCACATAGGACGAGCTGGTGGGTTGGGGGAAGATTCTCTGTCGGAGGATCGGTGCAGACTCAATGGACTAAATAACCTCCTTCTGCAGTGTAGAGATTCTATGATTTTTTGATCTCCGGATTAGGTTTGCCTCAGGTTGATTAACCTCCAGGTCTCAACATTTCAAAGGCAATCAATTTTGTGTTGTTGTCAAGTATTATTTCATTTGTTTACAGATCTGTCACCTCATGGAAGCAATCTGTCCTTCGACTTCCTTCCACTGCTTCACTTACTTCGTTAGAACTCGTCAACATAGATCAGACCTGCATCAAAGCGCAATCTATTAAGCAATAACAATGTGTGTTTTAAAAGGCTATTTCAGAATTTTATTCAGTAAGAAAAAAAAAGGTTAGGAACACAAGAACACAACCATGATTTCCTTGCGAATATTGATCGGTTAAAAAGATTCAAATGAAGAGGTTGGTCACTATCTGAAACATTGGAACATTGATCAGGAAATTCCAAACTCACACCATTTCCAGATTCTTGCAGGGTGCAGGTTGGATTACTATGTGTGTGTTAAGATGAGGAAATGCACAACAAGTAACCGACATGCATCCTGCATGTTGATAAAAACCAAGGCATTTTATGAAAGCTGAAATCAATTCTGAATGAAGTTTTATGGAATTGTGGATTTTAGCCTACCAGTTGTGCATACTGCCAATTGGAAAAAGTGAGTGAATGGAAAGGAAATGCCTTGTATGAAATGAGAATCATAATTTAAAACACAAATCCCAACATAATAAGCTCAATCCTGTAACACATTGGATTCACAAACAAATATAACTGGCCCAAGCTGAAATTGTACTTTTTAAAAATTGCATGCACAAATATTATTGCCACAAATGAGGGAGTTCTAAACGCATGCTGCCTCATTTCAATGTGAAGAGCTTTATTGAAATCCTTCCGCCCTCAATATTGTTACTACGTTACATGTGAATGAGCTTCGTTTAGTTTAATATTTCAGTGCTGCCTTCTATCAACAAATTCTAATATTGCACACAGTCCGAACGTTTAACCTATGTTAAACCTGATCTTCGGTGGAGTTCATTGACAACCGGTGTTACACTCAAATCAGACTCCCAGCCCCCACCCCCCCTCCACCCCCTCCCCCACCCCACCCCAACCCCCCATGTTCTGGGAACAAGTTTGGGGGTTTGACCAGTAGATGGAGAGGGCAGGAAATTGGTGGCAGAGGATCGCGTAGTAGGTTCGGCTCAGGGTGAGTGCAAAGAGTCAAGAGCACTTTTGGATGGGCCTGGAGTCTTTCGTGGGAACAGCGCCAGTCATTTAAGGGGGTGGTCAGTCGGTAGAAGGGTCCGGCAGCAGACGTTGTTGGCTGGGGGGAGTTTGGCTCATTCTGTGCGGGGTGGGTGGGAGGGGTGCTATCAGGCAATCAAGACGTTGGCCCGTAGGGAGGAGTTTTCCCCACTCGGTTTGGTCACATCTCGGAGAGTCAGTTGGGAGGTTTGGGGAGTCGAGAAGATGGTCTCGCATTCGGGCATGGATGGGGGTGAGGTCGCTCAGTATGTGAAGGGTTGATCAGTTGCATGATGGAGTAGGACTGTCTAAGGAGAGGGTTGCAGTGTCGATCCTAAACTCGGGCAGTGAGCGGTGAGCTGGTGGCTGAAGGGGTGGTCGCGAATTTGGGGGAGAGTACAAGCCAGGGGAAGGCTTGGCAATCGTGGAAAAGGTTTGGGAAGACCGGAGGGGCCAGCATAATAGTTCTGGAGACTTTCGTGCAGTCGGGCGAGATTTGGGGCAGTTGGGTGGGAGATTCGGGGCAATGGAAGGCCAATCGGCCTGGATGGTTGCTCTATTGGGGGAGCGGGAGAGTAATCGAGGGGTGAGTCGGCTATATGAGTAATAGGGCAGAGATGAGTAATCGAGGGAAGGGTCGGCTATTCGAGTAAGAGGGTTGGGCAGTGCCAGGAGAGGGTCAGTCATTCAGCGAAGGAGGGCTGCCCATTCAGAAGTGAGGGCTGGGCAGTCAGCGAACTCTGATAGTCGGCTGTTCAGGATGGTGCGCAGTTAAGTTGTGGGTGCACTGTTCCGGGGTTACGAGGGGCTGGCTGTGGGGGCTGTGTCGAGAGTTGGATAATCTGTGCGCGTCGGCCAATTGGGAAGAATGTGGACGGGAGAAAAGTGTTATGTCGAAGGGTTTAGGGCTTGGGATTGTCTAGATATTTATATGTCGTGGAGAGTCCTTCGGGGACAGAAGTTAGGCAATGACGTGGGGAGCAGTCAGGAGTTGGGGACAGTCCGGTGGGTTAAATCGAATGCACATTTGTGTTGGTTTCGGCCAGTGAGTGGAGGGGCGGGCTGTCTATATTGGCCTGTAACATTATTATCTAGATGTTTAACGTGGTTTTCGTTTTTTCTCGTGAACCATTCATTTAAATTATATTTACTAGGTTGCGACCGGGACTTCATGGTTTGAGTTATAAAGAGAGGCTGGATAGACTGGGATTTTTTTTCTCTGGGGCATAGGAGGCTGAGGGATGAAAATATAGACGTCTGTAAATTATTGAGGGGCACAGATCAGCTGGATAGTCAATATCTTTTCCCAAAGGTAGGGGAGTCTAAACCTCGAGGGCATAGGCTTAAGCTGAGAGGGGAGAGATGCAAAAGCGTACAGAGGGGCAATTTTTCTCACACAGAGGGTCGTGACTGTCTGGAACAAGCTGCCAGAAGTAGTAGTAGAGGCGGGCACAATTTGTTCTTTTAAAAAACATTTAGACAGTCACATGGGTAAGATTGGTATAGAGAATTATGGGCCAAATGAGGGCAATGGGATTAACTTCGGGGTTTTAAAAAAGGGCGGCATGGACACGTTGGGCCGAAGGGCCTGTTTCCATGCTGTAAACCACTATGACTCTATGACTCTATGAAACCTGGTAAGAAGTCTCACAACACCAGGTTAAAGTCCAACAGGTTGATTTGGTAACAAATACCATAAGCTTTCGGAGCGCTGCTCCTTCGTCAGATGGAGTGCAAATGTGCTCTCAAACAGTACGCAGAGACACAAAATCAAGTTACAGAATACTGATTAGAATGCGAATCCCTACAGCCAGCCAGGTCTTAAAGGTACAGACAATGTGAGTGGAGGGAGCATTAAACGCAGGTTAAAGAGATGTGTATTGTCTCCAGACAGAACAGCTAGTGAGATTCTGCAAGTCCAGGAGGAAGCAGGAGACGACAGCTTCCTCCTGGACTTGCAGAATCTCACTAGGTGTTCTGTCTGGAGACAATACACATCTCTTTAACCTGTGTTTAATGCTCCCTCCACCCACATTGTCTGTACCTTTAAGACCTGGCTGGCTGTAGGGATTCGCATTCTAATCAGTATTCTGTAACTTGATTTTGTGTCTCTGCGCACTGTTTGAGAGCACATTTGCACTCCATCTGACGAAGGAGCAGCGCTCCGAAAGCTTATGGTATTTGCTACCAAATAATCCTGTTGGACTTTAACCTGGTGTTGTGAGACTTCTTACTGTGTTCACCCCAGTCCAACGCCGGCATCTCCACATCTATGAAACCTGGCCGAACAGGCCGAGGTTTGCGATTGAAATTCAATTTTTGGATGGTTTCCATTCGGGTAAACCGCCAGAAAGGAAGTTTGCAGAGGAGGTGGCGAGTTTCCCACTGTGGGATGCCATGCATTTGGGCAGCAAATTGGCATTAGGAAATTTGTTTCAATGAGGACCGTGCACAAATAGGATTGCAGTATGTCCTGCTTTTGTGCTGAAGCAACATATGATTTCTGATAAACAGTTCAAAAATAAAGTATATGTTAAAAACATCTCAGCCATTTCCTTAATTCTCTTTATGTATTCTAAATCTGATTCTCGAAATGCCTCATTTTTACGTTAGCTACTATTTCACTTCTTAATTTACCAGGTGGATCTTTTACAGTCCGTTTTTGTGTCTACTGCAATTTTGGTTCACTACCTTAGAGACCAATGATGCTTATATTTCCATATATCCTTTCTTCCTCCAAACGATATCCTGCCTTTGGTAGTCATGAATCATCTCAACTATCCTTCTCTATTCCTGTTACTCTGTTCCTGTTTGCCTCATATTTTCAAAACAATGGCTGCTGTCCAGAGAGAGTGAAGGAGATGTTTCTGGATACATTCTAATGCAATGCAGTCAGGCCTGCAATGATTGAAGAATAGTGAATTCCAGAGAGACTGAAGTTCGAGATCACCTGAATATTACAGACAGGCATCAGCACTAAGACCGAGTTGTTGACAGGGAGTCTGAAATGATCGCTCTTTTGGCCAATTTCATCATCCTCACGAAAAGCAGGTCTTAAATACAAGTGCAGGTGCTTGAACCCGAGAAATACACAGTGAATGGTTCAGATGTCGAAAAGGTAGTGCTAATGGCGCAACTCTCGAGTCTTCCTGATAACGTTCGCAATGGACAACTCTAAAGCTGGAAATTATAATTGGTCTGATGGATTTGCATTGGTTGATGGAAGCAAGAATACAATGGTGACAGTTTTGGCCGACGATTCCATTAGCTGTGCGGCGTTGAACACTCAGGGCAACTTTTGTGTCCCATACACAAAAAAAATAGCTTTGTACGGACAGAATCGTGGAGCTGTTACAGTGAAGAAAGAGGCCATTTGGCCTGTTCAATCTGCATCGGTTCTCTTATTTAGAGTTGTATCTAACTCAATTCCCCTGATTTCTCCCCTTAGCTCTGCACGTCGTTTCTTTAAAATGCCCATCAAACTCCTTCTTGACTCTTTCGATTCAACCTTCACAATTCTCTGTCAATGCAATCCAGTCCAGAATTAATTGGTTGGAGAATCCTTTATTTTCCATTACCGCTGTTCCTTCTTTTTACCAATTGCCTTTAATTCCATCGCTCCCCCCGTTCGTTTCGAGACCCTTCCACCAAAACGGGGTATTTTTTCCATCCTGCCGACGCTCACCATGATCCTGAATATTTCTGTTAAATCTGCTCTCAGATTCCTATCTCCAAAGAATAGGATCCGAACATTTGCAAGGTATCTTCATAACTGAAATTTTTTATCCATTGAATCATTTTTGTAACCTCGACTGCACTGTCCCCAATGTCTCGAAACTTTCTAAAATGTGGGTTCCCAGACCTTCCGCGATACTGCAGATGAGGCCCATAAAATGTTGTACACAAGCTCAACATAACCTCCAACTTTCAACGTTATCCCCACATAGATAATATATAAGATGTTTTATTGGTTGCTTTATTGAGGTGCTTGATTGATTGAAATTTCAACCTGAACATTTATAATGACATAGAGACATGTACACGCCGTCGATCTGCTGTTTCACTCCGATAAGGTTTGTACTGTTTACTTGAACCACTTGCTCCCAAAGCAGAAACATTTCACATTTACCGATTTTAATTCATTTGGCACGTATACACCCATCCCAACAACACGTGCATGTCAGTTTGAAGCTTGTCCAACCCATGGCCAAACGGGCAAAAAACCCTCACCGCAGCAATCCCGCCGCCCCCCCCCCCCCCCCCCCCACACACACACACACGTCTGTCTATAGAAGCAAATTACAACGATAAAAACAAAAATTAAATGTATCGTTGTATCAAACATTATCCAATTAGAATTAGCGCATCGGCCTCTTGAGTGGCCAATAAATGAAATATTTCCCCACCCTCCTCCAGCCCCCAAACACGAAGCGTTTGAACAAGCCTACTCTGTACAGTATTTCCACGCTCTTCTTACCAAAAGCTGTCAACTCACATTTCGCCGCATTAACATTGATCTGCCACCTGTCTGCACATTTTTACAACTTGTCTATGTCATTTTGATATTCCAATCCGCCCTCTTCAGATTTTAATGCTTCCAATTTAGTACTGTGCTTCCCAATGCACTCAAAGCCCCCGCATAACATATGTCAGGAAAGATAAGGGTTTTTACGATCTCAGTTGATGTTATAACAGAACAGACATAATCCAGAATATAACCGTGGCTCAAAATACCGCAACTTTTATTGTTTTTTAAGATAAAACATGGAGGAATTAAGTCAGATGACAGCGTATTTGTTTTAACGCCGAATAAAATATTAATTAATACAATAGACGTTTTCTGCCCCCGTGCTTAACATGTCCACAAACCTTTTACAATAAACACGGATTACAAAGTGCACTTAATCTATAATGGATTTATAAGTACAAAGTCATTTTAGGCGCACACGATGAATGTGGGCAAATACACCCTTCACTCTGAACCCCAAGTAAATGTTTGTGGATGTCTTTTCAGAATATTCGCAGATCATTTCCAACCTCTATTTTCAAGCAGAGTTTCACATTTTCTCATTGTTATTCTTTCCCTCAGCAGTTTTCATTCAGAAATCCAGATCAAGTTTTTCAAATGACATTTTCGAACAAACTCTGCACTCCACTCCTGGCAGCAAATCCAGTCCGGCGTTCTGCTTCGGCCCCTTTAGAATTTATTTGTCTTGATTGAAGTGCAAACTGCTCACAATTGCATTACTTTTGGATGTCCGGACGATGTTAAAATGTCATTAAACGTTTGATTTATCATTGAAGATTGCTGTCCCATTTTATGTCCAGTTACTGCAATTGTCTTTTTAACTCTCAACACTGTTTGCTCATCCCGGAATTCCTTTGAACCATATCTTGGTCTCTGTTCACTTAACTCCAGGCTTATTGGACACTTCTGTTCATTTATATAGTTTCCTGAACTATCTGAACTTCATATTTCCCACATGTTTTATTCATAACCATTACACCATATGATGTCAATATTCTGGAGCAATCAAATTCGCTAAACTAAAACTTAAACATTTCGCTAACTCAAAATTCCACAGTTGCCAATCAACCTCCAAATGCTTATGCCTTTGATTAATTCTTTAACTTGTAGCTCTCTCTATGCCCAATAGAAACACCGTTTGAAATTTACCAACCGCCTCACACACACACGTTTTTCAAACATGAGGCTAGCTATGGATTCTACCCGTCGAGGCACAGAAGCACTAAAATAAATCCACTTAAAACAAAACATGTCTTATCTAATGTTTACCAAAGCAAATGTTAATCTCTTTAAACTAACATTAGTTTCCTGTTAAGGTGTATGCAGCGCATCAGAGAGGAAGAGGCTGAGAATTAAATTGAAGGACTTTTCATTCAGACAGCTGAGGAAAGATCTTCAGTGGTGGAGCTATCGAAATGGTAAAATGCCAAATGGAAAATGCTGAGGTATCCTGTATGATTGTGGAGGCTCAAGTAGACTGCAGTCATCGGGAGTGTTGCAGGTGCCAGCGACGGTTGCAAAGATAGGAAATGTAGTCGCGACTGGAGGAGGTTGCACAAAAAAGGGAGAGCTGAAGGGGCTTGAGGAGATGACAGATCCTGGGAGATTTGTAGGTTTTGTATAAGGTGACAGAGATAGGAAAAGTTTCAATGGCCGACAGCATCAAAAAGATAGAAAAGTTAGGGAGGCCGCAATTTGCAGAGATGTGGGAGTCGTAGAGAACGCAGTAGGTGAAAGACATAGGGAGTATTATTGGTACTGGAGAAGTGTACAGATATAGGTAGCAGTATAGCTGTTCGGGGACGTGCAGAAATAGGGGGCGTGGGTGAGGTGTTACGAACTGGAGGGACTTACATAGGTCGTCAGATCTGTATGGAATGAAAGACCTTAGATGAATAATCAATTTTGTAGGGCTCAAGAGGATAAAAATGATAGGACGAAATTCGGATGTTAAGAGCTTCAAGAAATGGATCAGTGTATTACTGGACTGAAGCACAGTAGAAATTAGCGAACATATCAGAATATCTTGTAAGTTAAGTCGCATATCTTGCTGACATTTAGCAGCTGAACGGTGAAGTACAAAGTGAGGGTATGGACAGAGCGGACTGAAATGCCAAGGAATAACCCTTTCTGGAGAATAAATGAAATGGCTGAAGGCTTGAGCAGCTTCTGGGCTAACATAGGAAGAGAGTCAGGCGACATTGTGGAGATAAATATAGGTCATGGGGTGAATAAGTGCTGAGATGATCAGTCAGATATGAACAGTCTGTTGAGAGCTTTATCAGAAAAAATCGGTTTGCAAGTGGTGCACCAAGGCAAAGGGATCCTACTCCCTCTAAGAACTCACAACGTTCAGCCCCCGAACTCTCATGTTCAAAGTGAGCCTTTGGCTCCAGACCAGATCGCACAGATGCCCAGCCACGATGTGTTACGGGAGAGGAGTGACATCGAGTGGGGAATTACTGGCTCTATTGCCAAACAACTAAACGGTTTCCATAATAGAAAGGTGTTTAAATGTGGATAGATAGATAGGTAGATAGATAGATAGATAGATAGATAGATAGATAGATAGATAGATAGATAGATAGATAGATAATCGAATAAATTATATATTGCCCAAAGAAGACCCATTAACATGCTTTATTTTTCCTGTTAAAGTAATTCATCTTCCCTTCTTTATTAAATAATGTGAGGAGCTGAGAATCGAACCAAACGCTCTGTAGGCTATGTGCCTTCATTTTCACCTCCTCTCCTTCATAAAATGTTTTGACCCCTGACTCCTTCGTGTCTGCTTTTCTGAAGGCATCTGAAGGCCTTTGTTCTTTGCTGTCTTTCTCACACAACATTTTAATTTACTTTCGGAAATCTGCATAATACCTTTCGGTATTGTTCGACTGACATTTGATGTGTGATTCTATTGGAATAGTTACTGCAGGTCATCAGAAGTTTTCTCATGCATTTGCCCCCAAGCTCATTGTTAAGCCTGATTGCTTCCAATCATTTATTTGCCCTCCTCCGAAATTCTACAGTTTCTCTTGGCTCTCTGCTCTTCCGTATATATGATGGTTGTTGCTAATTTTCGTATCATCCTTCATCTCTTTGTTCCCTCTTGACCGTCGCGACCAGATTTTTAAATTTTCAAACGTGCAGACATTTTCCTTTCTTCCTCTGGCAGTCTCCTCTTGCATCATAACTCTGGATTCTTGAGATGCTTTAATTCTTTTCGTGTCTAACATAATTTAATAATTGGTATGAGAGGATATTTAATCGCACTCTTCAACTGTTCCCTGAATTCGGACAGATTCGCCACGTAAATAAATTTGTTTGTGCAGCAATTTATATTCCGCAGCATGTATGCGACTTTACCAAATATGTAAGAAGAATAATCATCGAAATAATCATCAACATCAAAAAAATACAAAGCATACACTAACTTCAGCAGTATAAAACTGGTGGATATGGTGAACAGAAAAATCAAAGATTTATTTCTACTCTCAAAGGGCGGCACGATAGCACAGTGGTTAGCACTGCTGCTTCACAGCTCCAGGAACCCGGGTTCAATTCCCGGCTTGGGTCACTGTCTGTGTGGAGTTTGCACATTCTCCTCGTGTCTGCGTGGGTTTCCTCTGGGTGCGCCAGTTTCCTCCCACTGTCCAAAGATGTGCGGGTTAGGTTGATTGGCCGAGCTAAAATTGCCCTTAGTGTCCTGGGATGCGTAGGTTAGAGGGATTAGTGGGTAAATATGTAGGGATATGGGGGTAGGGCCTGGGTGGGATTGTGGTCGTTGCAGAGTCGATTGGCCGAATGGCCTCTTTCTGTGCTGTAGGGTTTCTAAGATTCTAAGATTCAATCTCTGGGTCACTATGCTCTTCCACCTGTTATGACCTTTCAGTGCCTCCCGCATTCTACGGGTCACTAAAACATATTTGACTGTCAGTGCATTAAGTGAAAGAATTAAGCCAAATGGTATTAATGGTGTTAAATGCTTTTCAAAAATTCTAAACCCAATCCATCTCGGGTCACTGAAATAGCTTCGTTTATTTGCACAGCTCCACGGTACATTGTCGATGATCCTTTCAGGTTCAAATCTGAAGTAGATGGGAATGCGTTTTGCAAAGAGCAAAATGCCTATTCTTCCTAGGACCACAGATGCAATTTTCTTGGTGGAATATTTTGTCTTCAGCTTCTGACAACAAATGGCGACAGATAGTTCAAAAGTGAAAGTGACGGTGAACCAGACATTACAGTTTAGCAATGTGCGAAGCAGGACAGCTTGAACACTACACAGAGGGGTAATCGAAAGAAAACTCTTTGGGAAATAATAAGCATTGGTATGCCTGAGAATTGACCTCAACAATTATGCACAATATATCCGCCATTGCCATTGCCAGCAGGTAGCGAGTGGTGCAGTTGGAGAGTTCACAATCTCGACGGGACAGGATCACGATTGCTGCTGCGTTAACTGTCAGAGATAGGAGACAGAAAGTTGATTGTTGACAGTAACTTTTGCATAGTAGTACATGATCACTGGCGTCAGATGCTCTGCTCCAATTTGTAACCACACGGCAGATATTTCAGGAATACATTTTTCTGATGGGTTTTCTAGTTCGAAGTTTGATTCAGTAGGGCACAACATTGAGTCGCTTGCAACAACTTTATCACTAAGATTACCTCTGAGCTAGAAAGAAACGATGGAACATAATATAACCACAGAAATAAGCAATGCATTTATTGCATTTATATTCAAATTCAAATAGAATCAAATAGTGAATATGTAACCATGACAATTCAATCCAATATAATTTAACATTGTTATTTGCACACTAACATCAAAAATAAGCTTATGCACAAATTTATTCAACCCAGTTGCAATTAGGAACTTGCGAGGAGCACCAGTGATGGCAAGGAACATATCGAAGATATTCCTGACCCATTGAATTGGTCGATGCATTTGCTGTCTGAAGTGAAGCTGTTCCTTCGTGCAGCAGACAACGTCCCGAGATGAAATTCTGAGGTGATACATTCCTTGTGCACCATCTTTATACATTCCAGGATTTCTATGGAGATACTGGCGTTGCAGAAAAAGTGTTCAGAATGTTTTTGTGTCTTAAATTTGAACAGATAGGTGACGACACCTGTGTTAATGCCCAGTGGAGGGAACATGCAAGGCGCAGAGGTATAATTGGACATTTCTTTCCCTCATAGACTGGACAAGTCTGATCGCATTTTCACAATCGGATGCTATGTTGCATAGCGTAGAAATGTTCCTGTAAACATCATGATTTCAATTTCTTGACCTCATGTTGTCTCAGAGATGAAATTCAGTCTGACTGACCATTCAATCATTGGACCCTAATGTCAGAGTGTCCCTCTTGATACTCTATACTCTGGAATGTGACTTTAGTTCAGTCGAGTGAATTCGTTTCAATACTTCATTGAATGAAAACAAATCACATAATGTTTGCGTACCTGCAGTTTGACATTTAATCTGTCTCTCAATATCACCTCTCTTCAAGATCAGCTGAGGTAAGCTCACGTCCATATCCTCTCATCACTGTGCTTCAATTTTTAACTTCAGCTGTTCATTCAACTGGGTTCTTATTGAATCTCTATTTGCTAAATTATCAGGTTGTATATTTAAAGACGTAACCAAATATCTTGGAAAACTTTGTCTCTCAATTTTCATCATTGATTCAATTGCAAATGAACTTCACCATGTCGGTTTTGGTTTTGGCGTTCTCTGCTTTGGTCGGCAGGTCTCCATACAACTATCACCTGTCATTATATTGAACATCCCATATTTATCCAAACTTTCTCTTCTTTCAGGCGAGCAATCCCAGGGACGGTGATTCCTTCACGCTACAGAAAATCGGCTTGCCGAAATGCACAACGGCAATCTGTGACTTTGTTTCCCTTCTGATAGTTGTTTATCTTCAAAGCAGTGGATAGACTCTGCGTCAATATTATACATCAGTCACTGTCTCCCAAAGCTACATTGACCTGACTTCCTCCAACCTGGCTTCCAACGCTGAGTTTTCAGATCACCTTTACATTTGTTTCGACGATTCCAACGTCTACGCCAGACCTCGTCCAAGACCTCCTTCACGATCATCCTCAACACCAGTGCTCCCCAAGACTGCCTGTAAAGCCCCTTACTATACTTCTTATACTTCACTGACAGGCCAAATTCCCCTCCAACTTGGTTTTCAAGTTTGCTGATGACACCACCATTGTGGGTGGGATATCAAACAATAACAAGACACAGTATAGGAAAGAGATAGAGAATCTGGTGAACTGGTGCGACGACAATAATGTCTCCTTCAATGCCAACAAAACGATGGAGATAATCATCGGCTTCAGGCAGCGTAGTGGAGAGCATTCCCGTGTCAACATCAACGGAGGCGAAATAGTAATGGTCGAGAGCTTCATGTTTTTAGTGTCCAGATCACCTGAAACCTGTCCTGGTTACTTCATTCAGATGCTATAATTAAGAAAGCCCACCAACGCCTCTACATTTTCAGGTGCGTAAGGAAATTTGGCATGTCCGCTACCACTCTCAGCAACTTCTAAAGATCCACCATAGGAAACATTATTTCTCGTTGTA
Organism: Mustelus asterias; assembly: GCF_964213995.1. Lineage (NCBI taxonomy): Eukaryota > Metazoa > Chordata > Chondrichthyes > Carcharhiniformes > Triakidae > Mustelus > Mustelus asterias. Next base: position 143,545,098 of record NC_135805.1, read on the forward strand.
TCACAGCTTGGTGTGGCTTCAGTTCTATCCCGGACCGCAAAAAAACTACAAAGGGTTGTGAACGAAGCTCAGTCCATCACTCAAACGAGTCTGTCATCCATTGGCACTGCGTACACTTCCCACTGCCTTGGAAAAACAGCCAGTATAATCACGACGGCACGCACGCCAGACATACTCTCTTCCAAGTTCTTCCAAAGGGAAAAATATATCAAAGTCTGAGAAGACTTACCAACCATATCAAAAACAAAATCCTTGCACAAACCCAGATATTGAAATAGGAAGAGGTAAGATCAAAGAGTTAATTTAAGGAGGCTGAGCTTCAGTTATCTCTTCAAGATGGTTCCAGAGCGAGGTGACTCATTGTAAGCTGTGCCCAGAATACCTTCTATTTCTACCTTTTTCTCTCGATCTATGCTTCCACAGCTTAACTCTAACTACTTGAACCTCCCGAACAATGATCTAATTCAATCTCTTACTGATTTGGCAATCGTTTGGACCCTGGAGACACTCGAGCTGTAATTGACCCGGACCAGCAACCCACATGTGACCTAAGCCGGTGCTGCTGTCCCAGGATTGGGATTTCACTACGTCGGCTCCCAGAGACCAGGAAATCGTCCTGGAAGCCAGGGCTTTCACTTAGCAGACTCCCAGAGAACAGGGAAACGCCGCTGAGGTAATAACCTTCAGGGTGCTGATCTGAAACGACCAGACCTGCATCCCTTGGGCTGGAGCACTATCGTTCACCAGCCGCCAACCATACCAGAGAGCTAGAACCTTCTACAGGCCCCAAGAACTACCTCCAATCCCCTTTCAAAACCCCTACAACGACCTTCTGCAGGGCTTAGGCTCTACCTCCACTCCCATCATACTCCTAAATATCAACTCTGACTGCTTGTCAACCACTGCACTTTAAAATTTACTTGCAGGTCTAGAAACCCTCCGACGTTGAAATAAGACCCTGACCTGACAGTGACCCAGCGGGCCTCAACACATGGACCCGGCCACCAGCTCATCAGCGACCACGACCCCAGACACATCATCCACTTCTGACCTTCGACCCAACGTGGTCTGGACATACACTGACCTGTGAAGCCAATCTACAGCCCGACAGCGACCCAGTACGCCTGAACTTGCTGATCCATATACCAATGTAAGAGATGCAAGCAAGGCGACGCACCCTCCATCCAAATTCCAACTGGAGTGAAGAACTTCATTGGACACATTAACACCACAAACTAATCTCACCGTCTCCCAGACTCAAAAGGACTCTCCAGGATGCAGGAAAATGTTGGAGGCCACTGCTGAGAGTGCAACAACGCTGTCCCAAACCCTCCCCACCTCCCAGCTTACTCATTCCAAATGTCCAATCAGCGGAAAGCACGCTGGACGGACTTGAAGACAGATTTACTTTCCAAAGTGAACTGAGGGATTGTTGTGTGCTCTGTCTCACGGAGACGTGGATCATTCCTGGTTCACCAGACAGCACCCTACAACAAAAGGCTTCTCAGTTCTTTGAATGGATAATACAGTGGCATCAGGCAAGGCGAGGGGAGGTGGATCCGCTTCCGAATCAACACCTCATGGTGCCTCGATGTAGCAACACTGGCGAATTTCCGCTCCCCGGACCTAAAATTCAGCCCCTATTACCTTCCACGAGCTTTCACCTCCGTTATCATGATGGCAGTTTAAATCCAATGCATGCGGACGTGAAGACCACACTGTACGAAATATACACAACTACAAATAGCCTTGAAATGAAACATCCCCGAGACCTTGTTCATCATGGCCGGGGATGTCAATCCGGCCAAGATCAAGAGCGTCCTACCAAGGTACCACGGACACGTCTCCTGTTCCACGAACGACCCAAACATCCTAAGCCACTGTTACACAACTATGAAAAACGGCTACCAATCTGTCGCCCCCACACATTGGCAAATCAGACCACAAGGCTGTGCACCTGCTCCCGGTTTACAAGCAAATCTGAAATGGGAGAATCCACCAAAGAAAGTCGTGCAATGTCGGTGTGAGCAAGCAGATGATCTCCAATGGGACTGCTTAGAGTCTGTGGACTTGTCAGTTTTTAAAAACGCTGTGACCAGACTGAATGAGTACGCCACTACAGTAACTGACTTCATTTGTAAGTTTGTAGAAGACTGTGTGCCAAAAAAGCAAATCCACGTGTTGTCCTACTGGAAACTACGGATGAACAGGATATCCACTACCTGCTTTAGTCTAGATCTGAGATGTTCATGTTAGGCGACCCAGACCTATACAAGAAAACCAGACATGATCGAAGGAGATGCATTGAAGTTGCCAAAAGACAGCACTGGACCAAGCTAAAGTCCCAGGCTAGCCACATAGACCCCGACCGGCTATGACAAACGTCTGCAAGACATAAGAGGTTACACGATGAAGGCATCAAAAATCGCCGGCTCCAGCGTACCCTCCCTGATGAGCGCAATGCATTCTACACTCGTTTTGAGCAAGAGATAATTGAGAGCACTCCTTTCACCCTGGAAACCGTGGATAAACCTATATCTGAGGTCACCATTGCAGATGTCGGAGCAGCCTTCTCGAAGGTCATCCCACGGAAAGCGACTGGCCTGGATGGCGTACCCGGATGAGCACCCAGTTACGGCACGGATCAGTAGGCCTGGGTTTTTGCAGACACCTTCAAACTCCCTTTACAATAATCTGAGGTTCATATCTGCTTCAAGAATACGACCATGATCCCAGTAGCAAAGAAACGCCAAGCAGTGTGCCTCAATGACCATCGTCCGATGGCTCTGACCACCATCATTATAAAGTGCTTCGAAAGTTCACGAATCATGGCATGAATTAATTCCAGCCTCCTGGATTGCCAGATCCACTCCAATATGCCTAACATCGCAACAGGTCCACGACAGACACCATGTCTCTGGCCCTGCACTCAACCCTGGAACACCTTGATAACAAAGATACATCTATTGGAGTCTTATTTATTAACTCCAACTCAGCCATCAACACCATTATACGTAAGAAACTCACCTCCAAACTCCATGGACTGGGCGGCGGCTCCTCCCTCTGCGACAGAATCCTGAATTTTCTAACCCGCAGCCTACAATCAGTAAGGAAATGCAAGAACACCTCCTCCATGCTAATTCTCAACAAGGTGCCCCAGAAGGCTGTGTTCTCAGACCCCTACCAAATCCCTTGTAAACCTATGACTGTTTGGGCAAATTCTCACCGAACTCGATTTTCAAATTTGCTGATGAGAACAACGTAGTGGATCTGATATCAAACAATGACGAGACAGAGTGCACGAATGAGATAGATAATCTTGTGAAGTGGTGCAACGACAATGATCTATCCCTTAATGTCAACAAAACGAAGGGGATTGTCATCGACTTTAGGTGGAGAACATGCCCCGATCTACTTCAGTGCGATGCAGTAGAAACGTTCTAAAGCTTCAAGATTTTTGGTGTCCAGATCACCAACATCGTCCTTGCCGCCACCGCACCCCCCCCCCCCACCACCGCCCCCCAAAATGCTGACACTATAGTTAAGAAAGCACATCAATGCAGCTACTTTCTCAGAATACTGAAGCAATTTGGCATGTCAGCTACGACTCTCACCAATTTTTACCATGGAAATAACTCCTTCTGGTGTTATAACAGCTTGGTATGGCTCCTGCGGTGCCCAAGACCACACAAAACTACAGAAGGTCGTGAACGTACCCCAATCCATCACACAAACCAGCCTCCCATCCATTGACTCTTTTTGCACTTCCCGCTGCCTCGGCAAAGCAGCTAGCATAATCAAAGACTCCACGCACCCCAGACATACCCTTTTCCACCTTCTTCCGTCAGGGAAAAAATAAAAATGTCAGAGGTCATGCCCCAACCGTCTCAACGACAGCTTCTTCCCTGCTCCCATCAGACATTTGAATGCACCTACCTTGCATTAAGTTGATCTTCCTCTACACCCTCGCAATGACTCTAATACGACATTCAGGACTTTCTCGTTTCCTTCTCTATGAACGGCATGCTTTGTCAGTATGGCGCGCAAGAAACAATACTTGTCACTGTAGACTAATATATGTGACAATCATCAATCAAATCAAATCAAATCAAGTTATCAGAACCAATATTTGACCAGATGAATGATAACGAATCCAAAAGGTGGAGGATGATATATTTCCTTCAGGAAACTTGGCAGAATTATAACAGAAATCTGTACAGATAAAATCGTGGTTTCAGACAGCAAACAGTAAAGCAGAATCTGAAATCATAATCGAGTGTTATTGAATTTGAAATAAAGTTCAACGGGGAAGTGGATGCATTTACATGTTCAGACGGATTTAAAAATGTACAGAAGTTCATGAAACTTTACTACTCGTGGATTTGATAATCCTAATTCATTGCATTGGAGCCCTGCCTCAGACAAAAAGTGGGGATCAATATTGTTTACCTTAATGGATGTGTCTACTAGATTTCCGGAGGCCATTACGTTCTGTAATATCAGAATGGAAAGCTTTATAGAGGGATTACTTGTTTTTTTTCTCCAATTATAAACTGCACACGAAAGTCCAATCAGGAAAACGATCCAATTTTACGGCGAAGTTATTATTCATGGAAGTTATGGATAGCTTACGTTTAAACCATGTTGAAACAACCGAGTACCATCCAAAATTACTGGGAGCGTTAGAGCATTTGCATCAAACTATTATGACCATGTTGAGTGCGTACAGACATGATTATCCAGGGAATTTGGATAAAGGAAGCCCATTTGTACTTTTTGCAATTGGGGAAGCACCGAATGAATGAACTGAGTCGATTTGCTTTGAATTTTGGTCACAAGGTCAGAAGACCACTTAAATTATTCAAGGATACTTTGCCGAGTCAACATTATGGGACTACATTATTGGATTATGTGTCAAATTTTCGGGAGAGTTTCAGCGCGCTGTTGAATTAGCAAAACAACATTTCAAAGTGACACAGCATGAGATGAAAAAAGAAACATCTAAGAGTTCAGATATTTGTATTTTTTTTCAATGGCGATGAATCATTCGTATTATTATAAGTGATGGGTGAACCATTAAAATCAAGATGTAGCTGGCCTTATTGAAACAGAAGATAATTGACCCCATCCTTCTCGTGGCGTGGTATCCCAAAATGCACGCCAAATTTCGGCTCTGGTCTTGACTAATATTTTGGTCGAGGCGGCAAGATGGTACAATGTTTCGGACTGCTGCCTCTCAGCGCCAGGTTACTGGGTTCAATTCTGGCCTCGGGTGACTGTCTGTTTGGAATTTGCACGTATTCGCCGTGCTGTATGGGTTTTCTTCGGCTGCTTCCGTTTCTTCCAATGCACCACAAAATGCCCAGGTTAGCTTGATTGACCAGGACTAACTGTTGCGTAGTGTCGGGGCATTATCGGGGCAACTACGCAGGTTTGCGGGTGTATGGCCTGGTTGAAATTGCTTTCGGTGGAGGTTCCATGGGCCGAATGACGTCTGACTGCACTGTCGGGTTTCAATGAATGTATTAGGGAGACTGTTGATTAAAACGTTGGTGTCAGGATATTGCTGAGGTATTAAGTTAGCATATTACATCTGCTGTAATCATTGGTATTTTTTGAAGATTACTGTATGCTATTCTCTTTCTTTATGTTGAGGGAAGATGGTTGGATAGAAGCGGGTTATTCAGCATGGCCATGACGAAGGAGCAGCGCTCCGAAAGATAGTGGCGTTTGCTACCAAATAAATCTGTTGGACTTTAACCTGGTGTTGTTAAAGACTCCTTACAGAACAAAAAAGCCAGTTTTCTCTTTTTGCAATAGAAATATCTCGCTCAACTGTAGGAAGTATCTGAGAGATGCAAAGTTCCACTGCAGCGAGAAGGAGATATTGAAACGCTGCTGGAAGAAAAGAGTCCCGTTTGCTCTTTTTTTGAGCAGAAGGGAACACAGAGCTAACAATACATTGTTTCTGCATCGGCACCATAGAGTTCTGACTTTATTCGCTGTATGATCTCAGTGAGCAATCATCGCCTCCTCTGGCAGGAATACGTTTTCCGTTCCAGGAGATGAATCCGACTGGCATCTAATGATTATGGAGCTGCTTCCCAATCTCGGCGGGAGAAACAAACATCAGAAGATTCTTGGAGATTTTGGGAAACATTTCAAAATATAATGTGCATACTGAAGACTGTCACTCGAAATTGCTACTGAGCCATACGGGTTTGGGTGAACCTACCGGAAGCAAACTGCCACAGTTGAAGACCTGTTTTATGGGCGAATAGAGGCGAACAACAATAAATAAACTACTCGATGGGCCAACTGGCCTACTCCTACATTTTAGGGATTCTATGATCTTTTACTGGACGCTGTCTTCTCTAATGTCGGGGCCTGCACACGAGGCTGAGACTGGTCATCTGCCGCATGCTCCGGACTGATGATTGTACCTTATCTTTTGGACGTATGTGCTGGAGGCGCTAATCATTGAGAAGAGGGATATGTGAGCACATTGCTTCTCCTTTGTGTTCTGCGAGTTGTTTCTTTGTTTGGAATCGCATATCTCCCTCTATTACTTAATGCTTAAGATGTTAGGTGCCTGCATAATCTTGTGTTGCTTCACCGTTGTGACATTTAAACATTTTTTTAGGCTGAACTTGTTCGTGGAGTGGCCTCCTATATACTTCCCTGAACCAGGGTTGCTCCCTTAGTTGATAATTACAGTATCAGGGAAACTGTTGCCATTGAAGGTGACTGAGTACTTCTCTGCTACTTCTGAAGGCTTCCAGTGCCGAATGGTTGCCCTGAATAAACGTGAATTTACGTTCCAATTGTATTCGTTCAGGGGCTGGACCTGTAGTCATTACTGCCTTTGAACTGAGTTGTTTGTTTGGCCATGTCAGGTGGCATTTAAGAGTCAACAATATTGCTGTGGGTCTGCAGTCACATGTAAGCCTGACCAGGTAAGGTTGGCAGAGTTAGTTCCTTGCCTCAAGAACATTAAAGAACCAGAATGGTTTTGCAAGTTTTTGATGATCATCGGTAGACTTTAAGTTTCAGATTTTTAATTCAATTCGAATTTCTCCACTGCACTGTCCCCAGAGCATTAGCCTGGGTCTCTGGATTACTAATGCAATGGCAATACCATTTCACCACCACGTCCCATTCAAAATAATTTTGGCTGATTCATTCTCCCATACCCTCCCAGTGCTTATTTACACCGTTAGGAGTTTGGAAGTCTATCTACTTCCCACTTAAATAAATCCAGTGACTTCGCCTCTTCAGCCTTCTTCAGCAGATAATTCCACAGCCTCACCACCCGCAGAATGAAGATGTTGCAACCCATCAGTATCCTAAATAGAGCAACGCATAAAGGAGGCCTCTGACTCCTTGTCATAGACCCACGAGCCGAAGGAAACATTATCCCCGCATCCAGTCTGTCCATTCCTGTTAGCATTTTTTAAACGTTCAATTAGATTCCCTCTCATTCAATTTCCAATGAAATGAACAGGCGCAGTCGACACAATCGTTCATCATACACAAATCCTGTCATCTCAGGAATCAGTCTGGTGAACCCTTGCTGCACTCTCTCTCTGGCAAGTATTGCCATTTGTCGATGATACAATGATACAAGATACAAGATTATACAAGATCATACAATGATTAATGAAGAAAAGTAACCATGTGGAAATATGTTTACTCTGCATTATCAATATCGTTTTAAACAAAACACTGGGCAACTAATGATTTGGATGTTACATACACAGATAACAGCTACAAAATTTAATAGCTAACCAATAACCTGGTGGCTTCTAATTTCCTTCATAGGAACTAATACATTAAAAGCATGACCTGTGTTAATTAATAATTATAGAACATAGGACATACAAAAACTACGGAGCAATACAGGCCCTTCAGCCCACAAAGTTGTGCCGAACATGTCCCTATCTTAACGATTGCTCGGCTTGCCTATAACCCTCTATCTTACTAAGTTTCATGTAATTATCTAAAAGTCTCTGAAAAGACCCTATCGAATCCGCTTCCAACACCATTGCTGGCAACCGATTCCACGCACCCAGCACCCTCTGAGTGAAAAACGTACCCCTGACATCTCCTCTGTACCTACTCCCCAGCAACTTAAACCTGTGTCCTCTTGTGGCAACCATTTCAGCCCTAGGAAAAAGCCTCTGACTGTCCACTCGATCAATACCTCTCAACATCTTATACACCTCTATCAGGTCACCCCTCATCCTTCATCTCTCCAAGGAGAAAAGTCCGAGCTCATTCAATCTATCCTCATAAGGCATGCCCCCCAACCCAGGCAATATGCTTGTAAATCTCCTCTGCACCCTTTCTATGGCTTCCACATCCTTCCTGTAATGTGGCGACCAGAACTGAGCACAGTACTCCAATTGGGGTCCGACCAGGGTCCTATATAGCTGCAATATTATCTCACGACTCCTAAACTCAATTCCTCGATTGATGAAGGCCATACGCCTTCTTAACGACAGCCTCAAGCTGCGCAGCTGCTTTGAGCGTCCTATGAACTCGGACCCCAAGATCCTTCTGATCTTCCATACGGCCAAGAGTCCTACCATTCATATTATATTCCCCCATCCTATTTGACCTGCCAAAATGAACCCACCTCACACTTATATGGGTTAAACTCCATCTGCCACTTCTCCGCCCAGTCTTGCATCCTTTCAATGTCTCGCTGCATCTTCTGACATCCCTCCACACTTTCCACAACACCTCCAAACTTTGTGTCATCAGCAAACTTACCAACCCATCCCTCCACTTCCTCATCCAGGTCATTTATAAATATCACAAAGAGTAAGGGTCCCAGAATAGATCCCTGGGGCACTCCACTGGCAACTGACCTCCATTCAGAATATGTCCCATCTATAACCACTCTTTGCCTTCTGTGGGGAAGCCAGTTCTGGATCCACAAAGCAATGTCGCCTTGGATCCCATGCCCCCTCACTTTCCCAATAAGCCTTGCATGGGGCACCTTATCAAATGCCTTGCTGAAGTCCATATATACTACATCTACTGCTCTTCCTTCATCAATGTGTTTAGTCACATGCTGAAAAAATTCAACCAGTCTCATAGGGCATGATCTGCCTTTGGAAAAGCCATGCTGACTACTCTTAATCATATTATACCTCTCCAAATGTTCATAAATCCTGCCACTCAGGATCTTCTCCATCAACCTACCAACCACTGAGGTCAGACTCACTGGTCTTTAATTTCCAGGGCTCTCTCTACTCCCAATCTTGAATAAAGGAACAACATCTGCAATCCTCCAGAACCTCTCCATCTCCATTGATGATGCCAAGATCATTGCCAGAGGCTCAGCACTCTCTTCCCTCGCCTCCCACAGTAGCCTGGGGCACATCTCATCCGGTCCCGGCCACTTCACAGAATAATAGAAATCATAGAAACCCTACAGAACAGAAAGAGGACGTTTGGCCCATCGAGTCTGCACCGACCACAATCCCACCCAGGCCCTACCCCCACATCCCTACATATTTGCCCACTAATTCCTCTAACTTACGCATCTCAGGACACTAAGGCCAATTTTTAGCATGGCCAATCAACCTAACCCGCACATCTTAGGACTGTGGGAGGAAACCGTAGCACCCAGAGGAAATCCACTTACCTAACTTGCTGCTTTTCAAAAGCTCCAACACATCCTCTTTCTTAATATCAATATGCTCATGCTTTTCAGTCCGCTGCAAGTCTGCACTACAACCACCAATATCCTTTTCCATCATGAATACTGAAGTAAAGTATTCATTAAGTACCTCTGCTATTTCTTCCGGTTCCATACAAACTTTCCCAACGTCACACTTGATAGGTCCTATTCTTTCACGTCTTATCCACTTGCTCTTCACATACTTGCAGAATGCCTTGGGGTTTCCCTTAATCCTGCCTACCAAGGCCTTCCCATGACTCCTTCTGGCTCTCCTAATTTCCTTCTTTAGATTCTTCCTATTAGCCGTATACTCTCCTAGATCTCTAACATTACCTAGCTCCCTGAACCTTTTGTAACGTTTTCTTTTCTTCTTGAAAAGATTCATTACAACCTTCGTATACCACGGTTCCTGTAACCTACCATCACTTCCCTGTCTCATTGAAACGTTGCTATGCAGAACTCCAGACAAATATTCCCTGAAAAGTTGCCACATTTCTTCCGTACATTTCCCAGAGCAACCTCTTTCCAATTTAAGCCTCCAATTTCCTGCCTGATAGCCTCATAATTCCCCTTACTCCAATTAAACACTTTTCTAACTTGTCTGATCCTATCTCTCTCCAATGCTATTGTAAAGGAGATAGAATCATGATCAAAATTTCCAAAATGCTCTCCCACTGAGAGATCTGACACCTGAAAATGTTCATTTCCCAAAACCAATTCAAGTACAGCCTCTCCTCTTGTAGGCTTCCCTACATACTGTGTCAAGAAACCCACCTGAACACACCTAACAAACTCTTCCCCATCTACACGCCTTACTCTCAGGAGATTCCAATCAATATTTTGGAAATTAAAATCTCCCATCACGACAACTCTGTTATTATTACACCTTTCCAGGATCTGTTTCCCTATCTGCTCCTCAACATCCCTGTTACTATTGGGTGGCCTATAGAAAACACCCATTCAAGTTATTGACCCCTTCCTGTTCCTAACCTCCACCCACAGAGACTCCATAGACAATCCCTCCATGGTGTCCATTTTTTCTGCAGCTGTGACACTATCTCTGATCAACCGTGCCACTCCCCCACCTCTTTTGCCTCCCTCCCTGTCCCTTCTGAAACATCTGAAACCCGACACTTGAAGTAACCAATCTTGTCCCTGAGTCATCCAAGTCTCTCTAATGGCCAGCACATCATATTTCCAAGTAGTGATCCACGCCCTAAGCTCATCCACTTTGTTCACAACACTCCTTGCATTAAAATTGACACATCTCAAACCTTCGGTCTGAGCGCGCCCTTTCTCTATCACCTGTCTATCCCCTCTCTCACACTGTCGGCCAGCTTTCTCTATTTCTGAGCTAACCTCCTCTCTCCCAGTCACTTCAATTTGATTCCCACCTCCCATCCATTCTAGTTTAAACTCTCCCCAGTAGACTTAGCAACCCTCCCCACCAGGATATTGCTCCCCCTTGGATTCAAATGCAACCCGTCCTTAATGTACAGGTCACACCTGCCCCAAAAGAGGTCCCAATGATCCAGAAACCAGAATCCCTGCCCCTGTTCCAATCCCTCGGCCACACATTTATCCTCTACCTTATGCCAATCCTACTCTCACTGTCACATGGCACAGGCAGCAATCCCGAGATTACTACCTTTGCAGTCCTTCTTCTCAACTCCCTACCCAACTCGCTACATTCTCCTTTCTGCACCTCTTCCCTTTTCCTACCTATGTCATTGGTCCCAATATGTACCACGACCTCTGACTCTTCTCCCTCCGACTTCAGGATATCCTGGACGCGATCAGAAACATCCCGGATCCTGGCACCAGGGAGGCAAACTACCATCCGACTTTCTAGTCTGCGTCCACCGAATCGCCTGTCCGACCCCCTCACTATAGAGTCCCCTATCACTATTGCCTCCCCCCTCCCTTCCCTACCCTTCTGAGCTACAGGGCCAGACTCTGTGCCGGAGGCACGGTCACTGTTGCTTCCACCAGGTAGTTTGTCCCCCCCGAAGAGCACTCAAACAGGAATAGTTATTGTTAAGGGGCACAGCCACTGGGGTACTCTCTAGTACCTGACCTTTCCTGAGGGAGGCACGGTAGCACAGTGGTTAGCACTGCTGCTTCACAGCTCCAGGGACCTGGGTTCGATTCCCGGCCTGGGTCTCTGTCTGTGTGGAGTTTGCACATTCTCCTCGTGTCTGCGTGGCTTTCCTCCGGGTACTCCAGTTTCCCCCCACAGTCCAAAGATGTGCAGGTTAGGTTGATTGGCCATGCTAAAAAATTGCACTTAGTGTCCTGAGATGCGTAGGTTAGAGGGATTAGTGGGTAAATGTGTAGGGATATGGGGGTAGGGTCTGGGTGGGATTGTGGTCGGTGCAGACTCGATGGACCGAATGGCCTCTTTCTGTGCTGTAGGGATTCTGTTCTATTCTATTCTATTCTTTCCCCTTCCCATTTCTAACCGTGACCAACTTGTCTGCCTCCCGTGGCCCCGCGTGTGACCACCTGCCTGTAACTCCTCTCTATCATCATCTCATTCTCCCTGACCAGATGAAGGTCATCGAGCTGCAGCTCCAGTTCCCTGACGTGGTCCCTTTAGAGCTGCCGTTTGATGCACCTGGTGCAGATATGGACGTCCTTGAGGCTAGGAGACTCCAGGAACTTCCACATCCGACACCGAGAACAACAAACTGGCCTCACACTCATGATTCCCCCTTTCTTCAAATAACACAGGGAACAACAAGAAACTAAACCTACACTGCCTCGCCCGTTTCCTCCTAAGCCCGTTGAGCTAAATCCCTTCAGCCTTCACTCTGCTACCTGCTCACTCCGCCGCCCGCTAACGACGCTGCCCGCTGGATCGTGTGGCCTGCTTTTTAAACCTCACGTGCACGGCTGGCTGACGTCAGGAAATTAAAAAAAACTTCCCAGTTCTCACTGGGGCCTACTTCCGGTTTTACACTTCTGGCTGCCTTACAAAAACTCCGAAAAAAGAAATAAAAAAGTAAGTTAGAAATCCCTCTTTCCTACCGGCTTTCCTCACTTGATCACATCTCCAGCCGCTCCTTTGGAACAATTATGCATCCTCCAATTTCTTTTTCAATAGATAGACTATTAGCAGAATAAAGTGCATATCAGAATCATGAACAATAACATATTTGTGTGCAATTATTTCAAGGTACAATCCTCATTATTTGTGTTAGCTCTCCCACTTGCAGCCAACTTACTAACCATCGTAATTCTATACCACGGCAAGTATGGCCTTTTTAATGCGTCACTGTTTACTTGATCTCCATGGCAGCGAACGATCTTCTGATCATTGTAGTGCATGTCATCCTATATCAGTTCAACGAATTTAAGTTCCCAGCTACATTTCTGGACCACACTGTCGCCTGCAGTCTGAAAGTTTTCCTGATTTCTGTTTCCATTGAATGTTCTGTCTGGTTAACTGTCGCATTGACATTTGATCGGTTTGTTGCAAATTGTTGTCAGAAAATAAGAACACAATACTGCGCAGAGAAAACTGCGGCTCAAGTTGTAGCAATGATATCGGGGCTTAGTTTACTTCAAAATCGAACCATTTATTTTACGTCTGAGCCTGGCGAAATAACTTAAAATATATCATGGCACTGTGTTTTGAAATCAAACATTTACAGTTCCCTATTTGGGTTACATTCTCCTGGCCAGACACAGTTTTGATGCCTTTTATTCCATTTCTTATTATTGTTTTATGGAATGGCCTGACTATCAGATATATTCTGCTCAGAAGCAAGTTTAGGAGGGCTCTCCGCATCAGCAACAGTGATCCAGAAATGGAAAACAGAAGAAAGTCCATCATTTTACTTTTGGTCATATCTGGCAGCTTTGTTCTTTTATGGATGAGAACATTTATTGATTATATGTGTTCTGATTGGGGAAATTCGATATTTACAGACAGACTACAGTGATGCATTCACCCTTCAGGAGCGAATTGGGTATATGCTGCATGATTTAACATCCTGATCCAATCAAATTATTTATGCAGTGTCCCAGACAAAATTCAGAGAGAAGGTAAAACATTTGTTCAAATATCCGCTCGTTCTTATAATTAAGTTAGGAAAATGACTAAAAGGTATAATCAAGGTTCGAGTTTCATTCAATGTTACCAAACTCGCTTCCATTGTAATCATGTGGTATCAGTAACAAATAATCGTCCCTATGTCAACATTGGAAACATTGTATTTTATCTCGAGTGTAATCATGAGAACGTTCTGTCTTGGTCTGTCATCAATAAACAATCAACTTCCATGCGTTGTCCACAGCTAAAATTGAATTGTGTCCACATTTGCGTGGAAATTTCAGTTGGTCCTGAAGGAAAAATAATGGCAATCGAAATTTTTTAGTTATTTACCATGGTCTGATGCAATTCGGCATGCTCAGTTCCACGCTGAATTACAATGCTGTGGTTGTCTGTTACTGATTTTGTCAATTATCTGAAACTTATAAATATTGGTTTATTCGACACATCATTGTTATCATAGGTTTATCAGCGGGAGCAAAACATTTGGCCTTCCTCTGATCGATTTTAGAGAGATAGATGATCGCTTTGCAATTGAAGAGACCGTTTGTTAGGCGATTATCAGAGCGAAATATGATCATAATTACAATGGGGTAACAGAAAACGAAATAACATTTATTTTGATTGGAAAGGCATGAATCATAGCAAAAGCAACCTTGCAATGCTAGACTAACGTCATTCTCTATGGATTTATTAATCTATAAAACCAATTAGTGGAAATGCAGCTCAATCCCGATTGTGCCCTTTCGTTTTTCAATAAACACACTTTTATTTAGCAAGTTGACTGGGCCTGGTCACTTCTCATTCAAATTGTTTTAAGTAATAACACATTTGAATGGCAAAGGTTACTTCGGCATTTCCATGTCATTACTTTAAATTAAACACTTGATCTAATTTCCTCTTGATTTATTCCAAAGGATGCAGTGAGCCAGTTAAACATTTCAATCAATTAGAGAATGCATGTTTTATAGAGGCGACCAGTCTCGACAGACGCGCACGTACCACAACATCAGGAATCTGTTAATAGGTTATTAAACATACTCGATAACTAATCAGGTTTCATATTGTTTAAATGGCAAGTAACGCTTGGAGAAATAAATTATGCGCACGTGAATTTCTGGAAGAAAACCTGGCAAGAGACTTTCATAAAGTTGGTTCATTGCGTGGGGAAGATTGGATGCTGATGTATAGACATAGAGTATAGAGCGAATTATTTATTCTGGTCAACTTTCAAGCAATCTAATAGCTCAGCAGAAAAACTACTTCCAATGACTCATCACATCTCACATGGAAGTGAAGAATTTTCAGTGGGGACAGTCCGTATTTCTGAAGATAATACAAATAATAAAGAATTCCGTCGTGTGGAGAACAAACTGGACAAGCTGGACTTACCTCCTCAGAGTACTTTGTTTTAAGGCAACTACAGTAAAGTGTTTTTACT
Organism: Mustelus asterias; assembly: GCF_964213995.1. Classification (NCBI taxonomy): domain Eukaryota; kingdom Metazoa; phylum Chordata; class Chondrichthyes; order Carcharhiniformes; family Triakidae; genus Mustelus; species Mustelus asterias. The sequence continues at coordinate 143,560,287 of NC_135805.1, forward strand.
ATTTAACAAGGTACTTCATATTGCATGAAAAAGAAACTGCAGCACACTCAGATAGCCCTGTTCTCCATTCGTCCATCCATCTTTCCGTCTCTCGGTCCATCCATCCATCCATCCATCCATCCATCCATCCATCCATCCATCCGTCCTTCCATCCGTCTGTCCATCCGTCCGTCTGTCCGTCTATCTGTCCATCCATCCATCCAGCCAGCCAGCCAACCAGCCAAACAGCCAGACAGCCATTAATATTAATACATCTGTCTCCCTCTCTCTCTCTCCCTCTCCCCCTCTCTCTATTAATCTTTCTATGTTTGTGTCTACGTATGTCTGTATGCAAGTATGCATGTGTGTATGTATGAATATATGCATGTATCTATCTACCTACCTATCTATCTATCCATCTATCTATCTGTAGGTATATATATATATATGTATATATATACATATATATTTATCTATCTGTCTGTCCATCTATCTATCTGTCTATTTTCTATTTTTACTAGGAAAGAATAGAAGTCACCGGACAACCGAGTTTTCTGGGAATAATATTCACTGGAAAATTGTTCAGGACATGATATTCTAACAGATTGTTTTAGGAGAGTGTCAGGCAATAGAGGTCTCTGAGATCAAAAATAAAGAATTGTTCTGATCATCTCTATTTTTCATCGAATAGCATTCAATTTAATATCTCAAATGAAGGATTGAATTGCAAGCGTGGTGTGTTCCCGGCTTCATTCTTATCGGTCGTCACATCATCTGGGCAATCTCGATGGTTCACAATATTTTAAATTCCAAACATGCCAGTCATACTTTTTTCCAAATCTGCCCATAACTGACATTATGTTCCTCTTTGACACTATTTCTGCACGCCGACTCCATGCATGTTCCTAAATGTTCACTGAAGAATGGTGGCTAGAGTTGAAACCAGTACTCCAAACAAAGCCGAAACCAGAGATACTCACGAAAAATTCGAGGATTGAAAGCAAAGTGTATTAAAGTGGATTTATTAGTCACAATTAGGCTGACATTCACACTGCAATGAAGTTACTGTGAGAATCGGTTGGTCGTCACACTCCAGCGCCTGTTCGGATGCACTGAGGGAGGATTTAACATGACCAATTCACCTAAAACTCCACATCTTTGGACTGTGTAAAGAAACCGGAGCATCCGAAGGAAACACACGCAGACAGGGGGAGGATGTGCAAATTTCACAAAGACAGTGACCAATCCTGGAATTGTACCCGGTTTCCTGGCGCTGTGAGGCAGCAGTGCTAACCACTGTGCAACCGTGCCGCCCCAGACATGGTAAAATGCCAGAGATCGAGTGGCAGACATTAAAGGCAAAAGGTTAGAAGGCTGAAAAAGATGAATGCTATCGAGAAAGTCTCTATAAGAGCAAGTCAGTGGATGGATAATGAAATGAGCTATCAAATTAATAGAAAATAAATGTTTAGTCGTGGACCAGATACTTGTGAAAATTAAAAAAATAAATAATAAAACTTTGAACATGATACAAAATTTGCATAAAATATATGTAAAAATTGTGACAGTGTTTAGAAATATATAGAAAAGCAAAAGAGCAGTATAAATGATGATCGTTCCTCCGTAGTGTTATATTACAAATTAATAACGGAAATGAAGGAAATCTTCAAGACACTCAACGTTTGCTGTGGCCCTGCACAGAAAAAAACAACAACATTCGAAAAGCATGAGGCAAAAGAGAGAAACTTAAACCAATTCTGATTACCAAAGTAAACAAGAAAAATATTCAGGACAATATCACCATGAATGGTGAGATTTTCTTTGAAGGTTTGGCTGCAGAGACAGGGATGGTAGAGCACTGGTTTTATTTTCTCGAAATTCCCAAGAGACTGGAAAGGATCTGAGCCACTGATAACCTCCAAATGCAATAACATTTCAAGAGATGATGGGGACAAAACAAGAAAATTTAGCTCAGTGCGTCTGATATCTGTTGCTGTGAGGGGGAAAGAAAAGCATCATTAATGAAGTTGGAACGCAACATTTAGAACATTGCAATGCAACCATGTATAGCTAGCATAGCATTTGAAAGGCAATCTGTTTGACAGATCTACTCGAGTCATTATGAACTTAAATCCACATTGTAGATGTCAAAACTTACTTTTTTCGAATTGGATAGCGGACTTGATCTAATTTTGAATTCAATACTTTCTGGCAGTATGCATCTGACTGTTACAAATGTGATTTGGCAGCCGTAGTGATCCTGGAATTCCAGTTCCCCTTGTACACCCGTTACCACATCCTGCTGAGCAACCGCTTCCGAGAATGGAAATATGCTTAAAGGACTTGAAAGATTGTAACATCATTTGGCCAGTTGCTGTCCATCATGAAATATCGCATACCGCTCCAGCAGGTCACAAAAGAAGTAATCCCCCGATCTCAAACAATGTAATTGGGAGACCAATACATTGAATGCGGGAACTGTCGCATTTTTGTACAGTAAATTGTCTGCAACGTTATCATGTTGCATATTTGAAAATCTGCTTATAAACTTTACAAACCTCGACCCCTTTTAATTCATTTTGATGCAAACATGTTAAAGGCATTGTTTAAGTGGGAGAGCTGGTTATTTCAGCATCATTCTGAGTTTCATGCTCTGCTACATGGCTCTCCATGTGCACACACATGATCTTGCTCTGCAGAAGCCGTGACAAACTCTCTGTCAAAGGCGTCACTTTCCCGACTTCCATTTTAACCTTTAAGGTGATGCGACGACTTGACAAGTAACTTGTGTTTCTTAAGCGTTAAGGAACGCAATGTTCAGTAATTAACTGACACCACTGCCCTTCAGTCCGAACACACCACCCGGTCCCTCTGACCCCATTACTTTTTTCCATTCTATCCATTGCTGTGAATTCACTAATCCCTCGCCGATGTGGTCTTCTCTGTTGGTGAACGTTCTTTCCCGAGCAAAGGACTTTCTTTCATTCCCATACGTCTTCGCCATGATAGAATTTTGGCTTGACAGCATGCTCTATTTGTGCACTGACTCATCTGGGCAGGGGTCCTTCTCCCGGTTCAACTGATGAATCTCCCCACCGTCAATATTGTCCCTCCACATACAGCCCATCATCTCACCTCCTACTTGCTCTGGAGAATGTTATTGTGAACTGCCAATGGGCACTGGCTGTCTTGATTCATTTTTTTCTCTCACACAATTTGACCTTTGTCATTTCAACTACCTGAATTCGGCTCTCTTACGCCCAACTGAGATCTTGTGATTGAAACTGCTGCTGAGTGGTGCCATTTATTTCCCTGGTGCTGTGGTTGCGCAACAAATCTCAGATCTTTGATCAAAGCTCCCTCAGACCATACCCCGATTAGCAAACGTCAAACAATTGTTTCCAGGACTGTCACGGCTGTCCTGGTATATATTACGGATCAGGCTATTCCTGCCCTGTGGAAAGGAATTCTTCCTCTCTTGACTCCCATCTCTGCCCTTGCCTTGTCTCCCCACTTGCATTCCTGATTCAACAGACACCTTACCTCACAACGAAAAATTCAGGTTGCATGACCTGAACAGCCTCCTCTTCATTATGCATGCCCAGGACATCTATAGCGTTTCCCACAATTCTGAGAGTCAGGCGCTGCACGTCTTCATTGATCAGATGCCTGAACTGCCCCCATACACTACGACGCTCCTCCTCCAGGCTGAAAATGTTTTGCCACTCAATGATTTGTTCTTCATCTTGTCTCACTTCCTACAGATAATAGGTGTGGCTATGGCTAGCCCCATATTCCCTACTTATGCCTGTCATTTTGTGGGTGATTGGAATACTCTTGTTTCCTGTGCTACTCTGGTCTGCTCCAGCAATACTTTGCCCATTGCATTAATGAATTCACTGGGCCACTTTGTTCACCAATTGCATGGAAATATTAAACGTTTTTGCTTACCATTTCCACAAAGGACTCAACGTGTCATGGCTCAATGTCAACATTTGCCTCCCCCGCTTGAGCTCTGCATCTGCATTTCTGGTGATCGACTGATCGCCAATATTCAAGCCAAGCCCAGGGACACCTACAGCAAACTCGAAACAGTTTCAAATACCTTGAAACATATTAGGGCTCCAACCCACTTAATCAGCTCTTCCACATCGGAGGCATCATTCTGATGACAAAACCTTCGAAAATGATGTTTCTGCAATGTCTGTTTTTTTCCCCCTCGACTGAGGAGCAAACCATGCACACTCCACCCTCTGGTCGACATGGAGATCAATCAGTTCCCCACCATATCCCACAGGTCTTACCTTTTCCCCTGCCACCGAGAATCATACCAATTCCCACTTGACACCCTTTCGACTCCAGAAGATTTTGCATTCAAAGATCATCCTCCACAATTCCTACCAATTCCAACCTGATGCCATCAAGAAACATATCTACACTTCAGCCGCCCCCTCTCCCGTATGCATTCCGCACGATGCACCATGTTCCACACCTTCGTCTCACAAAAATCTCAGCTCCTCACCAAGACATATGCATCTGCAATCCGAAATGATCCAGCACTTGCAGCTTTACAATCAGATCCTCACTGTTAAAGATGCAAATACTTTTTCTCAGCTGAAGCATCATTTTAAATTCTGATGTTTGAGGATATATCCTGAGTTGGAAACTTCTGTCTGCATTTCTGTGCAGAGGTGTTCAAAATCTGGATGTCCAGTATATCTGTTAGCATATCTGCCTCTGGTGTTTATGCCTATGGTGGATACTGCTTATTGGGAGCAATATAGAGAGATAGCTGTTAAGAGTTAGATGGGTTCTTGTTTAAGAATTTTAATTGGCCAACGTTATGCTATTACTGTTGTTAGATTTTACATGTACTCTTAAATAAAGTGTGTTTTGATAAAAGCTTATAAGTTTGTCAATTACAGCATACGTAGAGCGAACCAACATATGCTTACCCTATTGACACAATCAAATTTACAATTTGGTTGGAGGCTAACTTTATCAAATACCTTGAAGTTCCTGCTCTGGTCCCTAACAGGATACAAGACATTTAGACCTGTGATCATACTGTGCCTCGAATAAACGTATTCAAAACATGTTTATTGTGAGGTGCATGCTTCAAAGTCAGCACTAAATTTACACGATGCTGATGTGTGCCAAGGACACCTGACAGCTCACATGATGAGACAGCAGAGGAATAATTGATAATAGCTATGGACGTGTTTGTTTTAATCTGAGATAAAGCATTTTTTATTTGTTTTCCCTCTGAGTCCTTAGAGCAGGATTTCGATTAGTTTGATTGACAGCTTCATATGATTAGGGGGATGAGCTATGCTTGCAGGGGAAAAAGGCACTTACTGCTGGGCTCTCAGAAGAGAAAGGTATCTCTCTTTCTTTCTCTCTCTCTCTCTCTCTTTCTCCGTTTCTCTCACTCCGCAGGTCCTCTGGCAGTTTGAGGACTGGAAGCCCAAGTATACGCACCTAAGCCTGGGTTCTGCTGAATGCTTTCAAAGAGGAATGTATGTCTATAAGATGAATATTGCTTGCATTGGAATTAATTGGTTTAAATATAACAATTTTATCTTGTCATGTGCAAATATTTAAGTTGGCGAAGTGTGACGATACGATGCCTTTAAGAAATGCATTGGAGTCACGTTACTGTACACGAGGTTTCATTCACAGTCAGTTCTAACAACTGTACCACACGGTCGATAACCGGCAAGTGAGTATTTTTTACTACAGCAGCATTGTTGTTCCGAATTGCTTGAATGATCTTTTTCAGCTGGAATAAGGCTGTTCAGTTACTTTTCTTACCCTTGGTTTTACAATGTAGACCTTTATTAGGTTAGTTGACAGAAAAATCAAGAGACTGGGTGGAGCGATGGTTGCATAGAGAAACAATCTCAGTCTGCTCTTTTTGATCTTCAGGGGGAGTTGACGTCTCTTCTGTTTGTCTCTCTCTCTGGATTTGGAGACTGGAAGCTGTCAGCAAAAAAAAATCTCAATTCGAGTTTCTGCTGATTGAGTGAGGATCTATTTCTTGAGGCAGTTTAATGAGAGCCCGAGGACAAGAGTCTGTTGGAGGTATCGAAAAGTTGTAAAACTAGTATCCACGTGAGCATATCATTTTTCATTCTTCATTAGTTATGAAGTAGTGATTCATGTCGATTGGGGTACTGTTTAAATTCTAACGATAGACATAGTAGCTGTCAAGAAGCATAAGGTGTCATGTTTAAGTATTTCAATTGATAAAGTTTATGCATATCATTTTTATTATATTCTAATTGTGTTCTTAAATAAAGTACGTTTTTACAAAAGCTTCTGAACGTGTCATCAATAGATATTGTTCTGATTGGCATTCAGTGAATGGTGGGTTACCGAAGTTATCTGTGCTGGGAACCAAACTGTTCATATCACATATTAATGATTTTGAGGTGGGAACTAAATGCATTATCTACAAATTTGCAGATGATACAAAGCTGTTTCGTTGGATGATCTGTCAGAAGGATGCAAAGATGCTTGAGCATGATTTCGATATGCTGTGTCATTGGGCATATGCATGGCAGATGCAGTTTAACTTGGATCAATTTGGATCCGTTTTCGTAGCAAAAATAGGAATGCACATCTTTCCTTGAATGAGTGCAGATTGAGAGAGGTGGATACTCCGCGAGGTTTTCACATCTTTGTGGATCAGTCACTGAAAGTAAGCGTGCAGGTATAGCAGACTGTCAGGAAGAGACATGGTGCATTGCCTTTCATAGCAAGAAACTTTGAGTATTGGAATATAAATGTATTACTGCAATTGAACAGGGCATTGATGAGGCCACACCTGGAGTATTTTGTGTAATATTAATTTCCTTATCTGAGGAAAGATATCCATGCTATAGAGTGAGGCCATCGCAGGTTTACCAGGCTGATTCCTGTGATGGCTTTTCTCTCATGTGAGGATAGATTACGAACGTATTAATTTGAGTTTAGAAAAGTGAGTGGGGATCTCAAGGGATATTATAAATGTCGAAGTGGACTACACAGGGTAGATTCAGAAAGAATGTCCCCTTGGTGTGGAGTCCAGAACGAGGGGTCAAAGTTTGAGGACCATTTAGGAATGAGGTCAGGATAAATTTCCTCATCCGGAGTGTGTTGAATCTATGGCTTTCACAACGACTGAAAGTAGCTGAGGCGAGCACATAGTCTGATTTCAAGAAGAAATAAGATATAGCTCTTGGGGCTAAAGTAGATCAAGGGAGATGGGGGAAGGTGGGATCAGAATTTTAATTTTGATGATAAGCCACGATAAAAATGAATGGCGGAGAAGGCTCGAAGAATCGAATGGCATACTCTTGCTTCTATTTTCTATATTTCGAATTGAAACATTCCTTGTGCGAAACACTTGAAGCTTACTCTACTGTCAAAATCAAAACATGTTGGTTTATGTGTTAACTCCATAATATACCTTGCAGTTTCTGTTCTGATCCTTAACAATAAGTTAAGCTCATTCATTTTGTATAGTTAAACTATGCATGTAAATAAATTTTGTTTTGATAAATCCTTCCGTGTGAGCCAATGGAATCACACCAGGAGACAAACATCTCTTTGTCATACTAATGCCAAAAGAGACAATAAAGAACTGTTGCAGTCTCGTCAGGCTTCATAACATAGTTTTGGATTAGTAACAATTAATGGCTGAGGCATTAAACAGGTATTTTGTGCTGGTCTTCACAGTCGAAGACACAAATAACATGCCAAAAGTTGATGACAAGAAGGCGACGGCAGGTGGGGGCCTCGAAACCATCATTATCATGAAAGAGGTAGTGTTGGGCAAACTAATGGGGCTAAAGTTCGATCAGTCTCCAGGACCTAGTGGAATGCATCTCAGGATATTAAAAGAGATGGCGGGCGAGTGGCAACTTAACAATATTCGCTGGATGCTGGGTGGTTCCCACCGATTGGAAAACAGCAACAGCAAAGGAGGTAGACAAAAGGCAGATAACTGGAGGCCGGTTAGCTTGACTTCTGCAATAGGGAAAATGATTGAATCTATCATCAAGGAAGCAATAGCGAGACAACTGAATATAAATTGTCCCATTGGTAAGGCACAGCATGGGTTCATGAAGGGCCGGACACGTTTGAATAATTTTGTGGAATTCTTTGAGAACATTACATGCACAGTGGGCAATGGGGAACCTGTGGATGTGGTGTATCTGGATTTTTGAAAGGTATTTGGCAAGGTGCCGCGCCAAAGATTGCTGCATTAGATAAAGGTTCATGGTATTATGGTTAATGCATTAGCATGGAGAGAGGATTGATTAACTAACAGAAAGCAAAGAGTGGGGTTAAGTGGGTGTTTTTCTGGTTGGTGATCAGTGCCTAGTGGGGTGCCTCAGGGCTCAGTGTTGGGATCGCAATTGTTGATGATTTACAGAGATGATTTGGATTTAGGGACCAAATGTAGATGAAACTAAGATGAGTGGCACAGCAACGTATGCAGAGGATGCTGAAAGTCTGCAAAAGCTTATAGATAGTCTAATGGAGCGGGCGAGGGTCTGGCAGGTGGAGTAAAATGTTGGTAAATGTGAGGTTTTTCATTTTGATAGGCATAACAGCAAAATGGACTCTTATTCAAATGTTTAAAAAATGCAGCATGCTGCTGTGCAGAGAGACCTGAGTGTCCTTGTGCAAGAATCACAAGGTAATTGAGAAGGCAAGTGGAATTGTGCCCTTCATTGCTCGAGGGATGCAGTTTAACACAGCAAGGATCTGTTGCAGATGTGTATGGTGCTGGTGAGGCCACACCTGGAGTATTGAGTACAGTTTTGTTCCGCCGGCTTGAGAAATGATATACTGGCACTGTAGGGGGTGCAGAGGAGATTCACTCGGTTAATTCTGGAGTTGAGAGGGTTGGCTTGTGAGGACAGATTGAGTAGACTGGGACTATACTCATTGGAATTCAGAAGAATGAGGGAAGACCTTATAGAAGCATATAATATTATGAAGGGAATACATAAGATAGAAGCAGGGAAGTTGTTTCCATTGGCGGGTGAAAATATAACTAGGGGGCATGGCCTCAAAATAAGGGGGAGCAGATTTCAGGCTGAGTTGCGGAGGGACTTCTTCACACAAAGTGTTATGAATTTGTGGAAATCTCTGCCCAGTGAAGCAGTTGAGGCTACCACATTGAATGTTTTTAAGGCAAGGATAGATACATTTTTGAACATTAAAGTAGTTAAGCGTTATGGTGAGGGGGCGGGCAAGTGGAGCTGAGTCCACTAAAAGATCAGCATGTCCTTAGTGAATGGCGGGGCAGGCTCGAGGGGCCAGATGACCTACTCTTGTTCCAGTTCTTAGGTTCTTATGTTGTCCATGATAAGAATCGATATGATTGGGGGCATTGCGTTACTGCTGTTTCTTTTCAGGTGCTGCTTTCAGTTAATTTAAAATGGGTGTCTTGTGGAATAATGGATCTTTCATTAGTTAAACTTTTCATCGATGTGGAGGAAGTCACATGGAGTCGTTCAAACAAAGTTCTTGGATTTGGCAAACAGGCTGCTGTTGGATATGCCTGAAACAGGTGAAGGCAGTGGAGATAATTACATTCATATCTCAGCATCTATCGTTGCCAGTCTGAGTCATTGCAAATGGCTCGAACTCAATTAGATTCACAGATTTATACAGATTTATAGCATGGAAACAGGCTCTTCGGCCCAACTTGTCCATGCTACCCTTTATTTTGAAACCCCTAAGCTAATTCCAATTGCCCGCATTTGGCCCATATCCCTCGAGACCCATCTTACTCATCTAACTGTCTAAATGCTATTTAAAAGACAGAATTGTACCCGCCTCTACTACGACCTTTGACAGCTTGTTCTAGATACTCACCACCCTTTGTGTGAAAGAATTGCCGCTCTGAGCCCTTTTGTATCTCTCCCCTCCTATCTTAAACCTATGCCCTCTAGTTTAAGAAACCCCTAAATCTGGGAAAATATATTGAACATCTCGTTGATCTCTGTCCCTCGTTATTTTGTAGACCATTATAAGATCAAACCCTCAGTCTTCTATGCTCCAGAGAAAAAAAGTCCAAGTCTATCCAGCCTCTCCTTATAACTCAAACAATCAAGTCCCGGTAGCATCCTAGTAAATCTCTTCTGCACTCTTTTTAGTTTAATAATATCCTTTCTCTAATCGGGTGACCAGAACTGTACACAGCATTCCAAGTGCAGCCTTATCAATGTCATGTACAATTTCAACAAGACGTCCCCACTGCTCTATTCAATGTTCTGACCAGTGAAACAAAACATGCTGAATGCCTTCTTCACCACTCTGTCCATCTGTGACTCCAGTTTCTCGGAGCTGTGAAGCTGTATCCCTAGATCTCTTTGTAACTGAGTAAGTCCTGCCCTGGTTCACACTCCCAAAATGCATCAAATCGTATTTATCTAAATTAAACTCCATCTGCCATTGGCAGCCCATTGGCCCAATTGATCAGGATCCCGTTGCAATCCGAAATAACCTTCTTCACTGTCCACTATGCCTGGGAGCGTCTTCTGGAGAACAGTGACCACAACACCACACTGCCCTGCCACAGCAACCTCTGCAAGACGTGTCGGATCATCGACACGGATGTCATCATCTCACATGAGAACACCATCGATCAGGTACATGGTACTTGCTCTTGCAACTCGGCCAATGTTGCAGAAAACAATGTCGCAAGGCATGGTACATTGGAGAGACCATGCAGACGCTACAACAACGGATGAATGAACACCGCTTAACAATTACCAGGCAAGAGTGTTCTCTTCCTGTTGGGGAACACTTCAGCAGTCACGGGCATTCGGCCTCTGATCTTCAGGCAGGCGTTCTCCAAAGCGGCCTTCACTACACATGACAACGCAGATTCGCTGAGCAAAAACTGATAGCCAGGTTTTGCACTCATGAGGGCGGCCTTAACCGGGATCTTGGGTTCATGTCACACTATCTGTAACCCCCACTACTTGCCTGTGCTTATAAAATCTAACTAACTGTCCTGGCTGGAGGAAATACACATCTCTTTTACCTGTGCTTAACCCTCTCTCCACTCACATTGTCTGTACATTTGAAACTTGATTATCTGTAAAGACTTGCATTCCAACCATTATCTTGTAAATTGAGTTTGTATCTATGTATGCCCTGTTTGTGAGCAGAACTCCCACTCACCTGATGAAGGGACCATGCTCCGAAATCTTGTGGATTGTGCGGCCAAATAAAGCTGTGGACTTTAAAGTGGTGTTGTGAGACTTCTTACTGTGCTTACACCAGTCCAACGCCAGCATCTCCACATCATGCCTTCCAAAACATCCATCCTGCTGCCACTGAAGATCTGCTTCCAGAGCCATCCATGATAAAGTTACCTATCATTTTTTTTCCTTTCAACGAATTTAAAAAAACAGGGATCTGGAATGACGGAAAGAGCTCCGAATGGCCTTTATTCTCCCGTCATATGCCTTTGATTCAATCACGTGAAATTATCCTGAGATTGGGTGTCCATTAATGTTTGTTGTAAAGAACAATCGCTTTTGTAATGTAAGAAAAAAGGCAGCCATCTTCACACAGCAAGTTCCCAGAAACAAAAATTTGCTAAAGACCAGCTAATCTGTTCTGTTGTGGTTTTTCTGGAGGGACAATTATTGACCAGGACACTGGGCAGAACACCCCAGTACTTATTCTCAATAGTGATTTGGTATCATTAATATCGAGCGTGCAACTGGGGAATTCGTGAATGTCACACCAAAAGACAGCCCTGGCAGTGTCCTTCTTACTTTCAAAAATAATAGACTTAGCATATACATGAGATGAATGGCTTTGTCATTTTAATTCATTGCATGACACGAGGTGAGGTCCGTGATAACCAAAAATGAGTATGAACGAAAATTGCCTGAACTGCTCATTTTGTGTGCTGTTCGGCTGTGAACGGTATCATGAATCATTGAAAGAATGTTGATGATTCATAAACCGATGGTAAACTTGAAGCAATTTAAGTAATGAATCTAGTCTCTCGGTTGTCGAAGAATCTGGAAACCAAAGTTGAATGGGAAACACTTGGCCTTCCGTGTCTGTGCTTCATTGAAAGCTAATTTCAAATACTCGTTGTCCATTTCGATGTCAATATTCGCTGCTGTTTTCTTTTCTCTCGTTAACTTTTTCAAACAGCCCATTGAGTTATCATGTCACCAGGCGAGCATTTGACATTTTAACCACTCTGCATGTCGTCTCTACCTTCTCTCCGTGGTTTTACGAATGCTTGTGACGATTGTGATCATTCTGTGTTCTGTGAAAATACTTCAGCCTTACCGTCTCAAAACACAATTTTTGGAGCTTTATTTAACATTTCACCTTCAGCTTCACTTATCTCAAACGAATAATTCCACCTTCCCATGACAGGGAAATCATTCACCTCGGACGCGATCGGTATAAAATCACTCCGCACATCATCCATGGCCCGCACATCGTTTTCAGATATGCAATTCCCAGAATGCGACATTATACCTCAGTGGAGGACTCAGCAGTGACAGGCAAGCTTTTTTTCATAAAGCTATTGCTCTTCCAGTCGCTCCATTGATTCAGAAGGCCAAGCATTGCTGCAAATTACGAGATACTTCCGAAGTTTTTTTTGCGATTTCCCACACCAAGTCATTTATACAAGATAAACAATTTCCAAAGGGAACACCAATTTATACTGCATCAGAAGAGAGTTCTGTTTGATGGCCTTGTGGACTCCGATTGCTGATATATTTGTTCTACCCAGATTTCGTAAGGCACGGATATTTATTCTTCGAAACATTATTAACAGGTGCAGGCATTTCCCTACTATGCCGTAGCAGCATGCCTCGTATTCACCACATACAGGATGTTGTCATTAACTCAAAACAGATCTTCTGCCTATTGCAAAAAATGTGCAGGAAGACATGTGAATTTAAGTTCCAGAATGCATGTGGTACGTTTCGATGATTGGTGAATTGTATCAGAGCACTTCATCAGAAGTTTGCAGTAAGTTAGACACTGAGCGCAGTTAAAGAGCCCATGTCGACATGACTGAAATCAAAGGCAGGGATTATACGGAATTTCCAGCTGTTTGCATCTTCTCGTCCCGTCATGGTGTCCCTTGCGTCGAGACGGGCGATTTGCATACCATGAGACCGACATCGATAGGACTGGCACTCCCTGCGTGTGCCCAGTGACGAGCCGCATCGAAGTTTGGAAAAATGTGACGCCTTGGATGATCGGTGCGTTGCAGGATGCGAAAAATCCCACCAATAAGCTCCTACATTCGAAATGATCCGCAATTGGCCAACGCTTGCTAAAATAATAATGAAGTCTTAGTAAATCAAACCAATTTTATCAGTTAAGCTTGTATTGTGTCTCATTCACACATGCCATAATGCACATATATTTCAACACAATGGCTTTCCGTTGCTGAGAAGCAAAGTTTCTCCGCCATTGCACTATAAATTACCATCAAAAACTTCAGAGATCGCAATTCACTTGGCCATACCCCTCAGTCAAGTACGAGAACTTTCAGTGTCGACCTGCGTGATCAGCTTTGAAACAACAGCTTGAAATTTAATTGTTCCCAATGCAGCGCACAATCGCATTCAACGTTCCAAACAATTAGCTCTCTCTTTCCAGGCAATGTGACTATTTGATCCCCGTTATTGTTGGAAATTTAGTGCATGTCTTCTGAAAAGGAAGAGGGAAGGTTATGCAGGGATGAGGAAACAAGGGTCAGATGGCTCGAATGAGGGTTACAAGTTTGCAAGGAATGAGCTGAAAAAGGGGCTTAGGGGAGCTAGGAGGGGACATGAGAAGTCATTGGCGGGTCGGATCAAGGAAAACCCCAAGGCTTTTTACACTTATGTGAGGAATAAAAGAATGACCAGGGTGAGGTTAGGGCCGGTCAAGGACAGTAGTGGGAACTTGTGTATGGAGTCAGCAGAGATAGGCGACGTGATGAATGAATACTTTTATTCAGTGTTCACTAAGGAGAGGGGCCAATTTTTTGAGGAAGAGAAGGTGTAACAGGCTAATATGCTGGAGGAAATAGATGTTCAGAGGGAGGATGTACTGGCAGTTTTGAATAAACTGAAGGTCGATACGTCCCCTGGGCCTGATGAAATATATCCTAGGATTCTTTGGGAGGCAAGGGATGAGATTGCAGATTCTTTGGCTTTGACCTTTGAGTCCTCACTGTCCACGGGGATGGTGCCAGAGGACTGGAGAGTGGCGAATGTTGTTCCTCTGTTTAAGAAAGGGAATAGAAATGACCCTGGTAATTATAGACCGGTTAGTCTTACTTCGGTGGTTGGTAAATTGATGGAAAAGGTCCATAGGGATGGGATTTACGACCATTTAGAAAGATGCGGATTAATCTGGGATAGTCAGCACGGATTCGTGAAGGGCAAGTCGTGCCTCACAAATTGGATTGAATTTTGTGAGGAGGCAACTAAGTGTGTTGATGAAGGTAGGGTAGTTGATGTCATATACATGGATTTTAGTAAGGCGTTTGATAAGGTCCCCCATGGTGGGCTTATGATGAAAGTAAGGAGGTGTGGGATAGAGGGAAAGTTGGCAGATTGGACAGGTAACTGGCTATCTGATCGAAGACAGAGGGTGGTGGTGAATGGAAAATTTTCGGACTGGAGGCCGGTAGCTAGCGGACTGCCAGAGGGATCAGTGCTTGGTCCTCTGCTCTTTGTGATTTTTATTAATGACTTAGAGGAGGGGGCTGAAGGGTGGATCAATAAATTTGCTGATGACACCAAGATTGGTGGAGTAGTGGATGAGGTGGAGTGCTGTTGTAGGCTGCAAAGAGACATAGGTAGGATGCAAAGCTGGGCTGAAAAATGGCAAATGGAGTTTAACCCTGATAAATGTGAGGTGATTCATTTTGGTAGGACTAATTTAAATGTTGATTACAGGGTCAAAGGTAGGGTTCTGAAGACTGTGGAGGAACAGAGAGATCTTGGGGTCCATATCCGCTGATCTCTAAACGTTGCCACTCAAGTGCTGTGAAGAAGGCCTATAGTGTGTTAGCTTTTATTAACAGGGGTTGGAATTTAAGAGCCGTGGGGTTATGGTGCAACTGTACAGGACCTTGGTGAGACCACATTTGGAATATTGTTTACAGTTCTTGTCACCTCACTATAAGAAGGATGTGGAAGCGCTGGAAAGAGTGCAGAGGAGATTTACCAGGATGCTGCCTAGTTTGGAGGGTAGGTCTTATGAGGAAAGGTTGAGGGAGCTAGGGCTGTTCTCTCTGGAGCGGAGGAGGCTGAGGGGAGACTTAATAGAGGTTTATAAACTGATGAAGGGGATAGATAGAGCGAACGTTCAAAGACTATTTCCTCGGGTGGATGGAGCTATTACAAGGGGGCATTACTATAGGGTTCATGGTTGGAGATATAGGAAGGATATCAGAGGTAGGTTCTTTACACAGAGAGGGGTTGGGGTGTGGAATGGACTGCCTGCTGTGATAGTGGAGTCAGACACTTTAGGAACATTTCAGTGGTCATTGGATAGGCGCATGGAACTCACCAGGATGATAGGCAGTGGAAAAGCTTGATCTTGATTTCAGATAAAGCTCGGCACAACATCGTGGGCCGAAGGGCCTGTTCTGTGCTGTACTGTTCTATGTTCTATGTTCTAAGACATCCTGACGAATGCAAGACAATGAACTGATTTGAGCATGTCACTTTGTAGCCTTTAGACCAGTGCTGTGATAACCAACGGCTCTTCACGAATCCAAAATCTTTTGTGCATTTTTCACAATCTTATTAAATTGTTCACCTGGTGAGAATTAAACCATCCATGTTGGCGCCCCCTTTTTAAATTGACTGATTTCATTTATAATGCCTTTGCACATTCCTCCTGCCAAACCTAACTTTCACAAGTCACCGAATTAACATGCGTTTTGCCCCATCTCCCCATTTCACAATTTGTTCTTCAAATCAATTAAGATCAATCAGCTGTTTCACTAAATATTCCTGCATTTTGCGACCTGAATATATTGAAGTCATGGCATTATGTATAGAATCATATGGTGCAGAAGTGGCCCTTCAGCGCATCGAGTGTTCACTGTCACGTGAGAAACACCTGACCTCTATTTAACCGAAGTATTTTTTATGTGTATCATCGATCCATCTGTATTAATATCAACCCCGAACGAACATCATTCCATATCGCCTTCTCGTCTGAACAGACATCGTTCAGCACCGCTCAGCGATATCTTTCTGTTGTCCAATATCATACACATACGGTTATGGTTCCTTAAATACATGATTTCCAGTTCAAACAACCACCCACAAAATCATAATTTGTCTGTATATGTAACAAGAAGCAGAATTCCTCCATGAACATTCGTTAGGAAGACAAATAACTCTTTTTCCGCTCTCCCCATTTGCTGGCAGATCGCTGATATTTCCCAGCACTTTCTGTTCGTGAACTCCAATAGATGTATCAAACATGAGTTTATGTCAACTTGCTCCTGTTTTTGACAACAGAATACATAAGCTTTCATCGAGTGCGTCCCCTGAAAAATTCTTCACGTGGGATATTATACTGACTGGTCTGTATCACAGAATCATGGAGTCAGAGAATCTAAGCTGCAGAAGGAGGCCATTTGGCCCATCGAGACTGCACGGACAACAATCCCACCCAGGTCCCATTCCCGTAACACAACATATTTATCCTCCTAATCCTCCTGACACGAAGGGACAATTCATCACGGTCAATCAACTTAACCCACACATCTTTGAATGTAGCTCAAGAGTTTATCCGTCTCCACCTTGATAATCAGAATGGAACAGTCATAACCAATCAGTTCTCTCGGATAACTCCCAAACGACGCAGGAATGAAAGATTCTGGTCAATGTACCCGCAATTTCCAGCATTCTCCCTCAGTTACAATCTCGCCCGTCATCCTGACCGAGTGAATATTCTATCTTATTGTGATATTAAAGTGTTGCAATTGAGAGGGTTCACTGCACCTGTTTGTTCAGCGACTGGATTAAATGCCTGTCCCCATTGGATCCGGACCACGTCTCTGTAGATTTGTATCTTCTATTAACAGGGGATTCCTTTCAATTTGCTTCATATCGTGTCAGCCGGAGCATTAACTCCGACACTAACAGAGATCAGCGGCTGAAGAGTGAGGGGAGAGGAGAGATCAGAGCCTGAGGAGAAAAGATTGGAACATTCCAACAATGGATCAGAATCTAAGAACAGAGAATGCGAACTTCACTGCAAAGGAGCAGAATCTGAGAACAACAGACTGGAATGTGAAAACAATGGACAGGATGCTATCATTGACACTTTTCTTTCTTTCTCAAGATTGGATATCTACAGCAAATCGGATCCGGTACATTCTTTGGATTATTCAGGCAGGTTACTACCCTGGTCTGGCTATTGTTGGTGTCACTGGTAGGTTCTCCATGGAGTTCAGTACTCCATGAACGAAGTTCAGTCTGTTAGTGTTCCTGCAATTTATATTTTGTGAACAATGAAGCCACTGTTTCGGTTCCTGTCACTAAACCTATTCTATACCCTTCAGACCCAATCTGCTCTGTCTGATATTGGTACCTGTTCAAAATATCCAAATTCTATTTGACCCAGAACTGATTTCCCAACATCAATTGGCTCCCTCACCATTCCCAGTAATGCCAATGACCACATTTGTGACATTGGTTACGGCCTCCTCGCCTCAGCCACGAATATTTCAATGTTGCCCTGGGCCGATCCTTGCATTCACATGCCTTTGCAAACTGCTGTCCTTCTAAATCTCTTCCAATAACTCCCAAACTCAAGATAGACCCTGTTCACTCATCATTCTTCAGGGAAACGACGGCATGGTGTCCCATGTGGCAACATCTCAATTTCAATATAACCATTCTTGTTTTTACATTCCTGTCTGAAATCATCCATTTCTTCAATCACACTCTGTTCTCTACTTCACATTGCCCAATAATTTAGTTCCCATAAATTAAATATCCAATTTATTTACAGCAATTGATTTTTGCTGGTTGTATTGTGAGCTGCTCCGTACGTTCTGACCGGAAAAATTATTAAATAACATAATGCTGTGCGAAATAGGGATCCTGTAGTTATAATACATCTCGGATTGTAACATGAGCAACACATGGAACAGAGGCTGCAGAGAGGTGGACCGTCTGAAAATAGGGATATGAAGAGTGGGGGCGTGCGAAGGGCGCGGGGAGGGGGGGGGGGGCGGCAGGGAGGCGTGTTCTGCTATATCCACCACAGGTTTTATAGGGACACTTTACCAACTTTCACACAGGAGCACAAGAGTATGTGGCGACTTTGATTCAATAAGCAGGTCATTACTGAGCTGTTTCACGTCCTTCAACATGACCTATGGGGTGCCGGACAGCACGGTGGCACAGTGGTTACCACTGCTGCCTCTCTGAACCAGGGAACCAGGTTTGATTCCCAGCTTGAGTCACTGTCTGTGCCGAGTCTGCACGTTCTTCCTGCGACTGCGTGAGGACCTCCGGGTACTTCACTTTCCCACCACA